>NC_041386.1:105467999-105656797 GCF_002162155.2 Triticum dicoccoides
GGACTGCCTCCCAAGTCAAGTGGAGGCCCTCCCCCTTAGGGTTTCCCCTCTCCCATGCGCATGGGCCTTGGGGGGGCTGGTGCCCTTGGCCCATTAAGGTTAGGGCGCCCCCTTACAGCCCATGCTGCTATATTGGACGTGGTGGAACATTTTCCGGACCTCCGGAACCTTCCGGAAGCTTCCCGGTACAATACCGGAAAAAACGAACTTTTCCCGGAACCCGAACAACAACTTTCCATATATAAATCTTTACCTCCGGACCATTCTGGAACTCCTCGTGACACCCGGGATCTCATCCGGGACTCCGAACAACATTCGGTAATCACATACAAGTCTTCCTAATAACCCTAGCGTCATCGAACCTTAAGTGTGTAGACCCTACAGGTTCGGGAACCATGCAAACATGACCGAGACAACTCTCCGGCCAATAACCAACAGCGGGATTTGGATACCCATTTTGGCTCCCACATGTTCCACGATGATCTCATCGGATGAACCATGATGTCGAGGATTCAATCAATCCCGTATTCAATTCCCTTTGTCCAGCAGTATTGTACTTGCCCGAGATTCGATCGTCGGTATCCCGATACCTTGTTCAATCTCGTTACCGGCAAGTCTCTTTACTCATTCCGTAACACATCATCCCGTGATCAACTCCTTGGTCACATTGTGCACATTATGATGATGTCCTACCGAGTGGGCCCAGAGATACCTCTTCGTTTACACGGAGTGACAAATCCCAGTCTCGATTCGTGCCAACCCAACAGACACTTTCGGAGATACCTGTAGTGAACCTTTATATCCACCCAGTTACGTTGTGACGTTTGGTACACCCAAAGCACTCCTAGGGTATCCGGGAGTTGCACAATCTCATGGTCTAAGGAAATGATACTTGACATTAGAAAAGCTTTAGCATACGAACTACACGATCTTTGTGCTAGGCTTAGGATTGGGTCTTGTCCATCACATCATTCTCCTAATGATGTGATCCCGTTATCAACGACATCCGATGTCCATGGTCAGGAAACCGTAACCATCTATTGATCAACGAGCTAGTCAACTAGAGGCTTACTAGGGACATGGTGTTGTCTATGTATCCACACATGTATCTGAGTTTCCTATCAATACAATTCTAGCATGGATAATAAACGATTATCATGAACAATGAAATATAATATAATAATAACTAATTTATTATTGCCTCCAGTGCATATTTCCAACAGTCTCCCACTTGCACTAGAGTCAATAATCTAGTTCACATCGCCATGTGATTAACACTCACGGGTCACATCGCCATGTGACCAACATCCAAGAGTCTACTAGACTCAATGATCTAGTTCACATCACTATGTGATAAACACTCAAAGAATTCTGGGTTTGATCATGTTATGCTTGTGAGAGAGGTTGTAGTCAATGGGTCTTGCCATATTCAGATCCCTATGTATTTCGCAAAACTTTATGTCATATCATAGATGCTGCTACCACGTTCCACTTGGAGCTATTCCAAATTTTTGCTCCATTATACGTATCCGGTATCTCTACTCAGAGCTATCCGGATAGGTGTTAAGCTTGCATCGACATAACTCTTTATGTCAAACTCTTTATCACCTCCAGAACCGAGAAACATTTCCTTATTCCTCTAAGGATAATTTTTGACCGCTATCTGGTGATCTACTCCTAGATCACCTTTGTACCCTCTTGCCAGACATATGGCAAGGCACACATCAGGTGCGGTACTTCAGCATGGGATACCGTATAGAGCCTATGACAAAAGCATAGGGAACGACCTTCATCCTTCCTCTTTCTTCTGCCGTGGTCAATCTTTGAGTCTTACTCAACTTCACACCTTACAACTCAGGTAAGAACCCCTTCTTTGACCGATCTATTTTGAACTCCTTCAAAAACTTGTCAAGGTGTGCGTTCTTTGAAAGTATCATCAGGTGTCTTGATCTATCTCTATAGATCTTGATGCCCAATATGTAAGCAGCTTTATCCAGGTTTTCCTTTGAAAAACACTCTTCAAACAACCGTTTATGCTTTCCAGAAATTCTACATTATTTCGGATCTACAATATGTCATCCACATATACTTATCAGAAATGTTGTAGTGCTCCCACTCACTTTCTTGTAAATACAAGTTTCTAACAAACATTGTATAAACCTAAAAGCTTTGATCACTCCATCAAAGCATATATTCTGACTCCGAGATGCTTGCTCTAGTCCATAGAAGGATCGCTGGAGCCAGCATACCTTTTAGCATCCTTAGGATCGACAAAACTTTGATTGTATCACATACAACTCTTTCTTACGAAAACTTGATAAGAAAACTTGTTTTGACATCCATCTGTAAGATTTCATAATCGAAAAATACAGCTAGTGCTAACATGATTCCGACGGACTTAAGCATCGCTACGGGTGAGATATTGTCATCGTAGTCAACTCCTTGAACTTGTGGAAAGACTTTTTCCCACAAGCCGAGCTTCATAGACGGTAACATTATCGCCCACGTCCGTCTTCTTCTTAAAGATCCATTTATCTCAATGGCTTGCCGATCATCGGGCAAGTCCACCAAAGTCCATACTTTGTTCTGATATATGGATCCTATCTCAGATTTCATGGCTTCTAACCATTTGTCGGAATACGGGCCCACCATCGCTTCTCCATAGCTCGTAGGTTCATTGTTGTCTAACAACATGATATCTAAGACAGGATTACCGTACCACTTAGGAGTAGTACATATCCTTGTCGACCTACGAGGTTCGATAGCAACTTGATCCGAAGCTTCATGATCACTATCATTAACTTCCTATTCAACAGACGTAGGCGCCACAGAAAACATCTTTCTGTGTTGCATCACTCTCTGGTTGAAGTAAAGGTTCGACAACCTCATCAAGTTCTATCTTCCTCCCACTCAATTCTTTCGAGAGAAACTACTTCTCGAGAAAGGACCCGTTCTTAGCGACAAACAATTTGCCCTCAGATCTGAGATAGAAGGTATACCCTACTGTCACCTTTGGGTATCCTATGAAGATGTGTTTGTGCACTTTGGGTTCGAGCTTCTCCGGCTGAAGCCTTAAGCATCGCAGCCCCAAACATTAAGAAACGACAACTTTGGTTTCTTGCCAAACCAATGTTCATACGACGTCGTCTCAACGGACTTAGATGGTGTCCTATCTAAAGTGAATGCAGCTGTCTCTAACGCATAACCTCAAAATGAAAACGGTAGATTGGTAAGAGACATCATAGATCGCACCATATCTCATAGGGTTTGATTACGACGTCCGGACACACCATTACCTTGTGGCGTTCTAGGTGGCTTCAACTGTGAAACAATTCCACAATGTCTTAAGTGATTGCCAAACTCATAACTCAGAAAATCCCCTTTTTGATCAGATCGTAGGAACATGATCTTATTGTTATGATGATTCTTAACTTCACTCTGAAAACGCTTGAACTTTTCAAACGTTTCAGACTTGTGCTTCATTAAGTAGATATACCTATATCTACCGAAATCGTCAGTGAAGATGAGAAAATAGCGATATCCACCGCACGCTTCAATTCTCATTGGATCACACGCATCAGCATGCATGATTTCCAACAAGTCACTTGCCCGTTTCATTGTACCTGAAAATGGGGTCTTAGTCATCCTGCCCATGAGGCATGGCTCGCATGTGTCAACCGATTCAAAATCAAGTGACTCCAAACATCCATCGACATGGAGTTTCTTCATGCATTTTACGCCAGTATGACCTAAGCGGCAGTGCCACGATAAAGTGGTACTATCATTATTAACTCTACATCTTTTGGCGTGAATATGTGTATTACCACGACCGAGATTCAATGAACCATTCACATAGGGTGCATGACCATGAAAGGTATTATTCATGTAAATAGAATAACCATTATTCTCTAATTAAATGAATAACCGTATTGCAATGAACATGATCTAATCATATTCATGCTCAACGTAGACACCCGATAACATTTATCTAGGTTCAATACTAATCCCGAAGGCAGATGGAGCATGTGATGGTGATCTCATCAACTTTGGAAACACTTCCAACACACATCGTCACCTCACCCTTAGCCAGTCTCCGTTTAGTTTGTAGCTTTTGTTTCAAGTCACCAATAATAGCAACTGAACCGGTATCCAATACCCAGGTGCTACCAGGAGTACTAGTGAGGTACACATTAATAACACGTATATACTTTGAAGTTTCCAGCCTTCTTATCTACCATGCATTTGGGGTAATTCCGCTACCAGTGACCGTTCCCCTTACAATAGAAGCACTTAGTCTCGGGTTTGGGTTCAACCATGGGTTCCTTCACTGGAGCGGCAGCTGGTTTGCCATCCATGAAGTTTCCCTTCTAGCCCTTGCCCTTCTTGAAACCAGTGGTCTTGTTAAACCATCAACACTTGATGCTCCTTCTTGATTTCTACCTTTTGCGGTCTTAAGCACCGTGAAGAGCTCCGGGATCAACTCCATCCCTTGCATGTCATAGTTCATCATGAAGATCTGGTAGCTTAGTGATAGTGGCTAGAGAACTCTATCAATCACTACCTTATCTGGAAGTTTAACTCCCACTTGATTTAAGTGATTGTAGCACCCAGACATTCTGAGCACATGCTCACTAGTTGAGCTATTCTCCTCCATCTTGTTGGCTAAAGAACTTGTCAGAGGTCTCACACCTCTCAACACGGGCATGAGCCTGAAATCCCAATTTCAGCTCTTGGAACATCTCATATGTCTTATGGCGTTCAAAACGTCATTGGAATCCCGATTCTAAGCCGTAAAGTATGGTGCACTAAACTATCAAGTAGTCATCAGGATGTGTCTGTCAGGTGTTCACAACATCCACAGACGGCGTTGTAGGGGTTTGCACATCGAGCGGTGCATCAAAGATGTAAGCCTTCAGTGTAGCAGTGAGGACACTCCTCGGACTACGGACCTAGTCCGCATCATTGCTTACAATATCTTTCAACTTAATCTTTCTCTAGGAACGTATTGAAACAGGGAGCTACAATGTGAGCTATTTATCTACAACATATTTGCAAAGACAATTTAGACTATGTTCATGATAATTGAGTTCATCTAATCAAATTATTTAATGAACTCCCACTCAGATAGACATCCCTCTCGTCATCTAAGTGAAACATGATCCGAGTCAACTAGGCCGTGTCCGATCATCACGTGAGACGGACTAGTCAACATCGGTGAACATCTTCATGTTGATCGTATCTTCTATACGACTCATGCTCGACCTTTCGGTCTTCCGTGTTCCGAGGCCATGTCTGTACATGCTAGGCTCGTCAACTCAACCGAAGTGTATTGCGTGTGTAAATCTGGCTTACACCCATTGTATTTGAACGTTAGAAGCTATCACACCCGATCATCACATGGTGCTTCGAAACAATGAACCTTCACAACGGTGCACAGTTAGGGGGAACACTTTCTTGAAATTATTACAAGGGATCATCTTATTTAAGCTACCGTCGTTCTAAGCAAATAAGATGTAAAACATGATAAACATCACATGCAATCAAATAGTGACATGATATGGCCAATATCATTTTGCTCCTTTTGATCTCCATCTTCGGGGCTCCATGATCATCGTTGTCACCGGCATGACACCATGATCTCCATCATCGTGTCTTCTTGAAGTTGTCTCGTCATCTATTACTTCTACTAATATGGCTAATGCTTTAGCAATAAAGTAAAGTAACTACATGACGTTTATGTTGACACGCAGGTCATAAATAAATTAAGACAACTCCTATGGCTCCTACCAGTTGTCATACTCATCGACATGCAAGTCGTGATTCCTATTACAAGAACATGATCAATCTCATACATCACATATATCATTCATCACATCCTTTTGGCCATATCACATCACAAGGCATATGCTGCAAAAACAAGTTAGACATCCTCTAATTGTTGTTGCAAGTTTTTACGTGGCTGCTATAGGTTTCTAGTAAGAACGTTTCTTACCTGCGCGAAAACCACAACGTGATATGCCAATTTCTATTTACCCTTCATAAGGACCCTTTTCATCGAATCCGATCTGACTAAAGTGGGAGAGACAGACACCCGCTAGCCACCTTATGCAACTAGTGCATGTCAGTCGGTGGAACCTGTCTCACGTAAGAGTACGTGTAAGGTCGGTCCGGGCCGTTTCATCCCACGATGCCGCCGAATCAAGATAAGACTAGTAACGGCAAGTAAATTGACAAAATCGACGCCCACAACTGCTTTGTGTTCTACTCGTGCATAGAAACTACGCATAGACCTAGCTCATGATGCCACTGTTGGGTATCGTAGCAGAAATTTAAAATTTTCTACGCATCACCAAGATCAATCTATGGAGTAATCTAGCAACGAGGGGAAGGAGAGTGCATCTATATACCCTTGTAGATCGCTAAGCGGAAGCGTTCAAGCGAACGGGGTTGATGGAGTCGTACTCGTCGTGATCCAAATCACCGATGATCCTAGCGCCGAACGGATGACACCTCCGCGTTCAACACATGTACGGAACGGAGACGTCTCCCACGCCTTGATCCAGCAAGGAGGAGGGAGAGGTTGAGGAAGAGAGTCCAACAGCAGCACGACGGCATGGTGGTGATGGAGCTCGTGGTTCTCCAGCAGGGCTTCACCAAGCACTATGGAGGAGGAGGAGGTGTAGGAGGAGGGAGGGCTGCGCCAGGTTCAAAGGTGTTGTTGCCCTCCCACCCCTCCACTATTTATAGGTGGGGAGAGAGGGGGCCGGCCCCCCTAGGTCCCATCTAGGGTTGGGGCAGCGGCCAAGGGGGGAAGGAGTGCCTCCCAAGTCAAGTCGAGGCCCTCCCCCTTAGGGTTTCCCCTCTCCCATGCGCATGGGCCTTGGGGGGCTGGTGCCCTTGGCCCATTAAGGTTAGGGCGCCCCCTTACAGCCCATGCTGCTGTATTGGATGTGGTGGAACATTTTCCGGACCCCTCCGGAATCCTCCGGAACATTCCGGAAGCTTCCCGGTACAATACCGGAAAAACCGAACTTTTCCCCGAACCCGAACAACAACTTTCCATATATAAATCTTTACCTCCGGACCATTCCGGAACACCTCGTGACATCCGGGATCTCATCCGGGACTCCGAACAACATTCGGTAATCACATACAAGTCTTCCTAATAACCCTAGCGTCATCGAACCTTAAGTGTGTAGACCCTACGGGTTCGGGAACCATGCAGACATGACCGAGACAACTCTCCGGCCAATAACCAACAGCGGGATCTGGATACCCATTTTGGCTCCCACATGTTCCACGATGATCTCATCGGATGAACCACGATGTCGAGGATTCAATCAATCCCGTATTCAATTCCCTTTGTCCAGCGGTATTGTACTTGCCCGAGATTCGATTGTCGGTATCCTGATACCTTGTTCAATCTCGTTACCGGCAAGTCTCTTTACTCGTTCCGTAACACATCATCCCGTGATCAACTCCTTGGTCACATTGTGCACATTATGATGATGTCCTACTGAGTGGGCCCAGAGATACCTCTCCGTTTACACGGAGTGAAAAATCCCAGTCTTGATTCGTGCCAACCCAACAGACACTTTCGGAGATACCTGTAGTGAACCTTTATAGCCACCCAGTTACGTTGTGACGTTTGGTACACCCAAAGCACTCCTACGGTATCCGGGAGTTGCACAATCTCATGGTCTATGGAAATGATACTTGACATTAGAAAAGCTTTAGCATACGAACTACACGATCTTTGTGCTAGGCTTAGGATTGGGTCTTGTCCATCACATCATTCTCCTAATGATGTGATCCCGTTATCAACGACATCCAATGTCCATGGTCAGGAAACCGTAACCATCTATTGATCAACGAGCTAGTCAACTAGAGGCTTACTAGGGACATGGTGTTGTCTATGTATCCACACATGTATCTGAGTTTCCTATCAATACAATTCTAGCATGGATAATAAACGATTATCATGAACAATGAAATATAATATAATAATAACTAATTTATTATTGCCTCTAGTGCATATTTCCAACATATTTGGGCCTAGAGGAAGGTATTGGGAAGTAATAAGTAGATGATGGGTTGCTAGAGTGACAGAAGCTTAAACCCTAGTTTATGCGTTGCTTCGTAGGGGGCTGAATTGGATCCATATGTTTCATGCTATGGTTAGGTTTACCTTAATACTTTTGTTGTAGTTGCGGATGCTTGCAATAGAGGTTAATCATAAGTGGGATGCTTGTTCAAGTAAGAACAGCACCCAAGCACCGGTCCACCCACATATCAAATTATCAAAGTACCGAACGCGAATCATATGAACGTGATGAAAACTAGCTTGACGATATTCCCATGTGTCCTCGGGAGCGCTTTTCCTTATATAAGAGTTTGTCCAGGCTTGTCCTTTGCTACAAAAGGATTGGGCCACCTTGCTGCACTTTATTTACTTTTGTTACTTGTTGCTCGTTACAAATTATCTCATCACAAAACTATCCGTTACCACTTATTTCAGTACTTGCAGAGAATACCTTGCTGAAAACCGTTTATCATTTCCTTCTGCTCCTCGTTGGGTTCGACACTCTTACTTATCGAAAGGACTACGATAGATCCCCTATACTTGTGGGTCATCAAGACTCTTTTATGGCACCGTTGCCGGGGAGTGAAGCGCCTTTGGTAGGTGGAATTTGGTAAGGAACAATTTATATAGTGTGCTGAAATTTACTGTCACTTGTTACTATGGAAAGTAATCCTCTGAGACGCTTGTTTGGGGTATCTTCACCCCGACCAGTAGAGCAAAGAGTTGCTCCTCAACCTACTGAACCTATTGAAAATGAATATGAAAATGAAATTCCTTATGAGTATCCTTCGAGTATAATAGAAAAACTTCTAGCTAATCCCTTTACAAGAGATGGAACAAAGCATCCTGATGAACACCTAATATATGTGGATGAGGTTTGTGGATTATTTAAGCTTGCAGGTATACCCGATGATGTTGCTAAGAAGAAGGTCTTCCCTTTATCTTTGAAGGGAGACGCATTGGTATGGTATAGGCTATGTGATGATACGAGATCATGGAATTATAGAAGATTGAAATTGGAATTTCATCAAAAGTATTACCTTATGCATCTTGTTCATCGTGATCGCAATTATATATATAATTTTTGGCCTCGCGAAGGAGAAAGCAGCGCTCAAGCTTGGGGGAGGCTTAAATCAATGTTATATTCATGCCCCAATCATGAGCTTCCAAGAGAAACAATTATTCAAAAAAATTATGCTCGGCTTTCTGATAACAATCGCACCATGCTTGATACTTCTTCTGCTGGCTCTTTTATGATGAAGACTATTGAATTCAAATGGGATTTATTGGATAGAATTAAACGCAACTCTGAAGATTGGGACCTCGACAATGGTAAGGAGTCAAGTATGACACCTAAGTTTGATTGTGTTAAATCTTTTATGGATACCGATATTTTCCGTAAGTTTAGCACTAAATATGGACTTGATTCTGAGATAGTAGCTTCTTTCTGTGAATCTTTTGCTACTTATGTTGATCTCCCTAAGGAGAAGTGGTTTAAATATCATCCTCCCATAGAAGTAAAAGTAGCTGCACCTATTAAAGTTGAAGAAAAGATTATCACTTATAATGATCCTATTGTTCCTACTTCTTATGTTGAGAAACCACCTTTCCCTGTTAGAATAAAGGATCATGCTAAAGCTTCAACTGTGGTTCGTAAAAGCAATATTAAAACATATATACCTCCTGAGAAAGTTAAAGTAGAACCTAATATTGCTATTGTTAAGGATCTCTTGTCTGATAATATTGATGGGCATGTTATTCTGTTCTGCGGTGAAACTGCTAGAATTGCTAAACCTTGTGCTAAAGATAAACATAGACTTGTGGTAGGCGTGCCTGTTATTTCTGTTAAAATAGGAGATCATTGTTATCATGGCTTATGTGATATGGGTGCTAGTGCTAGTGTTATACCGCATACTTTATACGAAGAAATTAAGCATGAAATTGCACCTGCTGAGTTAGAAGGAATTGATGTTACAATTAAACTTGCCAATAGAGATACTATATCCGCAGTGGGAATTGTTAGAGATGTTGAAGTTTTGTGTTGGAAAACTAAATATCCTGCTGATTTTCTTGTTCTTGGTTCCCCACAAGATAGCTTTTGTCCCATTATATTTGGTAGACCCTTCTTGAATACAGTTAATGCTAGGATAGACTGCGAAAAGAATCTTGTTACTATTGGCTTAGATGATATGACTCATGAATTTAATTTCTCTAAATTTAGTAAAAAACACCGTGAAGAAGAATTGCCTAGTAAGGATGAAATTATTGGTCTTACTTCTATTGCCGTACCTCCTAGTGATCCTTTAGAACAATATTTGCTAGACCATGAAAATGATATGTTTATGAATGAAAGAAGGGCAATAGATGAAGTATTCTTTAAACAGGAACCTATGCTGAAACACAATTTTCCTGTTGAAATCCTAGGGGATCCCCCTCCACCTAAGGGTGATCCCGTGTTTGAGCTTAAACCGTTTCCTGATAATCTTAAATATGCTTATCTTGATGAAAAGAAGATATATCATGTTATTATTAGTGCTAACCTTTCAGAGCATGAAGAAGAAAGATTATTGAAAACTCTGAAGAAGCACCGTGCTGCTATTGGATATACTCTTGATGATCTTAAGGGCATTAGTCCCACTCTATGTCAACAATTGGAAGCAGATGCCAAACCAGTTCGTGATCCTCAACGATGTCCGAATCCTAAAATGAAAGAGGTGGTAAGAAAAGAAATACTAAAGCTTCTGGATGCAGGTATAATTTATCCCGTTGCTGATAGTCAGTCGGTAAGTCCTGTTCATTGTGTCCCTAAGAAGGGAGGTATTACTGTTGTTCCTAATGATAAAGATGAATTGATTCCACAAAGAATTATTACAGGTTATAGGATGGTAATTGATTTCCGCAAATTAAATAAGGCTACTAAGAAAGATCATTACCCCTTACCTTTTATCGATCAAATGCTAGAAAGATTATGCAAACATACACATTAATGCTTTCTGGATGGTTATTCTGGTTTCTCTCAAATACCCGTGTCGGCTAAAGATCAATTAAAGACTACTTTTACATGCCTTTTTGGTACTTTTGCTTATAGACGTATGCCTTTTGGTTTATGTAATGCACCTGCTACCTTTCAAAGATGCATGATGGCTATATTCTCTGACTTTTGTGAAAAGATTTGTGAGGTTTTCATGGACGAATTTTCCGTCTATGGATCTTCTTTTGATGATTTCTTGAGCAATCTTGATCGAGTTTTGCAGAGATGTGAAGAAACTATTCTTGTATTGAATTGGGAAAAGTGCCACTTTATGGTTAATGAAGGTATTGTCCTGGGGCATAAAGTTTCTGAAAGAGGTATTGAAGTTGATAAAGCCAAGGTTGATGCTATTGAAAAGATGCCATGTCCCAAGGACATCAAAGGTATAAGAAGTTTCCTTGGTCACACCGGATTTTATAGGAGGTTCATTAAGGACTTCTCAAAATTTCTCGGCCTCTGACCAATTTATTACAAAAAGATATACCATTTGTCTTTGATGATGATTGTGTAGAAGCATTTGAAATACTTAAGAAATCATTAGTATCTGCACCTATTGTTCAGCCACCTGATTGGAATTTACCCTTTGAAATCATGTGTGATGCTAGCGATTATGCTGTAGGTGCTATTCTAGGGCAAAGAGTTGATAAGAAATTAAATGTTATCCATTATGCTAGTAAGACTCTAGACAATGCTCAAAGAAATTATGCTATGCTACTACTGAAAAAGAATTTTTAGCAGTTGTATTTGCTTGTGATAAGTTCAGACCTTATATTGTTGATGAAGGAAATATGCCCTAGAGGCAATAATAAAGTTATTATTTATTTATTTCCTTATATCATGATAAATGTTTATTATTCATGCTAGAATTGTATTAACCGGAAACATAATACATGTGTGAATACATAGACAAACAGAGTGTCACTAGTATGCCTCTACTTGACTAGCTCATTAATCAAAGATGGTTATCTTTCCTAACCATAAACAAAAGAGTTGTTATTTGATTAACGGGATGACATCATTAGGTGAATGATCTGATTGACATGACCCATTCCATTAGCTTAGCACCCGATCGTTTAGTATGTTGCTATTGCTTTCTTCATGACTTATACATGTTCCTATGACTATGAGATTATGCAACTCCTGTTTGCCAGAGGAACACTTTGTGTGCTACCAAACGTCACAACGTAACTGGGTGATTATAAAGGTGCTCTACAGGTGTCTCCAAAGGTACATGTTGGGTTGGCGTATTTCGAGATTAGGATTTGTCACTCCGATTGTCGGAGAGGTATCTCTGGGCCCTCTCGGTAATGCACATCACATAAGCCTTGCAAGCATTGCAACTAATGAGTTAGTTGCGAGATGATGTATTACGGAACGAGTAAAGAGACTTGCCGATAACGAGATTGAACTAGGTATTGAGATACCGATGATCGAATCTCGGGCAAGTAACATACCGATGACAAAGGGAACAACGTATGTTGTTATGCGGTTTGACTGATAAAGATCTTCGTAGAATATGTAGGAGCCAATATGAGCATCTAGGTTCCGCTATTGGTTATTGACCGGAGACGTGTCTCGGTCATGTCTACATTATTCTCGAATCCGTAGGGTCCGCACGCTTAAGGTTTCGATGACGGTTATATTATGAGTTTATGAGATTTGATGTACCGAAGTTAGTTTGGGGTCCCGGATGTGATCACGGACATGACGAGGAGTCTCAAAATGGTCGAGACATAAAGATTGATATATTGGACGGCTATGTTCGGACACCGGAAGTGTTCCGGGGAAGTTTCGGATAAAACCGGAGCACCGAGGGGTTACCGGACCCCCCCCCGGGGGGGGGGGTTAATGGGCCTCATGGGCCTAAAGTGGAGAAGAGGAGGGGCTGCCAGGGCAGGCCACGTGCCCCCTCTCCCCCTAGTCCGAATTGGACAAGGAGGGAGGGGCGGCGCCCCCCTCTCCTCTCTCCCTTCCTTCCCCCTCTCCTAATTGGACAAGGAAAGGGAGGGGAGTCCTACTCCCGGTAGGAGTAGGACTCCTCCTGCGCGCCTCCTACTAGGGCCGGCCGCACCCCCCCTTGGATCCTTTATATACGGAGGCAAGAGGCACCCCATAGACACAAGTTGATCCACGTGATCATATTCTTAGCCGTGCGCGGTGCCCCCTTCCACCATAATCCTCGATAATATTGTAGCGGTGCTTAGGCGAAGCCCTGCGACGGTAGTACATCAAGATCGTCACCACGCCGTCGTGCTGACGGAACTCTTCCCCGACACTTTGCTGGATCGGAGTCCGGGGATCGTCATCAAGCTGAACGTGTGCTAGAACTCGGAGGTGCCGTAGTTTCGGTGCTTGATTGGTCGGGCCGTGGAGACGTACAACTACATCAACCAAACGCTTCCGTTGTCGATCTACAAGGGTACGTAGATCACACTCTCCCCCTCTCGTTGCTATGCATCACCATGATCTTGCGTGCGCGTAGGAATTTTTTTGAAATTACTATGTTCCCCAACAGTGGCATCCGAGCCTAGGTTTTATGTGTTGATGTTATATGCACGAGTAGAACACAAGTGAGTTGTGGGCGATATAAGTCATACTGCGTACCAGCATGTCATACTTTGGTTCGGCGGTATTGTTGGACGAAGCGGTCCGGACCGACATTACGCGTACGCTTACGCGAGACCGGTTCTCCCGACGTGCTTTGCACAAAGGTGGCTAGCGGGTGACAGTTTCTCCAACTTTAGTTGAACCGAGTGTGGCTACGCCCGGTCCTTGCGAAGGTTAAAACAGAACCAACTTGACAAACTATCGTTGTGGTTTTGATGTGTAGGTAAGATTGGTTCTTGCTTAAGCCCGTAGCAGCCACGTAAAACTTGCAACAACAAAGTAGAGGACGTCTAACTTGTTTTTGCAGGGCATGTTGTGATGTGATATGGTCAAGACATGATGCTAAATTTTATTGTATGAGATGATCATGTTTTGTAACCGAGTTATCGGCAACTGGCAGGAGCCATATGGTTATCGCTTTATTGTATGCAATGCAATCGCGCTGTAATGCTTTACTTTATCACTAAGCGGTAGCAATAGTCGTGGAAACATAAGATTGGCGAGACGAAAACGATGCTACGATGGAGATCAAGGTGTCGCGCCGGTGACGATGGTGATCATGACGGTGCTTCGAAGATGGAGATCACAAGCACAAGATGATGGTGGCCATATCATATCACTTATATTGATTGCATGTGATGTTTATCTTTTATGCATCTTATCTTGCTTTGATTGACGGTAGCATTATAAGATGATCTCTCACTAATTACCAAGAAGTGTTCTCCCTGAGTATGCACCGTTGCGAAAGTTCTTCGTGCTGAGACACCACGTGATGATCGGGTGTGATAGGTTCTACGTTCAAATACAATGGGTGCAAAACAGTTGCACTCACAGAATACTCAGGTTATACTTGACGAGCCAAGCATATACAAATATGGCCTCGAAACACGGAGACCGAAAGGTCGAGCATGAATCATATAGCAGATATGATCAACATAGCGATGTTCACCAATGAAACTACTCCATCTCACGTGATGATCGGACATGGTTTAGTTGATTTGGATCACGTAATCACTTAGAGGATTAGAGGGATGTCTATCTAAGTGGGAGTTCTTAAGTAATATGATTAATTGAACTTAAATTTATCATGAACTTAGTCCTGGTAGTATTTTGCAAATTATGTTGTAGATCAATAGCTCGCGTTGTTGCTTCCCTGTGTTTATTTTGATATGTTCCTAGAGAAAATTGTGTTGAAAGATGTTAGTAGCAATGATGCGGATTGGATCCGTGATCTGAGGTTTATCCTCATTGCTGCACAAAAGAATTATGTCCTTGATGCACCGCTAGGTGACAGACCTATTGCAGGAGCAGATGCAGATGTTATGAACGTTTGGCTAGCTCAATACGATGACTACTTGATAGTTTAAGTGCACCATGCTTAACGGCTTAGAATCGGGACTTCAAAGACGTTTTGAACGTCATGGACCATATGAGATGTTCCAGGAGTTGAAGTTAATATTTCAAGCAAATACCCGAGTTGAGAGATATGAAGTCTCCAACAAGTTCTATAGCTAAAAGATGGAGGAGAATCACTCAACTAGTGAGCATGTGCTCAGATTGTCTGAGTACTTCAATCGCTTGAATCAAGTGGGAGTTAATCTTCCAGATAAGATAGTGATTGACAGAATTCTCTAGTCACCATCACCAAGTTAGTAGAACTTCGTGATGAACTATGATATGCAAGGGATAACGGAAATGATTCCCAAGCTCTTCGTAATGCGGAAATTGACGAAGGTAGAAATCGAGAAAAACATCAAGTGTTGATGGTAGACAAGACCACTAGTTTCAAGAAAAGGGTAGAGGGTAGAAGGGGAACTTCAAGAAGAACAGCAAGCAAGTTGCTGCTCAAGTGAAGAATCCCAAGTCTGGTCCTAAGCCTGAGACTAAGTGTTTCTACTGCAAAGGGACTGGTCACTGGAAGCGGAGCTACCCCAAGTGATTGGCAGATAAAGAAGGATGGCAAAGTGAACATAAGTATATTTGATATACATGTTATTGATGTGTACTTTACTAGTGTTTATAGCAACCCCTCAGTATTTGATACTAGTTCAGTTGCTAAGATTAGTAACTCGAAACGGGAGTTGCAGAATAAATAGAGACTAGTTAACGGTGAAGTGACGATGTGTGTTGGAAGTGGTTTCAAGATTGATATGATCATCATCGCACACTCCCTATACGTTCGGGATTAGTGTTGAACCTGAATAAGTGTTATTTGGTGTTTGCGTTGAGCATGAATATGATTTGATCATGTTTATTGTAATACAGTTATTCATTTAAGTAAGAGAATAAATTGTTGTTCTGTTTACATGAATAAAACCTTATATGGTTACACACCCAATGCAAATAGTTCGTTGGATCTCGATCATAGTGATACACATAATCATAATATTGAAACCAAAAGATGCAAAGTTAATAATGATAGTGCAACTTATTTGTGGCACTGCCGTTTGGGTCATATCGGTATAAAGCGCATGAAGAAACTCCATACTGATGGGCTTTTGGAACCACTTGATTATGAATCACTTGGTACTTGCGAACCGTGCCTTATGGGTAAGATGACAAAAACACCGTTCTCCGGTACTATGGAGAGAGCAACAGATTTGTTGGAAATCATACATACAGATGTATGTGGTCCGATGAACGTTGAGGCTCGTGGCGGATATCGTTATTTTCTCACCTTCACAGAGAACTTAAGCAGATATGGGTATATCTACTTAATGAAACACAAGTCTGAAACATATGAAAAGTTCAAAGAATTTCAGAGTGAAGTTGAAAATCATCGTAACAAGAAAATAAAATTCCTACGATCTGATCGTGGAGGAGAATATTTGAGTTACGAGTTTGGTGTACATTTGAAAATTGTGGAATAGTTTCGCAACTCACACCACCCGGAACACCACAGCGTAATGGTGTGTCCGAACGTCGTAATCGTACTTTACTAGATATGGTGCGATCTATGATGTCTCTTACTGATTTACCGCTATCGTTTTGGGGATACGCTCTAGAGACGGCCGCATTCACGTTAAATAGGGCACCATCAAAATCCGTTGAGACGATGCCTTATGAACTGTGGTTTGGCAAGAAACCAAAGTTGTCGTTTCTGAAAGTTTGGGGCTGCGATGCTTATGTGAAAAAGCTTCAACCTGATAAGCTCGAACCCAAATCGGAGAAATGTGTCTTCATAGGATATCCAAAGGAAACTATTGGATACACCTTCTATCACAGATCCGAAGGCAAGACTTTTTTTGCTAAATTTGGAAACTTTCTGGAGAAGGAGTTTCTCTCGAAAGAAGTGAGTGGGAGGAAAGTAGAACTTGACGAGGTAACTGTACCTACTCCCTTATTGGAAAGTAGTACATCACAAAAACCTGTTTCTGTGACACCTACACCAGTTAGTGAGGAAGCTAATGATGATGATCATGAAACTTCAGAACAAGATACTAGTGAACCTTGTAGATCAACCAGAGTGAGATCCATGCCAGAGTGGTACGGTAATCCTGTTCTGGAAGTCATGCTACTAGATCATGATGAACCTATGAACTATGAAGAAGCGATGGTGAGCCCAGATTCCGCAAAATGGCTTGAAGCCATGAAATCTGAGATGGGATCCATGTATGAGAACAAAGTATGGACTTTGGTTGACTTGCCCGATGATCGGCAAGCAATTGAGAATAAATGGATATTCAAGAAGAAGACTGACGCTGACGGTAATATTACTGTCTACAAAGCTCGACTTGTGGCAAAAGGTTTTCGGCAAGTTCAAGGGATTGACTACGATGAGACCTTCTCACCCGCAGCGATGCTTAAGTCTATCCGAATCATGTTAGCAATTGCCGCATTTTATGAAATCCAGCAAATGGATGTCAAAACTGCATTCCTGAATGGATTTCTGGAAGAAGAGTTGTATATGATGCAGCCGGAAGGTTTTGTCGATCCAAAAGGAGCTAACAAAGTGTGCAAGCTCCAGCGATCCATTTATGGACTGGTGCAAGCCTCTCGGAGTTGGAATAAATGCTTTGATAGTATGATCAAAGCATATAGTTTTATACAGACTTGCGGTGAAGCCTCTATTTACAAGAAAGTGAGTGGGAGCACTACAGCATTTCTGATAAGTATATGTGAATGACATATTGTTGATCCGAAATAATGTAGAATTATTCTGCAAAGCATAAGGGAGTGTTTTTAAAGAAGTTTTTCAAAGAAAGACCTCGGTGAAGCTGCTTACATATTAAGCATCAAAATCTATAGAGATAGATCAAGACGCTTGATAAGTTTTTTCAATGAGTACATACCTTGACAATATTTTGAAGTAGTTCAAAAATGGAACAGTCAAAGAAAGAGTTCTTGGCTGTGTTACAAGGTATGAAATTGAGTAAGACTCAAAGCCCGACCACGGCAGAAGATAGAAAGAGAATGAAAGTCATTCCCTATGCCTCAGCCATAGGTTCTATAAAGTATGCCATGATGTGTACCAGATCTATTGTATACCCTACACTGTGTTAAGCAAGGGAGTACAATAGTGATCTAAGAGTAGATCACTGTACATTGGTCAAAATTATCCTTAGTGGAATAAGGAAATATTTCTCGATTATGGAGGTGACAAAAGGTTCGTCGTAAAAAGTTACGTCGATGCAAGTTTTGACACAGATCTGGATGACTCTAAGTCTCAATCTAGATACATATTGAAAGTGGGAGCAATTAGCTAGAGTAGCTCCGTGCAGAGCATTGTAGACATAGAATTCGCAAAATACTTACGGATCTGTATGTGACAGACCCATTGACTAAAATTATCTCACAAGCAAAACATGATCACACCTTAGTACTCTTTGGGTGTTAATCACATAAATGATGTGAACTAGATTATTGACTCTAGTAAACCCTTTGGGTATAGGTCACATGACGATGTGAACTATGGGTGTTAATCACATGGTGATGTGAACTCTTAGTGTTGAATCACATGGCGATGTGAACTAGATTATTGACTCTAGTGCAAGTGGGAGACTGAAGGAAATATGCCCTAGAGGCAATAATAAAGTTATTCTTTATTTATTTCCTTATATCATGATAAATGTTTATTATTCATGCTAGAATTGTATTAACCGGAAACATAATACATGTGTGAATACATAGACAAACAGAGTGTCACTAGTATGCCTCTACTTGACTAGCTCGTTAATCAAAGATGGTTATGTTTTCTAACCATAAACAAAAGAGTTGTTATTTGATTAACGGGATCACATCATTAGGTGAATGATCTGATTGACATGACCCATTCCATTAGCTTAGCACCCGATCGTTTAGTATGTTGCTATTGCTTTCTTCATGACTTATACATGTTCCTATGACTATGAGATTATGCAACTCCCGTTTGCCGGAGGAACACTTTGTGTGCTACCAAACGTCACAACGTAACTGGGTGATTATAAAGGTGCTCTACAGGTGTCTCCAAAGGTACATGTTGGGTTGGCGTATTTCAAGATTAGGATTTGTCACTCCGATTGTCGGAGAGGTATCTTTGGGCCCTCTCGGTAATGCACATCACATAAGCCTTGCAAGCATTGCAACTAATGAGTTAGTTGCGAGATGATGTATTATGGAACGAGTAAAGAGACTTGCCGATAACAAGATTGAACTAGGTATTGAGATACCGACGATCGAATCTCGGGCAAGTAACATACCGATGACAAAGGGAACAACGTATGTTGTTATGCGGTCTGACCGATAAAGATCTTCGTAGAATATGTAGGAGCCAATATGAGCATCCAGGTTCCGCTATTGGTTATTGGCCGGAGACGTGTCTCGGTCTTGTCTACATTATTCTCGAACCCGTAGGGTCCGCATGCTTAAGGTTTCGATGACATTTATATTATGAGTTTATGAGTTTTGATGTACCGAAGTTAGTTCGGGGTCCCGGATGTGATCACGGACATGACGAGGAGTCTCAAAATGGTCGAGACATAAAGATTGATATATTGGACGGCTATATTCGGACACCGGAAGTGTTTCGGGGAAGTTTCGAATAAAACCGGAGCACTGGGGGGTTACCGGACCCCCCCGGGGGGTTAATGGGCCTCATGGGCCTAAAGTGGAGAAGAGGAGGGGCTGCCAGGGCAGGCCGTGCGCCCCCTCTCCCCCTAGTCCGAATTGGACAAGGAGGGAGGGGCGGCGCCCCCCTCTCCTCTCTCCCTTCCTTCCCCCTCTCCTAATAGGACAAGTAAAGGGGGGGAGTCCTACTCCCGGTAGGAGTAGGACTCCTCCTGCGCGCCTCCTACTAGGGCCGGCCGCACCCCCCCCCCCTTGGATCCTTTATATACGGAGGCAAGAGGCACCCCATAGACACAAGTTGATCCACGTGATCATATTCTTAGCCGTGCGCGGTGCCCCCTTCCACCATAATCCTCGATAATATTGTAGCGGTGCTTAGGCGAAGCCCTGCGACGGTAGTACATCAAGATCGTCACCACGCCCTCGTGCTGACGGAACTCTTCCCCGACACTTTGCTGGATCGGAGTCCGGGGATCGTCATCAAGCTGAACGTGTGCTAGAACTCAGAGGTGCCGTAGTTTCGGTGCTTGATCGGTCGGGCCGTGGAGACGTACGACTACATCAACCAAATGCTTCCGTTGTCGATCTACAAGGGTACGTAGATCACACTCTCCCCCTCTCGTTGCTATGCATCACCATGATCTTGTGTGTGCGTAGGAATTTTTTTGAAATTACTACGTTCCCCAACGGTTGATTCTAAAGTAACTATTCACACCGATCATGCTGCTATTAAATATCTTATGGAGAAGAAATATGCTAAACCTAGACTTATTAGATGGGTTCTCCTGCTACAAGAATTTGATTTGCATATTGTTGATAGAAAAGGAGCTGAGAACCCCGTTGCAGACAACTTATCTAGGTTAGAGAATGTTCTTGATGACCCACTACCTATTGATGATAGCTTTCCTGATGAACAATTAAATGTCATAAGTACTTCCCGTAGTACCCCTTGGTATGCTGATTATGCTAATTACATAGTTGCTAAATTTATACCACCTAGCTTCACATACCAACAAAAGAAACAGTTCTTCTGTGATTTGAGACATTACTTTTGGGATGACCCACATCTTTATAAAGAAGGAGTACATGGTGTTATTAGACGTTGTGTACCTGAGCATGAACAGGAACAAATCCTACGCAAGTGCCACTCCGAAACTTATGGAGGACACCACGCGGGAGATAGAACTGCACATAAGGTATTGCAATCCGGGTTTTATTGGCCTACTCTCTTCAAGGATGCACGTAAGTTTGTCCTATCTTGTGATGAATGTCAAAGAATTGGTAATATTAGTAGACGTCAGGAAATGCCTATGAATTATTCACTTGTTATTGAACCGTTTGATGTTTGGGGCTTTGATTATATGGGACCTTTTCCTGCCTCTAATGGATATACACATATTTTAGTTGCTGTTGATTACGTTACTAAGTGGGTAGAAGCTATTCCAACTAGTAGTGCTGATCATAACACTTCTATTAAAATGCTTAAAGAAGTTATTTTAGTTGTTGTTGATTACGTTACTAAGTGGGTAGAAGCTATTCCAACTAGTAGTGCTGATCATAACACTTCTATTAAATGCTTAAGAAGTTATTTTTCCAAGGTTTGGAGTCCCTAGATATTTAATGACTGATGGTGGTTCACATTTTATTCATGGTGCTTTCCGTAAAATGCTTGCTAAATATGACGTCAATCATAGAATTACATCTCCGTATCACCCACAGTCTAGTGGTCAAGTAGAATTGAGTAATGGAGAACTCAAATTAATTTTGCAAAAGACTGTCAGTAGGTCTAGAAAGAATTGGTCCAAGAAACTTGATGATGCATTATGGGCTTATAGAACTACATATAAAAATCCTATGGGTATGTCTCCGTATAAAATGGTATATGGAAAAGCATGTCACTTACCTCTCGAACTAGAACATAAGGCATATTGGGCTATTAAAGAGCTTAGTTATGATTTTAAACTTGCCGGTGAAAAGAGGTTATTTGATATTAGCTCACTTGATGAATGGAGAACCCAAGCTTATGAAAATGCCAAGTTGTTTAAAGAAAAGGTTAAAAGATGGCATGACAAAAGGATACAAAAGCGTGAGTTTAATGTAGGTGATTATGTATTGCTATACAACTCTCGTTTAAGATTTTTTGCAGGTAAAATTCTCTCTAAATGGGAAGGCCCCTATGTTATTGAGGAGGTCTATCGTTCCGGTGCTATAAAAATCAACAACTTCGAAGGCACAAATCCGAAGGTGGTAAACGGTCAAAGAATCAAGCATTATATCTCAGGTAATCCCATAAATGTTGAAACCAATATTATTGAAACCGTAACCCCGGAGGAATACATAAGGGACACTTTCCAGAACATTTCAGACTCCGAAAAGGAATAGGTATGTGGTACGGTAAGTAAACCGACTCCAAAACAATTTTTAAGGCAATATTTCTCCGTTTTGGAATATTTAGAAAAATAGAAAATTAAGTAGCAGTCTGGGAAGGACACGAGGGCCCCACGAGGGTGGAGGGCGCACCCTACCCCCCTGAGCGTGCCCCCTACCTCGTGAGCTCCTCGTGTGCCTTTTGGACTCCGTTTTCTTGCACGATACGTATTTTGGTCGGTAAAAATTCATTATATAATCTCCCGGGGGGTTTGACTCCCGTATCACGCAAATATCCTCTGTTTTTGTTTCGAGTTGTTGCTGCTGCAGATTAGAGCAAGATGTCTTCTCAAGAGACAGTCGGGGAGAGCCGGGTATCTAATCCGGCACCAGAACCAAGGGCAAACAGCGACCCTGACCACTTTGGGCCAGCAATGGAGGAAGAGATGGAGGCTGACTTAATGAGGGTAGATGCCATGGTGGATCAAGAAGTCACCTCTCGCCTGCGAGCTGGGTTCACGATGGGGGGACTGCAGAGCTTAGCTATTCCAAACTCGGTTATCCCTTCCAATGTTAGATTTCTTTCTTATGAGAATATGAAAAAGAGTGTCACTGGTTCTCCCGCAGCTATGCAACACCCTTGGGTGCAGGGAGCTTTGGCTGTTACAGGAAAACTCTGAAAGGAAATTATGGATCTCAAGCAGCAAGTCAACAAGCTTGAGGAGGAGAATCGTATCTTGAGGGGCATCATTGCCAAGAACATCACATCACCATCCCCGAAAAGAGAGACATAATCACCTGGGTATGGGCACTCCCCTTGGCAACTGCCAAGCCTGGGGGAGGTGCCCTGGTATCGTATCACCATCACTTTTATCTTTACCCTTTTTCTTAGTTCGTTCCTTTTGGTAATATTTTGATCTAGTAGAATAAAAGTTCTTAGTATGATCTAGTTGTGAGTTTTGCCTTATTATCCTTCTATGTAATCGAGTTCGTGAGCTATATAATAAAGATTAGTGTTGAGTCAAGGGCTTGATTTTCTTGCTATGATTCCAAATAAAAAGAAACAAAGAGATCATGTGAGTTATGTTTGCTTACTTGTCCAATGTCTCCCAAAGATTACATAGAAGGATGACAAGGAAGACAACATAATGGGTTATGTTTGCTTACATCTGAGATTAATTATATCGTCTCGGATCCTCCAACATGTTGAGCTTGCCTTTCCCCCTCATGCTAGCCAAATTCTCAGCACCAAGTAGAGATACTACTTGTGCTTCCAAATACCCTTAAACCAGTTTTGCCATGAGAGTCCACCATATCTACCTATGGATTGAATAAGATCTTTCAAGTAAGTTGTCATCGGTGCAAAGCAATAAAAATTGCTCTCTAAATATGTATGATTGATTGGTGTGGGAGAAATAAGCTTTATACGATCTTGTGATGTGGAAGTAATAAAAGCGACGGACTGCATAATAAAGGTTCATATCACAAGGGGCAATATAAAGTGACGTTCTTTCGCATTAAGATTTTGTACATCCAACCATAAAAGCGCATGGCAACCTCTACTTCCCTTTGCGAAGGGCCTATCTTTTATCATTATCTTCTACCTTATGCAAGATCATGGTGATTTTCACCCTTCCTTTTTACACTTTATCCTTTGGCAAGCACAATATGTTGGAAAGATCCTGGTATATATGGCTAATTGGATGTGAGTTTACATGAACTATTACTGTTGACATTACCCCCGAGGTAAAACGTTGGGAGGCAAGACTATAAGCCCCTATCTTTCTCTGTGTCTGATTAAAACTCCATACCCATAAGTATTGCATGAGTGTCAGCAATTGTGAAAGATTATATGATAGTTGAGTATGTGGACTTGCTGAAAAGCTCTTATACATTGACTCTTTCCTATGTTATGATAAATTGTAATTGCTTCAATGACCGAGATTGTAGTTTGTTAGTTCTCAATGAAGTTTACGATTCATACTTCATATTGTGATTGAATTATTACTCTAGAATTAGAGATCATATGACAAGAATTATATAAGTTGCTGTTCTAAGAATGATCATGATGCCCTCATGTCCGTATTTTATTTTTATCGACGCCTCTACCTCTAAACATGGGGACATATTTATCGTTATCGGCTTTCGCTTGAGGACAAGCGAGGTCTAAGCTTGGGGAAGTTGATACGTCCATTTTGCACCATGCTTTTATATCGATATTTATTGCGTTATGGGCTGTTATTTCACATTATGTCACAATACTTATGGCTATTCTCTCTTATTTTACAAGGTTTACATGAGGGAGAATGCCGGCAGCTGGAATTCTAGGCTGGAAAAGGAGCAAATATTAGAGACCTATTCTGCACAACTCCAAAAGTCCTGAAACTCCACGGAACACCTTATAATAAATAATGAAAAATCCTCGCCAAAGATGAAGACCAGGGGGCCCACACCCTGCTCACGAGGGTGGGGGGCGCGCCCCCCTACCTCGTGGGCCCCCGGGTGGCTCTCCGATGACCATCTTCTCCTATATGAAGTCTTTCGTCGAGAAAAAAAATAAGAAGCAACCTTTTGGGACAAAACTCCGCCGCCACGAGGCGGAACCTTGGCGGATCCAATCTAGAGCTCCGGCAGAGCTGTTCTGCCGAGGAAACTTCCCTCCCGGAGGGGGAAATCATCGCCATCGTCATCACCAATGCTCCTCTCATCGTGAGAGGGCAATCTCCATCAACATCTTCATCGGCACCATCTCATCTCAAAACCCTAGTTCATCTCTTGTATCTGATTCTTGTCTTCAAGTCCGGGATTGGTGCTAGTAGGTTGCTAGTAGTGTCAATTACTCCTTGTAGTTGATGCTAGTTGGTTTAATTAGTGGAAGATCATATGTTCAGATCCTTTATGCATATTAATACCCCTCTGATTATGAACATGTTTATGCTTTGTGAGTAGTTACGTTTGTTCATAAGGACAAGGGAGAAGTCTTGCTATTAGTAGTCATGTGAATTTGGTATTCGTTCGATATTTTGATGAGATGTATGTTGTCTAGCATCTAGTGGTGTTATGTGAACGTCGACTACATAACACTTCACCATTATTTGGGCCTAGAGGAAGGCATTGGGAAGTAATAAGTAGATGATGGGTTGCTAGAGTGACAGAAGCTTAAACCCTAGTTTATGCGTTGCTTCGTAAGGGGCTGAATTGGATCCATATGTTTCATGCTATGGTTAGGTTTACCTTAATACTTTTGTTGTAGTTGCGGATGCTTGCAATAGAGGTTAATCATAAGTGGGATGCTTGTTCAAGTAAGAACATCACCCAAGCACCGGTCCACCCACATATCAAATTATCAAAGTACCGAACGCGAATCATATGAATGTGATGAAAACTAGCTTGACGATATTCCCATGTGTCCTCGGGAGCGCTTTTCCTTATATAAGAGTTTGTCCAGGCTTGTCCTTTGCTACAAAAGGATTGGGCCACCTTGCTGCACTTTATTTACTTTTGTTACTTGTTGCTCGTTACAAATTATCTCATCACAAAACTATCTGTTACCACTTATTTCAGTACTTGCAGAGAATACCTTGCTGAAAACCGTTTATCATTTCCTTCTGCTCCTTGTTGGGTTCGACACTCTTACTTATCGAAAGGACTATAATAGATCCCCTATAATTGTGGGTCATCAAGCAACAAGTATAATCATATCTTAAGCATAGTTGCCTAGCATACCAATTCAATATAGGAATTTGATCCCATAATAGTTTCCCTTTTTGTGTCAAGCGGTAATCCCTAAAGTATTCACGTTGACCCAACGTTACTCCCATTACATAATTGAATCGGGTTTTCTCAGGATTATTAAAGCAGTACATAAATTTTTTTCACATAAGCAGCATCGAGGGTTTTAGGAGGTTCCCCATCTCCATGAGTAGCAGGTACACCTAATTTTTTTGGTATTTCGTGTTCCATATCCATAACTAAAGATATAGAACAACTAAGAACAATAAATAAAAATTACTTAGTGATAAAGCGAACAAGCACACATGAGAATATTCACCCCACGCTATTGCTCCCCGGCAACGGCGCCAGAAAAAGGTCTTGATAACCCACAAATATAGGGGATCACAACAGTTTCGATAAGTAAGAGTGTCGAACCCAACGAGGAGCTAAAGGTAGAACAAATATTCCCTCAAATTCTATCGACCACCGATACAACTCTACGCACGCTTGACGTTCGCTTTACCAAGAACAAGTATGAAACTAGAAGTACTTTGTAGGTGTTGTTGGATAGGTTTGCAAGATAATAGAGAGTACGTAAATAAAAAGTAGGGGCTGTTTAGATAAAGAAACAATAAAGTGAATATAGCGAGTGTGGAAAAAGTGGTGGTAGGAGCTGCAAAATTGCCCCTAAGCAATTGACTACTTTACTAGACCGATAGCAAGTATTATGTGGGAGAGGCCACTGCTAGCATGTCATCCCTGACTTGGAATTCTATGCACTTATGATTGGAACTATTAGCAAGCATCCGCAACTACTAATGTTCATTAAGGTCAAACCCAACCATAGCATTAAGATATATTGGTCCCCCTTCAATCCCGTATGCATCAATTTCTATGCTAGGTTGAAGCTTCTGTCACTCTTGCCCTCCAATACATAGTACTATCAACATACAACTAACCCCATGGTGTGATCCACGCGCGCAATCATATGATGGGAACCAAAGGACAACAAAATAACCACAAGAAAATTAAATCAATCATAGCAATTCATTAACCACCGATAGGACAATGAAAATCTACTCAGACATCATAGGATGGCAACACATCATTGGATAATAGTATGAAGCATAAAGCACCATGTTCAAGTAGAGGGTACAACGGGTTGCAGGAGAGTGGATCGTTGTAGATAGAGGGGGAAGGTGATGGAGATGTTGGTGAAGATGGCAGAGGTGTTGGTGTAGATCGCGGTGATGATGATGGCCCCCGGTGGCACTCCGGTGCCACCGGAAGCGAGGGGGAGAAATACCCCTCCTTCTTCTTCTTCCTTGACCTCCTCCCTAGATGGGAGAAGGATTTCCCCTCTGTTCCATGGCCTCCATGGCATGGGATGGGCGAGAGCCCCTCCGAGATTGGATATGTCTCTCTGTCTCTCTCTATTTTTGCGTTCTGTTCTGCTGCCCTTTCACCCTTTCGGGTATATATGGAGATCTGTAACTCCGATTGGATCGAAACCTTCTCTGTGATTTTTTTCTCCGAAAATTAGCTTTCTTGCGGCCGAAGAAGGGAATCAACCGCCTTACGGGTGGCCCACGAGGGTCAGGGGCGCGCCCCCCTGCCTCGTGGCCACCTCGGGCACCGTCTCGCATGGATTTTTCTTCTGGAATTTTCCAAATATTCCAAAAATAATCTCCGTCTGTTTTTATCCCGTTTGGATTCCGTTTGATATGGATATTCTGTGAAACATAAATCATGCAACAGACAAGAACTGGCACTGGGCACTTGATCAATATGTTAGTCCCAAAAATAGTATAAAAAGTTGCCAAAAGTATATGAAAGTTGTAGAATATTGGCATGGAACAATCAAAAATTATAGATACGACGGAGACGTATCAATGCTTTGTAGTGGGTTCGATCTTACGGTGCTTGATCCCAGTGACAGAAGGGGAACTGACACGTATGTATTGTTGCTACTAAGGATAAAACGATGGGGTCTATCTCTACATAGATAGATCTTGTCTACATCATGTCATCGTTCTTATTGCATTACTCCGTTTCTCCATGAACTTAATACAGTAGATGCATGCTGGATAGCGGTCGATGTGTGATGTAATTGAAGGAAATATGCCCTAGAGGCAATAAATAAAGTTATTATTTATTTCCTTATTTCACGATAAATGTTTATTATTCATGCTAGAATTGTATTAACCGGAAACATGATACATGTGTGAATACATAGACAAACATAGTATGACTAGTATGCCTCTACTTGACTAGCTCGTTGATCAAAGATGGTTATGTTTCCTAACCATAGACATGTTTTGTCATTTGACTAACGGGATCACATCATTAGGAGAATGATGTGATTGACTTGACCCATTCCGTTAGCTTAGCACTTGATCGTAGTTTGTTGCTATTGCTTTCTTCATGACTTATACATGTTCCTATGACTATGAGATTATGCAACTCCCGTTTACCGGAGGAACACTTTGTGTGCTACCAAACATCATAACGTAACTGGGTGATTATAAAGGTGCTCTACAGGTGTCTCTGAAGGTACATGTTGAGTTGGCGCATTTCGAGATTAGGATTTGTCACTCCGATTGTTGGAGAGGTATCTCTGGGCCCACTCGGTAATACACATCACTATAAGCCTTGCAAGCATTGTAACTAATGAGTTAGTTGCGGGATGATGTATTATGGAATGAATAAAGAGACGTGCCGATAACGAGATTGAACTAGGTATTGAGATACCGACGATCGAATCTCGGGCAAGTAACATACCGATGACAAAGGGAACAACGTATGTTGTTATGCGGTTTGACCGATAAAGATCTTCGTAGAATATGTAGGAGCCAATATGGGCATCCAGGTTCCACTATTGGTTATTGACCAGAGAAGTGTCTCGGTCATGTCTACATAGTTCTCGAACCCGTAGGGTCCGCACGCTTAACGTTCATTGACGATATAGTATTTATGAGTTATGTATGTTGGTAACCGAATGTTGTTCTGAGTTCTGGATAAGATCACGGACATGATGAGGAACTCCGGAATGGTCCGGAGATAAAGTTTGATATATGGGATAACAGTGTTTGGTCTCCGGAAGGGTTCCGGAATTCACCGGAAGTGGTTCCGGATGTTTCCCGAAATGTTTGGGTACGAGAACACTTCATTTGGGCCAAAGGGGAAAGCCCACAAGTTTTTTAGAAAGCGCAAAAGGAAATTTTACGGAGTCCAGGGGCCAGATGCCAGGGTCCCTGGCGTCTGGGTCCAGACGCCGGGAACCCTGGCGTCTGGATCTGGAGTCCGAGAAGGACTCTTGCCTTTCGGGTGAAACCGACTTTGTGGAGGCTTTTACTCCAAGTTTCGACCCCAAGGCTCAACATATAAATAGAGGGGTAGGGCTAGCACCCAAGACACATCAAGAAACACCAAGCCGTGTGCCGGGAACCCCGTCCCCTCTAGTTTATCCTCTGTCATAGTTTTCGTAGTGCTTAGGCGAAGCCCTGCGGAGATTGTTCTTCACCAACACCGTCACCATGCCATCGTGCTGCCGGAACTCACCTACTACTTCGCCCCTCTTGCTGGATCGAGAAGGCGAGGACGCCATTGAGCTGAACGTGTGCTGAACGCGGAGGTGTCGTACGTTCGGTACTTGATCGGGACGGATCGTGAAGGTGTACGACTACATCAACCGCGTTGATAAACGCTTCCGCTTACGGTCTACGAGGGTACATAGACAACACTCTCCCCTCTCGTTGCTATGCATCACCATGATCCTTGCGTGTGCGTAGAATTTTTTTTGAAATTAGTACGTTCCCCAACAGTGGCATCCGAGCCAGGTTTTATGCGTAGATGTTATATGCACGAGTAGAACACAAGTGAGTTGTGGGCGATACAAGTCATACTGCTTACCAGCATGTCATACTTTGGTTCGGCGGTATTGTTGGATGAAGCGGCCCAGACCGACATTATGCGTACGCTTACGCGAGACTGGTTCTACCGACGTGCTTTGCAAATAGGTGGCTGGCGGGTGTCAGTTTCTCCAACTTTAGTTGAACCGAGTGTGGCCACGCCCGGTCCTTGAGAAGGTTAAAACAATACTAACTTGACGAACTATCGTTGTGGTTTTTATGCGTAGGTAAGAACGGTTCTTGCTCAGCCTGTAGCAGCCACGTAAAAATTGCAACAACAAAGTAGAGGACGTGTAACTTGTTTTTGCAGGGCATGATGTGATGTGATATGGTCAAGACATGATGCTATATTTTATTGTATGAGATGATCATGTTTTGTAATCGAGTTATCGGCAACTGGCAGGAGCCATATGGTTGTCGCTTTATTATATGCAATGCAATCGCCCTGTAATGCTTTACTTTATCACTAAGCGGTAGCGATAGTCATAGAAGTATAAGTTGGCGAGACGACAACGATGCTATGATGGAGATCAAGGTGTCGCGCCGGTGACAATGGTGATCATGACGGTGCTTCGGAGATGGAGATCACAAGCACAAGATGATGATGGCCATATCATATCACTTATATTGATTGCATGTGATGTTTATCTTTTATGCATCTTATCTTGCTTTGTTTGACAGTAGCATTATAAGATGATCTCTCACTAAATTTCAAGAAAAAAATGTTCTCCGTGAGTATGCACCGTTGCGAAAGTTCTTCGTGCTGAGACACCACGTGATGATCGGGTGTGATAGGCTCTACGTTCAAATACAACGGGTGCAAAACAGTTGCACACGCAGAGTACTCAGGTTAAACTTGACGAGCCTATCATATGCAGATATGGCCTCTCGGAACATTGAGACCGAAAGGTCGAGCTTGAATCATATAGTAGATATGATCAACATAGTGATGTTCACCATTGAAAACTACTCCACCTCACATGATGATCAGACATGGTTTAGTTGATTTGGATCACGTGATCACTTAGATAATTAGAGGGATGTCTATCTAAGTGGGAGTTCTTAAGTAATATGATTAATTGAACTTAAATTTACCATGAACTTAGTACCTGATAGTATTTTGCTTGTCTATGTTGATTGTAGATAGATGGCCCGTGCTGTTGTTCCGTTGAATTTTAATGCGTTCCTTGAGAAAGCAAAGTTGAAAGATGATGGTAGCAATTACACGGACTGGGTCCGTAACTTGAGGATCATCCTCATTGCTGCACGGAAGAATTACGTCCTGGAAGCACCGTTGGGTGCCAGGCCTGCTGCAGATGCTGCTGATGATGTTAAGAACGTCTGGCAGAGTAAAGCTGATGACTACTCGATAGTTCGGTGTGCCATGCTTTACGGCTTAGAACCGGAACTTCAACGATGTTTTGAGTGTCATGGAGCATATGAGATGTTCCAGGAGTTGAAGTTAATATTTCAAGCAAATGCCTGGATTGAGAGATATGAAGTATCCAATAAGTTCTATAGCTGCAAGATGGAGGAGAATAGTTCTGTCAGTGAACATATACTCAAAATATCTGGGTATCATAATCACTTGACTCAACTGGGAGTTAATCTTCCCGTTGATAGTGTCATTGACAGAGTTCTTCAATCACTGCCACCAAGCTACAAAAGCTTCGTGATGAACTGTAATATGCAAGGGATGAATAAGACCATTCCCGAGCTCTTCGCGATGCTAAAGGATGCGGAGGTAGAAATCAAAAAGGAGCATCAAGTGTTGATGGTCAACAAGACCACCGGTTTCAAGAAAAAGGGTAAAGGAAAGAAGAAGGGGAACTTCAAGAAGAACAGCAAACAAGTTGCTGCTCAAGAGAAGAAACCCAAGTCTGGACCTAAGCCTGAGACTGAGTGCTTCTACTGCAAACAGACTGGTCACTGGAAGCGGAACTGCCCCAAGTATTTGGCGAACAAGAAGGATGGCAAAGTGAACAAAGGTATATGTGATATACATGTTATTGATGTGTACCTTACTAATGCTCGCAGTAGCACCTGGGTATTTGATACTGGTTCTGTTGCTAATATTTGCAACTCGAAACAGGGGCTACGGATTAAGCGAAGATTGGCTAAGGACGAGGTGACGATGCGTGTAGGAAATGGTTCCAAAGTTGATGTGATCACGGTCGGCACACTACCTCTACATCTACCTTCGGGATTAGTTTTAGACCTAAATAATTGTTATTTGGTGCCAGCGTTGAGCATAAACATTATATCTGGATCTTGTTTGATGCGAGACGGTTATTCATTTAAATCAGAGGATAATGGTTGTTCTATTTATATGAGTAATATCTTTTATGGCCATGCACCCTTGAAGAGTGGTCTATTTTTGTTGAATCTCAATAGTAGTGATACACATATTCATAATGTTGAAGCCAAAAGATGCATAGTTGATAATGATAGTGCAACTTATTTGTGGCACTGCCGTTTGGGTCATATTGGTGTAAAGCGCATGAAGAAACTCCATACTGATGGACATCTGGAATCACTTGATTATGAATCACTTGGTACTTGCGAACCATGCCTTATGGGCAAGATGACTAAAACGTCGTTCTCCGGAACTATGGAGCGAGCAACTGATTTGTTAGAGATCATACATACTGATGTATGTGGTCCAATGAATGTTGAGGCTCGCGGCGGGTATCATTATTTTCTCACCTTCACAGATGATTTAAGAAGATATGGGTATATCTACTTAATGAAACATAAGTCTGAAACATTTGAAAAGTTCAAAGAATTTCAGAGTGAAGTGGAAAATCATCGTAACAAGAAAATAAAGTTTCTACGATCTGATCGGGTAGGAGAATATTTGAGTTACGAGTTTGGCCTACATTTGAAACAATGTGGAATAGTTTCGCAACTCACGCCACCCAGAACACCACAGCGTAATGGTGTGTTCGAACATCGTAATCGTACTTTACTAGATATGGTGCGATCTATGATGTCTCTTACTGATTTACCGCTATCGTTTTGGGGTTATGCTTTAGAGACGGCTGCATTCACATTAAATAGGGCACCATCGAAATCCGTTGAGACGACGCCTTATGAACTGTAGTTCTGCAAGAAACCAAAGTTGTCGTTTCTTAAAGTTTGGGCCGCGATGCTTATGTAAAAAAGTTTCAACCTGATAAGCTCGAACCCAAATCGGAAAAATGTGTCTTCATAGGATACCCAAAGGAAACTGTTGGGTACACCTTCTATCACAGATCTGAAGGCAAGACTTTTGTTGCTGAATTTGGATCCTTTCTAGAGAAGGAGTTTCTCTCGAAAGAAGTGAGTGGGAGGAAAGTAGAACTTGATGAGGTAACTGTACCTGCTCCCTTGTTGGAAAGTAGTTCATCACAGAAACCGGTTCCTGTGACACTACACCAATTAGTGAGGAAGCTAATGATATTGATCATGAAACTTCAGATCAAGTTACTACCGAACCTCGTAGGTCAAGCAGAGTAAGATCCGCACCAGAGTGGTACGGTAATCCTGTTCTGGAGGTTATGTTACTAGATCATGACGAACCTACGAACTATGAAGAAGCGATGGTGAGCCCAGATTCCGCGAAATGGCTTGAGGCCATGAAATCTGAGATGGGATCCATGTATGAGAACAAAGTGTGGACTTTGGTTGACTTGCCCGATGATCGGCAAGCCATTGAGGATAAATGGATCTTCAAGAAGAAGACTGACGCTGACGTTAATGTTACTGTCTACAAAGCTCAACTTGTTGCGAAAGGTTTTCGACAAGTTCAAGGAGTTGACTACGATGAGACCTTCTCACCCATAGCGATGCTTAAGTCCGTCCGAATAATGTTAGCTGTTGCCGCATTTTTTTATTATGAAATTTGGCAACTGGATGTAAAGACTGCATTCCTGAATGGATTTCTGGAAGAAGAGTTGTATATGATGCAACCTGAAGGTTTTATCGATCCAAAGGGTACTAACAAAGTGTGCAAGCTCCAGCGATCCATTTATGGACTGGTGCAAGCCTCTCGGAGTTGGAATAAACGTTTTGATAGTGTGATCAAAGCATATGGTTTTATACAGACTTTTGGAGAAGCCTGTATTTACAAGAAAGTGAGTGGGAGCTCTGTAGCATTTCTAATATTATATGTGGATGACATATTGTTGATTGGAAATGATATAGAATTTCTGGATAGCATAAAAGGAACTTGAATAAGAGTTTTTCAATGAAAGACCTCGGTGAAGGTGCTTACATATTAGGCATTAAGATCTATAGAGATAGATCAAGACGCTTAATTGGACTTTCACAAAGCACATACCTTGACAAAATTTTGAAGAAGTTCAAAATGGATCAGGCAAAGAAAGGGTTCTTGCCTGTGTTACAAGGTGTGAAGTTGAGTAAGACTCAATGCCCGACCACTACAGAAGATAGAGAGAAAATGAAAGATGTTCCCTATGCTTCAGCCATAGGCTCTATCATGTATGCAATGCTATGTACTAGACCTGATGTGTGCCTTACTATTAGTTTAGCGGGGAGGTACCAAAGTAATCCAGGAGTGGATCACTGGACAGCGGTCAAGAACATCTTGAAATACCTGAAAAGGACTAAGGATATGTTTCTCGTTTATGAAGGTGACAAATAGCTCATCGTAAATGGTTACGTTGATGCAAGCTTTGGCACTGATCCAGACGATTCTAAATCACAAACCGGATACGTATTTATATTGAATGGTGGAGCTGTCAGTTGGAGCGGTTCTAAACAGAGCGTCGTGGCGGCATCTACATGTGAAGCGGAGTACATTGCTGCTTGGAAGCAGCGAATGAAGGAGTCTGTATGAAGGAGTTCATATCCGATCAAGGTGTCATACCTAGTGCATCGGGTCCAATGAAAATCTTTTGTGACAATACTGGTGCAATTGCCTTGGCAAAGGAATCCATATATCACAAGAGAACCAAGCACATCAAGAGACGCTTCAACTCCATCCGGGATCAAGTCCAGGTGGGAGACATAGAAATTTGCAAGATACATACGGATCTGAATGTTGCAGACCCGTTGACTAAGCCTCTTCCACGAGCGAAACATGATCAGCACCAAGGCTCCATGGGTGTTAGAATCATTACTGTGTCATCTAGATTATTGACTCTAGTGCAAGTGGGAGACTGAAAGAAATATGCCCTAGGGGCAATAAATAAAGTTATTATTTATTTCCTTATTTCATGATAAATGTTTATTATTCATGCTAGAATTGTATTAACCGGAAACATGATACATGTGTGAATACATAGACAAACATAGTGTCACTAGTATGCCTCTACTTGACTAGCTCGTTGATCAAAGATGGTCATGTTTCCTAACCATAGACATGAGTTGTCATTTGATTAACGGGATTACATCATTAGGAGAATGATGTGATTGACTTGACCCATTCCGTTAGCTTAGCACTTGATCGTTTAGTTTGTTGTTATTGCTTTCTTCATGACTTATACATGTTCCTATGACTATGAGATTATGCAACTCCCGTTTACCGGAGGAACACTTTGTGTGCTACCAAACGTCACAATGTAATTGGGTGATTATAAAGGTGCTCTACAGGTGTCCCTGAAGGTACTTGTTGAGTTGGCGTATTTCGAGATTAGGATTTTTCACTCCGATTGTCGGAGAGGTATCTCTGGGCCCACTTGGTAATACACATCACTATAAGCCTTGCAAGCATTGTAACTAATGAGTTAGTTGCGGGATGATGTATTACGGAATGAGTAAAGACACTTGCCGGTAACGAGATTGAACTAAGTATTGAGATACCGACGATCGAATCTCGGGCAAGTAACATACCGATGACAAAGGGAACAACATATGTTGTTATGCGGTTCGACCGATAAAGATCTTCGTAGAATATGTAGGAGGCAATATGGGCATCCAGGTTCCGCTATTGGTTATTGACCAGAGAAGTGTCTCGGTCATGTCTACATAGTTCTTGAACCCGTAGGGTCCGCACACTTAACGTTCATTGACGATATAGTATTTATGAGTTATGTATGTTGGTAACCGAATGTTGTTCGGAGTTCCGGATAAGATCACAGACATGACGAGGAACTCCGGAATGGTCCGAAGATAAAGTTTGATATATGGGATGATAGTGTTTGGTCTCCGGAAGGGTTCCAGAATTCACCGAAAGTGGTTCCGGATGTTTCTCGAAATGTTTGGGTACGAGAACACTTTATTTGGGCCAAAGGGGAAAGCCCACAAGGTTTTTGGAAAGCGCAAAGGAAGTTTTGCGGAGTCCAGGGGCCAGACGTCAGGGTCCCTGGCGTCTGGGTCCAGACGCCGGGAACCCTGGCGTCTGGCCCTGGAGTCCGAGAAGGACTCTTGCCTTTCGGGTGAAACCGACTTTGTGGAGGCTTTTACTCCAAGTTTTGATCCCAAGGCTCAACATATAAATAGAGGGGTAGGGCTAGCACCCAAGACACATCAAGAAACACCAAGCCGTGTGCCGGCAACCCCGTCCCCTCTAGTTTATCCTCTGTCATAGTTTTCGTAGTGCTTAGACGAAGCCCTGCGGAGATTGTTCTTCACCAACACCGTCACCACGCCATCGTGCTGCCGGAACTCATCTACTACTTCGCCCCTCTTGCTAGATCAAGAAGGCAAGGACGTCATTGAGCTGAACGTGTGCTGAACGCGGAGGTGCCGTACGTTCGGTACTTGATCGGGACGGATTGTGAAGGTGTACGACTACATCAACCGCATTGATAAACGCTTCCGCTTACGGTCTACGAGGGTACGTAGACAACACTCTCCCCTCTCGTTGCTATGCATCACCATGATCCTTGCGTGTACGTAGGAATTTTTTTGAAATTACTATGTTCCCCAACAGTAATAGTAGTAGATGCAGGCAGGAGTCGGTCTACTAATCTTGGACGTGATGCCTATGTAATGATCATTGCCTGGATATAGTCATGATTATTTGAAGTTCTATCAATTGCCCAACAGTAATTTGTTCACCCATCATTTGCTATTTTTCTCGAGAGAAGCTACTAATGAAACCTATTGCCCCCGGGTCTCTTAATCATATTATTTTCCTTTGCGGCCTACTTTTATTTGCCTTTTATTTTTGATCATCTTGCTGCAATTTATTCTTATTTATTTTATCTGGAGTTCGATCTATCAATATCTATAATTTTATCTCACGTCCGTTTGCCCATCTTGGGGCGCCGCTACCCGAAAGGGATTGACAACCCCTTTTACATGTCAGGTTGCGAGTAGTTGTTATTTATCTGCAGGTACTGTTTACGTTGTGTTGCTTGGTTCTCCTACTAGTTCGATAACCTTGGTTTCATATTTGAGGGACATACCTACCGCCGCTGTGCTGCATCATCCCTTCCTCTTTGGGGAGATACCACCGTAGCTTCAAGCGACATCACTCGCCGCATCATGGAGTTGAGGGTGTCGATGACAAAAGTGAACAACATTGGCGATAAAGGGTCACTCTGGTGGAGGCCCTTGAGGAACGCCATTGATGAGAACCCACAGTGAGATCTTTAAAATAGGGAGGAAAGTGATGTCTTATTCAACAAGAGGCGTTGGCTATGTGCATCAGAATATATTTTTGGAAAAGAAGGCTTGACCCGGCCTCTACATTTGAACGATGCATGCAACTATCTTATTAAAAGTCTCATAGTATCACAAAGTCATAAACGCATTACAACTCGCAATCGGAGCAAAAAAGTGTATAAAAAAGCTCCCTATCACAACCGGTATGGAAAAAAACAAACTCCCTAGACTCCTATCATGTTATACAACCGTCATCCAAACCGGTTGAATATAGCTCATGCTACCATCTCCCACTGGTTGCACCCAGTAACCAATGGCTCCCTGGAGTCCGTAAGAGTGAGTAAGGACCACGTATAAATCCATGTCGTAGCTCTGAAAATGGCCTGCAAGAATGTTAAAATATATTGTCTGTTAAAAATCATATCATTCCTGCAATTCCATATAGCCTAAATAAGCGCACATATTCCAATCTGAATACGGGACGCAGTAGTAGGATCGACTCCAGCTAACCACGTCCTAAATAACGATTCAATGCTAACTGGAGGAACAATGTTAAAGGCTATATGAATCGTTCGCCAGAGTAATTTCGCGAGAGGGCAGTCTATTAATAAGTGTTGTATTGTTTTAGCATGATCACAAAAACAACATCGTGTACTGCCTACCCACCGTCGCTTTGGTAAATTATCTTTGACGAGGATCACTTATTTATGGACAAACCACATAAAAAATTTAATACGCAGGGGAATCTTAACCTTTCAAATATGTATCGATCTCAGGATTGGGCCAGAATTACTTAGATCCATATAAAAAGATTTTACCGTAAACACTCCATTTCTAGCCAACTTCCAGTGCAACGAATCAGGTTGGTCGGATAATTAAACATCTATCAATCTCTGTACCAAGTGCATCCAGGAATTCCAACGCTCCCCAACTAACGATCGCCTAAACTGAATATTCAAGGATACCGATTGTAATACTGTGCCCACGTGCTCCTCCTTATGTTGCACAATATTATATAGGGTGGGGTATTGTATGGCTACTGGCGTCTTGCCTAACCACGTATTCTCTCAAAATCTTGTTGTCATCCATTGCCAACAAAGAATTTGACCCTGCAAAAGAACAAATCTTTCGTTCTCATAAGCCCCTTCGAGAATAGTGAATCAGTCGGTCTCGCGGTGACTTGGGCTAACGTTTTCGATTGTAGATATTTGTTGCCTAATATTTGTGCCCACATACCATCAGTCTCTACTGATAACCTATAGAGCTATTTACTCATAAGACATTTATTCTTAATTTCTAGGTTTTCTATGCCTAGACCACCGTGGTCTTTGGGTCGGCAGATTATATTCCATCGTGCTAGGCGATATTTCTTCTTAGTCTCATCTGACTGCCAGAAAAATCGAGATCGAAAGAAATCTAGTCTCTTTCGCACCCCCTTCGGTACCTCAAAGAAAGATAACAGGAACATCGGCATACCAGTAAGTACTGAGTTAATAAGCACTAGCCGATCTCCATATGACATTAGCTTGCGCTTTCAACAGCTAAGTTTTTTTTTCAATTTGATCTTCGATGCACTTTCATTCTTTATTAGAAAGCTTGCGATGATGAATCGATATGCCCAAATAACTGAAAGGCAAAGAACCTAATTCACAGCCAAACAATTATCTATATGTGTCTTGCTCCTCTTTGGCCCTACCAAAGCAGATTTTTAATCCCAACAATTGTTCGAAGAGACATATTTTTAGTTTCGTATTCCGAGCTTTTGCAATGTCATGTTCCATAAAAAGTATAGTGTCGTCAGCATACTGTAAAATGAAAACTCCCCCATCGACTAGATGAGGAACAAGTCCATCAACTTGGCCGTTTTCCTTGGCCCTGCCGATAAGAACGGTTAACATATCCGCCACTACATTAAGTAAGAGAGGAGGCATCGAATCCCCCTGTTTCAAGCCTTTATGAGTCTGAAAATAGTGACCCATATCATCATTAACCTTAATTCCGACACTACCTTTTTGGACTAGAGAACCCACTTGGTTTCGCCATGCCTCATTAAAGCCTTTCATGCGTATTGCCCGCTGAAGGAAAGACCACTTAACTTTATCATATGCCTTCTTAAAATCCACTTTAAAGATAACCCCATCTAGTTTCTTCGAATGAATTTCATGTAGCGTTTCATGAAGGACAACGACCCCTTCTAGGATGTGCCTCCCAGGCATGAAAGCCGTCTGACTCGGTTGCACCACCCAATGGGCGATTCGTGTCAGTCTATTAGTATCCACTTTTGTGAAGTTTATACCTCCTATTTGAAAGAGGAAGAAAATCTAACATAAGGCAGCGCGTGACAAGCGAGATCAATAATTTGTGTTGCACACTGCGACGATCTGGCCGGGACCAGCGTCACACCAATAGAAAAGACTTCACGTGTAATTTGCGTACGGCGTGGTCATATTTCTGAAGCCATTGGCCAATAACTGATGTTCTAGGAGATCCTCCACTGATCTTTGCCTTGCATCTTCAGGCACTGACAGGAAAATATGAAAGGCGCAGGCGAGACCAGAATAGCAGATCACACCAATGAGGAGGTCTCTACAGGCTTGAGTCATGTCTGGTTCACTCCCCGCGTCGATGGTGCAGATCTGAATCTTTTTAGCTTTGCCGTGGTCGCCATGGGAGACGGCAAAACAAGGAAGAACGGAACAATGCTTTTGTGATCTTTCACCAGATTATATTAGGCACGTTCATCTTTCCAGACCTCTGAATAATTTTTGAAAGGGAGGTCCAGGCTATACCGTGTAGTGTTGGCTCCCGCCCTGGTCCTGCATCACAGCCTTCTCTTGGCCAGTTAACAGCCGGAAGACATGAATCAAGGCTAATAATAGGGGACGAAAAGTCTGGCTTCAACACAGCACAGAAAGAAGCAAACACCCGTGCTAGCCCGGCGCTGCCTACACTACACTAGTACACTGCATCCGTCGCATCGCATGCCAGCAGCCGAAATGCTGAACGCCACTCAGAACACACCATATCACCACCCCATCATCATCGGCCACCATGGATGCAATTCCTGCAGCAACTTTCAGATCGGCGGGTGCACCACGAGGAGCTTTTTTCCCCAAGCCGGACGCCGTTCACTGCATCCGTGCGGGTGGCTTCTGGCGCGGTGCAGTGCCTTCTGGTGCAGTGCAGTGCAGCACAGACACTGCGAGCCAGCTATTGGCCGTGTAACATCAGAGATGTTTGAATTTGGCAAAGTAACCAGTGTTCTTTCGACGCACAATCCCCGTGCTCTGACGGATGAGCAGTGCAGACATTGTCGTTTCCGATGGATTAAGGCCTGACGATGTGATGGTTAGTTGTCCGCGACGACAAAAAATAAAACCCACTGTGCTGGGATTTAGAGGTGCCACAGTGTCTGAAAGCTGCCTATTTGACGCATCGGCAGGGTCGATCGTCACAAGGAGAAAACCGAAATCAGAACAGCGAATGAAGAGAAGTTCGTTTTCCAAAATAACATTGGGAGAGGGTGGTACATTAGCTAGTGGGGCACTAAACAAAAACCCTGTCAATTTTTGTTTTTTTGCGAATACAAAAACCCTGTCAGTTGCTTCGCGGGACTTCTTGTTCATTCTCTACTCCAATGACACCTTGTTTATCAAGTTGTATATGTCGATGCAGTAGTGCAGAATAACCATGGCAGTCTGAACAGGAGTGGGGGCGCCATGTTGTCCGTAGGCAGTTTTGTCGACCCTTGTTACATAGTTTGTGCAGTTCCAGTTCCCAAATGCACCAAGCGAGCCTTCCGATCTTTAACAAATTCTATTTTTTTAAACAAGATCTTTAACATTGACCACCCCTATATATAAACAAAAGAAACGGAGACGTCGATCATACCACAGGCATAAACAAAGTTAACCTAGAGCGTTATGCAGACGTCTTCTCTCTCGAGTGCCCTTGCATTCCATAGGTCAAGGTCGTCGTCAAATTATTGCAGCGTGTTAGTAGTTGCGTACGTACACACCGTGACACCAACCCAACCGCGGTTTAATATTTCCACTCGTCTCACGTTCCTCGCTACTATTTCCGGGTTGACACTCGCCGGCGATACTTCTGTATTACATTTACATACATGGCGGCCGGAATCAGCACCCACACTTTGCACGAAACTTCATGTGTTCATACGTACATACATACATACATACTACTGCTTGGAACGCATGACCTGGCCTTCTCTGCTAGCATGTGGTTAGCAGTGGTGGTTGGCAAGGCAACGCGTTGCGCGTGAGCCGTGAGAAGCGCGGATGAACGTTCGTTGCCCGATCAAGGAGGAGCAGGGAGTTGAGGTTGATCACAGTTCACACGCACGTGCTAATCTTAAACATGTTTGCCATGCTCCATTCTCATTTGTTATTTAAACTTTCTCTGAAACCTAGATCGTTTTCCTGACTGGTTTGAGAATAATCTTGATTTACTGGATTCACTGCAAGTCTGTAACTCGATCAGGGGATGGTTAGGCTTCCATGCAAGTCACCAGCATAGCTCCCACTCAGTTGGATAGCCCCAGAAATCCAACGTGCCTGCAAAATCAACGATTTTCAGAGCCAAAAGGCTGTCGTCGCAGCGTGTTGCTTCCTTCCAAGCAGCAACAAATGGACAGCAGTACTGATGCCGGACTCAATGAGTGATGGACGACCTGGCACTGGCAGTCGGACACGCCCCAATAAATTAGGCTGTTATGCGTTGCATGGCATGGTGCTACGTTCCCATCTGCTACTAGAAAAACGGAGGCGCCTGATTAATAAGACACACAAATGGCCGCCAATGATTAGCCGGTCATCGATCGCAGGCAGCAGAGCATTGGCCGCACGCCATCCATCCGTAGCCTGCCCGGTGCGCTGGCTCTGAATTATTGACCCGCGGGAGCGGGATGCTTCCATTCCGACCCCTGCGTCGTCAGTCAGTAATAATCAAACGCGGCCCGATCTTATCTCCAAATTTCCCAATAATTCTGCGCGCGCAACAAGCAAGCATCCAGGCCAAACAAACTTCAAGAGGCTGCGCTCGCTCGCTCGCTCAAAGCCAATGAGTGAATGAATTGTAGAAGATCAGCGCTAGCACCGGACGGACCAGGACGTGTTTGGAGGCGCCGTTCATGACACTGGCAGCAGAGGTTGCCAGCATCTGGGAGCACGCGTGGGGACGGACGGAAGGACGGGACACTGCTGGTGAGATCGGGAGAGAGAGAAAACAGTGCCGTCGCCGCTCGGCCAAAGAGAAGAGAAAAAATGAGGACGCGACGGATTGTTTTGTCACTCATGTGGCTTGGCTGTTTTGGTCCTGCGGCATTTGGTAGCGCGGTGCGGTACGGCAGGGGTGCCTGCCTGGCACGCACTGTGCGTCGCAGCTCACTGGCAGCTGCACTGCACAGCACAGCAGAATTATTGGCGCCGGCTCCGCTTGAATCGCACGCAGCCCAGGCCCAGGCCCAGGCCGTGCTGTTGTTGTTCGTGGTACGTAGGGCGTACGAGTCTGTACTAGTAGCGGACAAGGATGCCTGCGCTTTTGTTGCAGCTGGCCGCTCCTTCGGCTACCTGCTCTGCTTTCACTTGGCTTTGCCTAATCTAATTCAGCAATCGGGATCCTAACCGGGCTCCCGTACTCTTCCTCCGTCCAAAAGAGCAAAGATCACATGCTGATTAAGGACCGCTCGCTAGCAGAGCGAGCCAAAACCCGAGGTTAAACCCGATCTGCTCTGCCCTGCTCTGCTGGACCGTCCTTTTGATGCTGCTCTGTCAAAATCCCCCACACATGTCACTGGCGTCGTGATTTTTCGACTAACAACACAACAACGACCTGTGAATGCAAAGTACTAAAAGGCGGTGGCAGCACCATCCGTGTTGTGAAGAAATGTAGCGCCATAGTAGGATGTACCGAGTACTGACAGGCGGGATCGCAAAGGATGGAGCACGGCAGCATGGGAGCCGAATGATTCATCTCGTCTGTCGGCGCGTGCAGCCTGCCTTGGCATCATGAGATAGATATTTCCACGAACGAACGGGCGCGGCCTTTTGGGGGAGGCGAGGAGCAAAACGGTACGAGGCATGCACGGACCATCCCAAGCCCACCCATCACGCTCGCTCATCCGATCAAGGATGACGAAGCCGTGGACGGGGTTCATCATCACATGTTTAATTTAATTTCAGCGCGCGCCGCACGAAAGTCAGCAGCGCAGGGCGCGGCGAGTGGCGGGGGACCAACGCCGCCCGCGGCCACGGAGCCATCCAACGGGAACGAGTGGCGCAGCGCGCGCGGGCGTCGCGCAGCCACCCAACGCGGCACGCCATACGTACGTGCCGTTGCTGTCGCACTTGTTTCATGTCAACTGCCCCGCGACCCACTCTGCGGAGACCACCGCCGCGCCTTCTACTGCGGCGGTCATTGCTCACTGGGCACGCCATTGCTCAGATGCAGATGCCGTGCCGTCGAGCTCCATTACACGACTTTCCGGGAGAAATCCCTAGCTTCGGATGGTCGAAGCAGGCGATGTCGGCGGCTACGTCGTTTTTTTCTTTGAGGCATCGCCTTGGAGAGTCAGCATGTTGCGGTTTGCACGGATCTCTTCGTCGTCGGGGACAGTGGACGTCGGGGCGGCGGCTCCGGGTAGTTTCTGATTGTGCGCCGAGATGGCGATCTCGGGAACAATGTGAGTGCAGCTCTATGAGGTGGGGCTCTATCTCGGCATTGGTTGGGTGGCATCCTTGTCCCGCTTGGGCGGTAGGGGTGTCGGCTCGGTTGATGCCTCCCAGAGGGGGCGGTCTGACTTTACGTCGGGGCGGCGGTGTCGGGGAAACTGATCCACCAACACCTATGGGGACAGGGCCCCTTTCGGTTCGGAGGGGGGCGGAGGCCGCACAAAGAGCGGATCGAGGCAGTACACGCGAGCAGTTTTACCCAGCTTCGGGCCGCACGGATGCGTAAAACCCTACTGCTGCTTGTTTGTGTGTATTGAATTCTTGCTCAGGAGCGATGGACGCTGCCAGACCGAGCGTGAGTGTTCCTGGTGTTTCGAATGAGCCGACCCCCCCCCCCTACGTTGCGCTTGGGCCTCCTTTTATACTTTCAAGGGGTCACCGACAGGTGGCAACGTAGACGAGAGGGGTAGAAATGGAAAAAGAATGCGGTAGCTGCACCTACCGCTACTGTAGACACAGTGTATCCTACCTAACTCTGACGGCAGGGGACAGGGGCATTGAATGCCCGTCTGAGTGGCCTAAACAGTGCAAAAAGTGACCGTTAGGAGCGCCACCGTTTGCCACGATGGCCTTCTCTTCATCTCTGCTTGCCACCGTGTACCCCTGGCTGCACAGGCCTCCGCCACGCGCCCCTGAGGAAGCCTCATGGCGACACGCGGGTGGGTGCGCTGGAGCGTGGGTACAGAGTGGCAGCGGGCCCCCGGTGAGTACCTTGTCGGGGTCGTCGTCTTGTCGAGTCCAGAAGCTTGTCGCTCACCGAACCTTGCCGGGACGTGCGGTGCATCGCGGCAAGTTTCTTGAAGTGCCGTGGTTGGCCTTCCCGACAAGTTCCTCTTGCCGGGGCCTTGTCTCTTCCCGGCAAGATCCTCTTGCCGGGGCCTTGTCTCTTCATCTTGAATGCTTTGTTCTTGAAGGGGCTCCAAGGGAACCCACGGAGGACCCTGGCGGTCGTTCGGCAAGCCTTGCCGCGGGGCGCTGCAACTGCCCGTGCACGAGTTCGGGATACTAGGGTACCCCTACTCTAGTACACCGACAGGAGCCCCCGGGCCTGGGCCATACACGATGCCGAGCGCTGTTGGGCCAGGCCCAAAACAGGGCACGGGCACGCGCGGGCCTGGGGTATGCCGAATCTAACTCCGTATCCACCGCACCCCCCGCAACGGCACGCGTCAATCACGGCGTCGTGGGGGAGATCGTGGGTGGTTCTTTATTCGGAAAGAGCGCAACGTCCGCCCCCTCCACCTTATAAGCAGGGGAAACAGTGGTATTTCCCCTATCTTCGTCATTCGCTGTTGCAATCTCAGAAACCTCCGCCGCCCTCCTCCGCTTCCAAAGTCGAAAGAGAGCAGCGCTCCGCTCCCGTCGCCGCCGCCACTACCAGCGCCGTCGATCTCCCCCACCGCCTCCGCCATGGCTCCGAAGCCCGGAAAGGGGAAGGCCGCGAAAGCTGTGAAGTCGACCGAAGCGCAGCGGCTTGAGGCGCTGCGGAAAGAGCGGGCCACCTTCCTCCCCGAGCTCTCCGCAAAGGATCTGAGGGAGTGGTACTATCTCTTCTGGTCGACGGAGACACGGGCGCATCCGCGCACAAAGGTACTCTCCGCCATCACCTCGCAAGAAGCTCCAGTTGGCGGGTACCCTTTCTTTGCCGTGTTCTTCTACTGCAGGCTCTGCCCGCCATTCTCTGATTTCTTCTGTGATATCATGAACACCTACGGGCTCCACCTCCTTGATTTTACCCCCAATGCCGTCTTGACCATGGCAGTTTTCGCCCATCTATGCGAAAACTTTGTCGGAGTCCACCCCAACGTAGCTCTCTTCCGCCATTTCTTCATGCCCCGTGTCGAGAGAGGGGAAACCCTTGCCGGGGAAATCGCCTGGATCTTGCGAGCCGGCAAGAAGGAGACCTATCTGTAGGGGGAGCTCCGCAGCAAGTGGGATGAGTGGAGAGCAAACTGGTGCTGGGTTGTAGAGGAGAACCCGCAGCCGTTCACCGCCCTGCGCCAAGCCCCAGCAGTGCGAGGCAATGATTGGAGCGCTCTGTCCGCGGACGATGACAAGTTGAAGATCGCCACCACCCGGATCTTGCGCCTCAGGCTTGCCGGGTTGACTGTAGGAGCTGTCGGCGCAGATTTCCTCCGCCGCCGCATCGCCCCTTTGCAGGCGAAGGGGAGACCCGCCTGGGAATTTGGAGGCCCGGCAGACATCATGAGGTTGCGCCCAGGCCTCAACTTCAATTTCACCGTCATAGAATTGGACGGGATACTTAAGGAAATATTCAAGCATGACCCGCAGCATCCTGAGTGGTTCAGGTTGCCGGCAGGCGTCGTGCCTCTGTGTAACAACTCCTCGCGCGACCGCATCTGCGCAATGATGCCGTTGTGTGACTCGCACGGGATCGCTCCAACTTGGCAAGAGCCCGCCGGCGACGTCGTGCAGCAGTTCTTCGACAGCCTAGTGGAGGTGGCGGTCAATGCTGACGAGAAGAAGCTCCTCACCCGCGACACCACTGATCAAGAGATGGAGCGCATCGCCACCAGGGCGGAAGAGGCGGCGGCAGCCGCGGCCGCGGGTGAATTTGGGTTCACCGTGGAGGAAGCGGACGCGGCGTTGGCGATGAGTCTTGCCGAACGGGAGCAGCCCGAAGAGGAAGAAGAGCTCGCCGCGCCCGACGCCGAGTCGAACGAGCACGCCGAGGGTGCGAGCGGCCCGCCATCTCCGAGGAGCTTGCCGCGAGCAGGGCCCGCAGCGCAGCCCCCAGCGCAGCCAAGAAGGCACCTCCGCAGGGTCGGCGACGTAGCAGGGCGGCAAGTGGGCCAACAGCCGCAGCGTCGCGCGACGCACTCTACCGCGGCAAGTACGGTTGCCGCAGGAGCGCCTCCCGCCGCAGCGACAACTGAAGCGGGGCCGTCTCGGGCTGGCGCCGCAGTCCCCGCCAAGCGGCCAAGGGATCCCACCCCTCCACCTCGTCGCGCCGGAGGTGGGCCGAACTTCGACCTCTCCGCGCTCAGCTCCGACGAGGAAGAGGAAGAAGAGTAAGATTCCCTTGTTGTTCTTGTAGTTCTTCAACTTGCCATTCCTGTCTTGCATCTGATCTGACCCACCCTGGACTCTCCCTTTTCAGGACTCTGGCCCAGAGGGCGGCAAAGAGGGCCAAGGCTCAGGTGGTGGTCATCGAGGACGAGCCCACTGCAACGACAGGAGGCGCGCCCGAGACCACCTTGCCGGATCCGGCCATCGCTTCGCAGAGCAGCCCCCAGCGCAGCCCCCAGCGTAAGCATATGGTTTACTTTCTGCTTCTGGGTGCGCGTGGTTGCTCTTTTCCTTTGTTGACGTCTGACCACTGGTTTGTTTGTGCAGGAGCAGAACAGCTTCATCAGGAGGGCATGGTGATCTCCTCCGACTCGTCGTCTGCTTCGACTACGCCGCCAAGGGCGGACTCCCCGGCAAGGGAGCGTTCTCCGGTAAGGGAGGAGCCTCTGGCAAGGGAGGAGTCTCTGGTAAGGGACATCGCCAACGATCCCCCGGTGGTGGAGGTCATGACAGCAGATCCTAGCACAGGTAGTCCTTCTTGCCCGAAACTTTCCTTGTAGTCTTCTGCTGATTTCTCTTCTCAGATACTTGTTTGATTTCTCATTCTTCTCCGGTCGTCAGGTCCACCCTCCGCAGGTCCGATGGAGATCGAGGCGGGCGGTGGAGAGGACGCGCATGGCAACACTGATGATGCCGCGGCCGCCGAAGACGGAGCTGGTGCCGATGAGCCTGCCGGTGAAGAGGCCGCCCAGGCTGCCGCCGAGGAAGCTGGCGGGGGATCTGGCGATCGCACTGACGACCCTGAGGCCGCAGGAGCGTCAAGCGCTGCACCGACCGCCGATCCCTCCGCCGCTGCCGCAGCGTCAGGCTCCGAGGAGCCCCAGCCCCGGTGCCTATCTGAAGGCTGGCGAGGGCATCTTCATCAGGCTCCCTTGGGCGTCAAGCTCCAGGGCGCCGGTGGAAGGAGAAGTTTTGGATGGGGAGGTGCTCGCCTCCGCCGCGTTGTCGATCGTTGACGCACGGGGAAGCAGCAGTGACGAGCCCGAGGAGGAGCGGCTGCTGCGGAGGCTGCTGGCGCTCTATCGCGCCCGTCAAGTCAAGTTGGAGTCCCGGGAAGCGCTTGTCGCGAGGGCGAGCGTGGACATAGAGAAGCGTGTGGAGAAGCTCTGGGGTCTTCGCCAAGAAACTCTCCGGGCCTTGGCGGAGGAGCGGGAGCAGCTTGCTGAGGAGCGGAAGACCTTCCTCCTCGAGAAGGCCAAAGCTGAAGAGCAGCAGCGGCTCACCGGCGAAAAGCTGTACGCGTGAGAAGGCGAGCTGACTCAGCGGAAAGTGAACCTCGACATCCACGAGGAGGAGCTTGCCGCGCGCGAACGGGCACTTGGCGGGTCGCTCCAAGAGGCAAAGGATGCGGCTGCGGCTGCCGAGGCCGCCAAGAAAGAATTGGAGGCAAAGGTGGCGCAGCTAGAAGCTGATCTGAAGGCTGGTGGCGAAGAGCTTGCCGCGCTCAAGCTAGAGCGCGAGAAGGACGCCCTTGCCCACGGTGAGCTGCAGGGCCGACTCGCCGAGAGGGGCAAGGAACTGAGCGCCGTCAAGGATTCCAACGCAGATCTGACGCTGAAGCTGGCCACCTTGATGGAGACGTTGGACAGCGCCAGGAAACGGGAGGCAGACTTGAAGAAAGACATCAAGGACAACGATGCGCTGCTGGCGAGGGCCGCCGAAACCCAGAATCTCCTCAGAGATACCGTGGCGCTCTGGACGGAGGGCCTCGTGAACGTTGCTGCAGTCATTGAAGAGGAGCTGGTGCAATTGGGGGTGGAAGGCTTCGGGTACTCCTCCGACGAGAACCTCCAACCCAGCGCCAAGCTCACTCTGTTCTTCAAAGGCGTGGCGGCGGCGCTCCAGCAACTCCGGGAACGGATCCCAAAGCAGTTGGCCGACGAGTCACGCTCGATTTGTGCCGGAGTTCTGGAGAAGGTGCTGGTGAAGGTGGCCTTCCGCAATCCGGGCCTCAACCTCACCAATGTCCTCAAGAGGCCGCCGGTTGACGCTGATCTTGACGCACTTAAGGCCCTCGTCGCACCCATTGCGGATAGGGTGAACGAGGTTAAAAGGGTTGACGGCGGTCGCGTAGATTAGGCCGTCCGTTTTCTTCTTTTCTTGTCGCTGCCAGTCATGTCATGGGAACACTTTATTAGAGGCGCGACAAGTTATTTTTGTAATATAACTCTATCTTAGGCAAAAAATTGCTGTGTTACTTCCTTTACTCGACTCTTGGCTTTGTATGGTTCTGCCCTACGCTTTCTAGGGAAACTTGCCGGTGCAGGCACCCTTGCCGCGAGCGCCAAGTGCGGAACTTCAGCAGCCTGCTGGCGGGGTCGCTACCGACAAGCAACCTTGTCGCAACTAGTTGCAGCTCACTTAAGTTGTTGAGCAGACTCGAAACAAAGTAAGGGCGCAGCTAGCTACGAGTTGGTTCCTCCGCGCACAGGTTTTCCATACAAAGCACGGTCGTTCAAGGAAAATAACTCAAAAACTTAAAAAATTGATTGCTTAAACTTTAGCAACTTAGCTTTTCTGTCGTCTGCTTCCCGACAAGGAGAAACTTTCTTGAACGGCCTGGTCCACACCATTTTCTTCTCCTCCCCCCCCGGTAAACCTTGTGGGCGAGGGAACCTTCCTTCTTTTGAGAAAGAAACAGAGAAATAAAGTAATGATATGGAGCCTTGGGCTCGTTATCGCTTACCGGGGTCTGGTGCTGCACAAAGTGTCAGATAACATATGCGAAAAAGGATTATAGCATAAAAAAACTGACAAGATGTGCGGAGCACATGAACTTTACTGGTGCACGGGGTCTGTGCCCGGCTTTGTACAAAGGATTACATGCAACAGCGGCAAGACTTGTACAAAAGGTGGTTGCCGGAAAAGCTTCCGGCAACCGCGCCCTACGGGTAAAACTTACGAAGATGTTCTATGTTCCAGGAGTTGCTCACCGGAATGCCATCTTCGGTCTCAAGGCGGACAGCGCCGGGCCTAGTGACTCGTTTCACCCGATAAGGGCCTTCCCACTTTGGCGTCAACTTGTTGGAATTCTTGGCGGACTGAACACGCCGAAGAACAAGGTCGCCTTCCTCGAAGCTCCTGGCTTTAACTTTGCGGCTATGGTAGCGACGCAAAGCTTGCTGATAGCGAGCGGCTCGCACAGCAGCCTGAAGACGGTCTTCCTCAAGGAGCAGTGCGTCATCTTGTCGCAGCTGCTCTTGCTCGAGCTCATCATAAGCGAGCACTCGAGGTGACCTGTATACGAGTTCCGTGGGGAGAACTGCCTCTGCTCCATAGACTAGAGCGAAAGGTGTCTGGCCAGTGGCTCGATTTGGTGTCGTCCTGATCGACCAAAGAACCACCGGAACCTCCTCGATCCAGTTTCTTCCGCACTTGTGCAGCCTGTCGAAAGTTCTGGTCTTGAGGCCTCGCAGCACTTCAGCATTTTCCCTCTCCGCTTGACCGTTGCTTCTCGGATGAGCAACAGAAGCGAAGCAGACCTTGGCGCCAAGGTCTTGGACGTACTGCATGAAGGTGCGGCTCGTGAATTGCGTGCCGTTGTCGGTGATGATCCTGTTAGGGATCCCGAAACGGCAAACAATCGACCTGAAGAACTTGACTGCTGACTGTGCTGTCACCTTCCTCACTGGCTGCACTTCCGGCCACTTTGTGAACTTGTCGATTGCGACGTACAAGTACTCAAAGCCCCCGACAGCTCGGGGGAAGGGGCCGAGGATATCGATCCCCCAGACCAAAAATGGCCAGGATAAAGGGATCGTCTGGAGAGCTTGAGCTGGCTGGTGTATCTGTTTGGAGTGGAACTGGCACGCTTCACACTTGGTTACTTGTGCAGTTGCATCCTGGAGGGCTGTCGGCCAAAAGAAGCCTTGCCGGAAAGCTTTGCCGGGAAGTGCTCTTGCGCCAATGTGGTGACCACATATGCCTCCATGTATCTCTGCCAACATCTTTTGTCCCTCTTCCCGGAGAAGCCCCCTACTTGTCGCTGGATTCACTTGTCGTGGTCGCTGGCTCATCATCCGCCTCCCTCTCCGCTACTAACGCAACACTAACCACTTGATTGGTTGCCGCTAGGTACAGCAGCAACTTCTCTTGTGGCTTAGGTGCGACAAGTATTGGAGTGGAGGACAGGTACCTCTTCAAGTCCTGCTGCGCGTCCTCCGCTTCCGGAGTCCATTTCATTGGACCTGCCTTTTTCAACATTTTGAAAAACGACTGGGCGCGCTCAGCAGACTTAGAGATAAACCTGCTGAGAGCAGCCACGCAACCGGCAAGCCTTCGCACATCCTTGACGCGCTTCGGTGCTTCAATCTGCTCGATGGCCTTGATCTTGTCGGGGTTGGCTTCAATTCCCCGCTGAGACACGAAGAACCCGAGAAGCTTGCCGGAAGGGACTCCAAACACGCACTTCTCGGGGTTAAGCTTGAGGTTGATCTTGCGCAGATTTGCAAATGTCTCGTCTAAATCTTGGATCAGGGTAGCCTTGTCCTTGCTCTTGACCACTATATCATCCATATAGGCTTCCACATTTCTGTGTATCTGTGGCTCAAAAGCGACATGGACTACCCTTGCAAATGTTGAACCAGCATTCTTCAACCCAAAGGGCATCCGTACAAAACAGTATGTGCCGCAAGGGGTGATAAATGCGGTTTTTTCCTCATCCTCTTCTACCATGAAGATCTGATGGTATCCTGAGTATGCATCAAGAAATGAAAGCAAATCACATCCTGCTGTGGAGTCAACAATCTGGTCAATACGCGGCAAGGGAAATGGGTCTTTGGGACAAGCTTTATTAACATCAGTGAAGTCAATACAAAGCCTCCATTTCCCGTTAGCCTTGTGCACAACAACGGGATTGGCTAACCACGTGGGATGGAGCACTCCTCTGACAAGGCCTGCTGCTTCCAACTTCTTGATTTCTTCTGCTATGAATTCTTGGCGCTCCACTGCCTGCTTTCTGACTCTCTGCTTGACGGGCCGCGCATGAGGACAGACGGCGAGGTGGTGCTCAATCACTTCCCTGGGAACACCGGGGATATCAGACGGTTGCCACGTAAACACATCGACATTCGCCCGCAGAAAGCAACGAGCGCGCTTTCCTATTTGGGGTCAAGAGTGGCGCTGATGGTGAAGGTACCACCAGTGCCGTCCTCCTTGGCGGACACCTTCTTGGTCTCGGGTGGAGCTGCCATCGTCTTCTTGCACTTGCCGGTGGAGCTCGATGGTGCGCCCTCGACGGTAGCGCAGCACTCCGAAGAGGTGCGCTTGCCGGAGTGGGCATCAGAGCTCTTGCCGGACTTTGTCTTCTTCTTCCCCCCGGGAGTTTCAGCGGCAAGTGTGTTGTGATCAGCTGCGGCTGCTGCTTTCCAGTAGATCTTGTTGGCGCAGATAAGGGCATCCTTTTTGTCGCCGGGGACAGAGATGACACTTATCGGGCCTGGCATCTTGAGCATGTTGTATGCATAGTGAGAGGCTGCCATAAACTTGGCGAGCGCTGGATGGCCAAGGATCCCATTGTAAGGCAATGGAAAATCGGCAACGTCAAATGTGACCCTCTCAGTTCTGAAATTCAGCTCGCTGCCAAATGTGACCGGCAGCGTGATCTTCCCCTTCGGCTTGCTCCTTCCCGGGTTGATTCCTTGGAATGTGCCGGTCTCTTCGAGCTCGCTGTCAGGGATCTGGAGTTTCTGAAGGACCGCGGAGGAGATCAGATTCAAGCCGGCCCCGCCGTCAACTAGCATCTTAGTGACCTTGAGGTTGCGGATTGTTGGTGAAACCAACATCGGCAAACACCCGACCGCAGTTACGCGATCAGGGTGGTCCTCAATATCAAAGATGATAGGCGTGCTGGACCATTTCAGAGGCCTGCGCGACTCGACGGGTGGTTCTGCTGCATTCACTTCCCGCATCCACTGCTTGAGTTGGCGGTGCGAAGTATGCAGAGAGGCGCCACCGTCAACGCACAGAACCTCTGTGGCTTTCTGAAATTCCTGCTCGTCGGCCTCCTCATCATCCACGTCTTCATCATCGTCGTCATCTTCATCCTTGTCGCGGCCACGGGGAGGTCTGTCTCCTTGCCGCTGCTTGGCCTTGCCGCGGCGTCCTCCTCGGCCGGGACGTTTCTTGCCGGATCCACCAGTTCCTTCCTGGGCCTTCTCCTTGTCGCGCCGCTCGTACTCAGCTTTCTGTTACTCAACAAGCTGTTCGATTTTCTTGCAGTTCTGGAGATCGTGACCCTTGGTGCGGTGAATCTTACAATACTGCTTGCCGGAGCTGTCCTGCTTGTCGGCGGCCGCCACAGGCTGGGCCTCCTTGTCGGAGCCACCAGCTTTAGCTTCCTTGGCGCCACCTCCGTTGCCGGTCTGCTCGACAGCTAGCACTTCCTTGCCCTTTTTCCTTCTGTTGTTCCGCCGCCGGCCTTTCCTTGTCGGGGCGGCATCCTCACTGTCGGATCCTCCTGCTCCTGTACTCTCTCCGGGGAGCCTCCTCCCCTCTTCAGCGCGTGCACACTTGTCGGCCAGGGCGTAAAGCTCGCTGACGTCTCTGATCTTACACATCGCCATCTCCTCCCTCATCCTTCGGTTTCGCACGTTCTGATGGAACGCGCTGATGATCGCGGCGGGGTGGACGTCTGGGATGTTGTGCTGTACACGGCTGAATCTCTGAATGTACTTGCGCAGTGGCTCTCCTTCCTTTTGGGCGAGCAGATGAAGATCGCTCTCTTGGCCATGTGGCTTGTGGCCACCTGTAAAGGCGCCGACAAACTGATGGCATAAATCTGCCCAAGAGGAGATGGAATTGTCCGGCAAGTGCATGAGCCAGGACCTGACGTTGGGCTTGAGTACCAGCGGGAAGTAGTTGGCAAGGATCTTGTCGTCCCGTCCCCCGGCAGCCTGCACCGCGATGGTGTAGATGCTGAGAAACTCCGACGGATGCGTCTTGCCGTCGTACTTCTCTGGTACGTCTGGTTTGAAATTCTTTGTGCTGGGCCACTGGACTTGCCGCAGCTCACGGGTGAACGCAGGACAACCTACCGCGTACAGCAGATCGCCTGGTTCCCCTGGCGCATGCATGTCAACAGAGGGCCCAGTGCGCTTGTCGGATTGACGTCGCGCTTCTCTTCGGCACTCGATGCGGGTTCGAGCGTCTTCTTGTTGTCGTTCATGGAGAACTTGGCGCTGGTCGCGACGAGCTCGTGGGTTCGACGACACGGTGGAGCCGCTGTCGGGGTGGACCCGGTGAGTTGGCGACTTTGGCCTTCGTAGTGGAGAGTGCATGGAAGTCGCACCTCCCCCTGTCTTGTTGCCATCGGCTCGCGTCCGACTGTCCTGCCACAGCAGCGAGGTGCTTGGTTGCCGCGCAGTGTCTCCGTTGGCGAAGCCGATGAGGCTCTGGATAGTGGCCCTCCATTCGTCGGTCTTGTCCGCCGTCGGAGGATAGTCTAGGAGCAGTTGAGCTCGCGCCAAGGCTTCTGCTGGAGTGGTGGGCGGCGGAGGTGAACGGTGCGAGGAGTGGGGCGTGCTCGGACTTCTAACCACGTTAGAAGGAGCAGTGCCCCGTCCAGGCGACTGTACTTCGCTCGAGCCAGCATGTTGACGTGCATGTTGGTCTTGAGCGCCACGAGAACCACCAGCTTGATCTTGGCCTAGCGGACGTATGGCGCTGCGAACGCCATGACGCTGCTGGTCCTGCGCCTCCTGAGAGGGGCGCGGTGCGCGCATGGACGCCGAGGTCTGTGCCACCTTGTCCTTGGACTTGGCCGCACTGAGGGCTCCCTCGTCGACGCTCATTCTTCCGCCGGCGTCCACTCCACCACCCGTTTGCTCCGGAGGCGGTGAAAGCGACGCAGACGGAATAGCTGCCTCCGAATCTTTCTTCTTCGGTGGCATGTCGATGAAGACGATGAAGATTTAGCTCGCGTGCACGTCGGATCGGGTTCGCACAATCTCAACGCCCCCTACCTGGCGCGCCAAAGATGTCGGGGAAACTGATCCACCAACACCTATGGGGACAGGGCCCCTTTCGGTTCAGAGGGGTGCGGAGGCCGCACAAAGAGCGGATCGAGGCAGTACACGCGAGCAGTTTTACCCAGCTTCGGGCCGCACGGATGCGTAAAACCCTACTGCTGCTTGTTTGTGTGTATTGAATTCTTGCTCAGGAGCGATGGACGCTGCCAGACCGAGCGTGAGAGTGTTCCTGGTGTTTCGAATGAGCCGAACCCCCCCTACGTTGCGCTTGGGCCTCCTTTTATACTTTCAAGGGGTCACCGACAGGTGGCAATGTAGACGAGAGGGGTAGAAATGGAAAAAGAATGCGGTAGCTGCACCTACCGCTACTGTAGACACAGTGTATCCTACCTAACTCTGACGGCAGGGGACAGGGGCATTGAATGCCCGTCTGAGTGGCCTAAACAATGCAAAAAGTGACCGTTAGGAGCGCCACCGTTTGCCACGATGGCCTTCTCTTCATCTCCGCTTGCCACCGGGTACCCCTGGCTGCACAGGCCTCCGCCACGCGCCCCTGAGGAAGCCTCATGGCGACATGCAGGTGGGTGCGCTGGAGCGTGGGTACAGAGTGGCAGCGGGCCCCCGGCGAGTACCTTGTCGGGGTCATCGTCTTGTCGAGTCCAGAAGCTTGTCGCTCACCGAACCTTGCCGGGACGTGCGGTGCATCGCGGCAAGTTTCTTGAAGTGCCATGGTTGGCCTTCCCGGCAAGTTCCTCTTGCCGGGGCCTTGTCTCTTCATCTTGAATGCTTTGTTCTTGAAGGGGCTCCAAGGGAACCCACGGAGGACCCTGGCGGTCGTTCGGCAAGCCTTGCCACGGGGCGCTGCAACTGCCCGTGCACGAGTTCGGGATACTAGGGTACCCCTACTCTAGTACACCGACAGGCGGCCCCGGATATGATGCGACGTTCGTGGTCTGCGAGTGGTTGCCCTGAGCAGCGTGGGCTGCGGGCAGCCGGGTTGTGCGGCGTTGCTGCTCGAGCGGAGCGGTGGTATGTCGGGGCGGCGGCCCCGGAAGGTGGTGCCGGTTGATTGCGCTGAGCGCGACGGAGCGGCGGCCCCGAGAGAATCACTGTAGCGACGGGACTTCTGTGGTAACGATGATGGTGGGAGCGACGTCGGCGACGCGGCAATGGTTGCGGTAGTCGGCTCTTCTCCGGCGTGTTCGCGGTTTTGCCTCGGTTTGCTTGCTGCTGTGGAGTCGCAGCTGCGGCGGCGGGGCCCTGTGGTGTACGATGACTGGCTGCAGGTGGCCCGTTCGGCGATCATCCGTGGCGCCAGCCGTGCCTGGTTTTGTTCTTCTGAGTTCTCCGCCAGAGTCGGAGCTACGTGGTCTGGTTGTAGGTCGACTTGTCGTCGATTAGGATGGGCTTTGCCCTGTGTGTTTCAGTCTATGAGAGTGGGCTTCGCCCTTATTGTTCCGGTTTTTGCCCAGTTTTCCGTAATTAACTGGGCAATTCTCTTCTGCTTATTTAATAGATGAGGCAATCTTTGCCTCCGTTTCGAAAAAAAAAGTGATGCCAATGCACCGGCAGGTTGCTGATTTTAGACGGGGTTCAGGGCATCGGCAACATGGATGGGGCGGAGGCGGAGGCGGAGACCGTCATTGCTCTTTGGGGTTCAGCATGGAGGAGGTGGAGGCAGAGTTCGCCGTCGTCTAAGTCATGAAGATGATGGAGCAACATGTCATTCTAGAGTCCATTTAGGATGAGACTTATGTGAAGGCCAATCGGGAGTTTCTTCGGCAGGAGCGGGCGGCGACCGACGGCTTGTCGCCGAACTCAACACGGAGATAGAGGAGGAGGCCAGAGCGGAGCAACCGGAGCTGTAGCTGCTACCCATGTACTTGGAACCGGGCACGGGGATAGTCGACATCTCCGACGAGGAGTAACTAGATGATCTACGTAGTACGTAGGCTTTTTCATTTGCATGATTTTGCATGGATTTATGAATCTAGTGTGACGTATCTAGATGTAGTTGTGGTAATTTGATAAGTGTCCGACCACTGTCCACGGAAGCGTTCGCGAGCGTTTGAGGAGTCATATTTGTCATCTACTTGCTCTAAATGGTCTTATATTAGGGCATCCATAGTCGGGTGTCTTATATCCGTCTCATACGCTCAGGCAGGCCGTCCGATGATGAAAAACCAACCCAACCGAAACTCTCAAATGGACCTCAAACGTCCGGATTGACCGCCCCCTTCATATCCATCCCAAATGTAGGGCAGATATGAGGCGGCCCGGCACGCAAGGGCGCGCTCGCCACATCAGCCGGGCCCACAGCTGGACACCCTGACCCCATAAAAAACCCGTTCGGCAGAAACCCTAGCTCACTTTGCTCCGCTCCGCTTCGCTCCCCTTCCCGACGCCCCCATTTCTCCAATCTGCCAAATCCCTAGCACCGGCGAGCATGTCCAGCACCGGCAGCCACTCCGACGGCAGCTCCGGAGACGAGGAGGAGCTGGCGCTCCGTATTGCGCTTGAGCGCTAGCGGGTCGATATGGGCGGCACCTTCGGGTCCAGTGTGACGCCACCCATCGCCAGTCGCCGCAGCACCGACGCTGGCCCTTCCCGCCCCGCACACAGATCTGCTCCTATCGCCCGACGACTCCTCCACCTCTGGATGCTGCTCCGCGCGGGCAACGCTGGGTTCTAGTGCCCGCTCCGCCGACGCCGCGGATGCGGACTCCGGAGTCAGAGGCATGTGCCGCCCACTGCGAGGGGCATAGGGCAAGGAGATGACAGGCAGGTCCGACGCGTCTGCGCAGTTCGCCCGCCGCCGCTGGGTGCCCGACGAGGAGGACCGTCTCCTCGAGTGGTTGTGCCACTGGTCACTTACTGAGGCGGAAACCAAGGCCCGACGACTCCGGAAGATCAAGGCCAAGCAGATCCGGCTCGACATGAAGTAATCCGAGCGGGAGGCGGCGGAGCCAGCGACAGGGGCGAGGGTGGCCAAGCTCAAGGGTAAGCAAGACCGCGTCATCCGACGCTTGGAAAGCTACATCGTCGTCTCCGATTCGTACTCCGACAACGGGTCCGACGGCTCCAACGTGGACCCACCTCCTACCGCAGACTCCTATAGCTGCATCGACGACCAGAAGGCAAAGGGTCGGCGAGGAAGTGGTGAAGCTCGCCCTCTCCTATTTATAATCTAGTTGTAGTACGTAGTTACAATGTGCCGGACCATTGAACTGTGTGACTTGCCTGTCTGGTGATCTTTTGGGTGAAGTTTATGTGAATTATGCCTGTTTGGTACCAGTTTCCTGTAGATTTTGATCGTTTTGTGATCTACCTACTAGTTGCATGGATTTGTATGGATATAGGGTTTGGAATATAAGATACGTGGGGTGTGGAGACCCGGATTTAGGGAGTGCATGGCCAGCGTCCGTGGGCATGATCGACGTGTCCACAGACATATAAGGGGCCGAATTTACCAACTCCGGCTGTAGATGCTCTTAGTTTACAGGTAGGGAGTGCATTAGAGCATCTCCACTCGCCCCCTTCCCCCCTCCAACAGCCCCCAAGGCCCTTTTTTATCGTCGGCGTGAAAAAACGGCCTGGTAGCGCTCCAGAAGGCTAGTTTTCTCCGGTTAGGGCCGAATTTGGCGCTGGCGGACCCAGACCAAACACGGCGCGCTGGGGGGCGTCGGGGGAAACGGGTTTTGCGTGAATTCTTGTGGGCCCGCCGAGTCAACGACTAGGCGCGTTTGTCGTCCTCATCGTCTCGGTTTTCCGCAGGGAATCAATGCGAAGGTTGCGGCCGGTCCTCACGGACGGCGCAGTGAAGGCGCGCCGACGCGTGTCCCGCCCCCTCCCGCCACGTGTACACACGGCGGCTGCCCGCTCACCGCCCACCAACGCGCTATAAAAGCCGCCCCTCCCTAGCTGGTGGCCACACACTTCCTCGCCACATCCCCTCTCCCCCTCTCGCCGACGACGAGGAAACCGGCCTGAAATGGGCGTGGGACGACTACGTCCGGCAGGAGATGGAGCGCCAGCGCCGCGCCTTAGAGGAGATCGTGACCCGGCGCCGCGGCCGCGAGAAGGGCGTCGTTGTCATCCTCGACGACAGCGACGAGGAGTCGTCCGGGCCGTCCAACCCCCCACGCATCGGCGACGCAGGTCAAGGGTGCAGCAAGGACGGCGGCGGCGACGAAGATGGCAGCGACTACACCAACATCTATAGGCTTCTCGGCATGTAAAAGGCTCAAGTTGGTGCGGCGGGCGCGGCGTAGTAGTAGCCGTTTTAAGTTTGTTTTTAATTATATTTTTAATTTTTGTACAAATATCGATGAAAGGCCTAAATTTACTTCAAATTTGTGTCGTGTTTGATCGAATTTGGTTAAAAAAAAATGACATCTAAGGTGACCGTGGGGCGGCGGTTGGAAAACTGACCGCCCTTTTGTCACCGGCGCGCCTCCAGGCGGCGCTATTTGAAACCTCTTATGGCGAACGAGTGAAGATGCTCTTATCTCTTTGGTGCATGAGAATTAGGATGCATTTGGTTGAAGGTGTCGTATGAATGGGTTGGGACCGTTCAATTTTTTTGGGATTGAACCATTCAATTCATGTGTTTGGCTGAATATAAGTGGTGAGCTAATTATTTAGGACGAGACCACCAGTCATGCTCACATAGTCATGTATGCAAAGGGTGGCCATTTGATTCGACCGATTTGGTTGGGTGGAACGGTTCAGCATCTTCATGGCATATTCTCTTTTTTTGGCTCGAACCATTCATGTGCTTTATAACCAAACATGTCTATTTTTTGAACGATCCCAACCCATTCATGATCGCCCTTGCAACCAAACGCACCCTAGAGTTTTGAATCGCACAGGCGTATACGGTGCGGGCGATGACGCGTCGGCCAGTTAGCCCGACAGAAAAATGGGGCGACACGTGGCCCTCCACAAGTATTGTCTAATGATTTGGTCCAATAATTGGGCACGCAAATGATTTGCGCCAGTGGCAAACCTGTCCAGAACTCGTCCCTCTGCCATCCTGGCTGCTGTACTAATCGCCAGGTCTCGACCTCCTGGTCATGGAACAGTCTAGCGTGATCCCGATCCGTGGTCACCGAGTCCCAACGGAAACGTTTTCCTTCATTCCATTTTTACCGGAACGGTGAATCATAGGGAAAAAATGGGCCAGGTAGATATCTTGTTTGACAAATTTGCATCGCGGAATTCGACAAGTGTGTTTTCAACCGAAAGTCGTGTCGAATGAAGCAAGAGAAGGCGGACCATCTCAAGCAGAAGAGAAGTTGGCGAGAACAAATCAAATACCTTGTTCAAATTGGGGAAGAGAGGCCCAAGTTTACTGCGCGTACACAGCCACATGAACCCTCCCTTTTGCATCTCCTCTGATCCAACCATTTCCAGATTTTTGCCACCCATATATATATAATCTTCCCGATCTCCGTATTATCCCGTTGGATATCCCAACAGTACCATTTACCACCAACCAAACCATGAACGAGTCCTGTACGTCCTGCCATTGGTCTAGTTACTCCAATTTTTCACCATTTTTCACCTTGTTTTCAGGAAATTTGTGACCGGCATTTCATCGTTTTGAAGCCGTAGTTTTGTCCGGACCGCTATTTGCCTGGTTCTTCCTTTGGATCATTGGGTCACAGCTGTCACGGTGCCCGTTTTCCATGGAACACGTCCGGGGGTCACGTAATTTGCCTCAGGCCACACGTCACGAGCAATGTCACGGTCTCCTCCAATTAACCCGTTGAACAGCTCTTCCAAATCATCATATAATTATACAATGGGTCATGTGTATACGCATGGTTATCGTGCGAGGCATTCTCTTCTTCTTCTTCTTCTCTAGAAAAGAAAAATATAGTAACATGACAGCCATTTCCCCTGCCCCCCTCCTGCAAGAAATAAAAGAGGCCAACACCCTGTCCAGTCCTCTCCGGGCAGAGACGGGTTCTTCACGAGCGACAACGGACGGAGGGGGTAATTCGGGGGCGACGAAACGATGAAAAATGAAAAATGAAAAATGGCTGCCCCCACGGTTTGATAGGGCCCGGCCAATCATGGGGCGACAGCTGGGGTGCACCGCTCGCCCAATTAACTAGTGCTCATGGGCTGCTAATCCCGACCGGAGGCCCCTATTTAAGCCCGCCCCCTCCCCTCCTCTTCTCCTCCCCCCACTCCCGCTCTCCCTTCTCCATACGCCTCGCCTTTGGAGCGCTCTTGAAGGAAGCCTCGAGACCTCTGCCTTCTGCTCTCCTCGGCTCTGCATCCGCGAGAGCTGTTGCATTGCTGCTGCAGCTCGCGAGCGCCCGGGTCGTTAGTAGGTATGGTCCTGTTCTCTGGCCGCGGATTCATGGCAAATGTGGCTCCGTTCACAGCTCTGATGAACTGCGTGCGTGTCAGTAACAATGGGAGGAAATGATCCGGGGGGTTAATAGATTAAAATCTGGAGTGTGTATATGATAAAATTGATTGATGGAACTAGGAACATGGTTGGGTTTACCCAGGAGAAGTAATCGAACGGCCTGCTGATCTTTGATCCTTTCTGCAGTTCTTTTCACCGCACCGCAGTCCGGATCATGGAGTTCGACGAGCGCTGCCTCAAGGTCCAGGACCCCAAATTTGACTGCCTCCTCTTCGGTAACTACCTCTTCTCTGCGGACTGCCACTCGCCATTTATTCTCTTATTTATTTATATGTGTGTCTTTTGGGCTAATTTTTTTATTTATATCTCTGTGTTTCCTCCTTTTACAACTCTGTTTTGTTTACTGAATGAATGAATGCACAAGTTCTGATCATGTTTCTCTGCTGCAGACCTCGACGACACTCTGTACCCGCTGAGCTCGGGGATCTCATCACACGTCAAGACCAACATTGAAGGTAAGGCCTCCTACCTCTCCTGCTGCTTCTCCTCTCCTCTCGTTTCTCAGTCTCTGAATTTGTTAAACTGAATGCATGTTTTGCCATTCTCTACAGCTTACATGGTTGAGAAGCTGGGTATTGAGGAGATCAAGATCGAGAACCTCGGCAACCTGCTGTACAAGAACTATGGCACGACGATGGCGGGCCTCAGGGCAATCGGCTACAACTTCGACTACGATGAGTACCACAGGTACGTACACACATGAGCAGACCGAACCATCTTCTCCTACGCGTGTGTGTGCCGATTCTTTGTGGTACTCTGCTCTAACATCTTCCTGTATTTCCTGCTTGCCTCTCGCAGCTTTGTCCATGGAAGACTGCCCTACGACAACATCAAGCCCGACCCCGTCCTCAAGCAGATTCTCAAGAACATGCGCATGCGCAAGCTCGTACGTCCCCTTCCCATGCCGATGAAACTTCATACTCGGAGCAAATGGCTAACTAATGGGCTCCTGACACGTGCGTTTGTTTCAGATTTTCACCAACGGTGACATGATCCATGCCGTGAGGGCCCTCAAGAGGCTGGGCCTGGAGGACTGCTTCGAGGGGATCATCTGCTTCGAGACCCTGAACCCGCCGTGCCTGCTGACGCCGTGCGACCAGGCGCCGGAGATCTTCGACATCGCCGGCCACTTCGCCGGGTTAGGCAGCGCCGATGACCTGCCCAGGACCCCCGTCCTGTGCAAGCCCAACGTCGGCGCCATGGAGGCGGCCCTCAGGATCGCCAACGTCAACCCTTACAAGGCGGTAAGTCATCACAGTTTCAGTTATCAGAACATTCGAATATTTACCTGCAGCATTTCAGTTTTGTGTTTGACCGTACGTCAGCTAACGAAGTCGAACTCGCTTGCTTACCGCAGATTTTCTTCGACGACAGCGTGCGCAACATTCAGGCGGGCAAGCGAATCGGCCTCCACACGGTGCTGGTTGGCACGTCGCAGCGGGTGAAGGGCGCGGATCACGCGCTGGAGAGCATCCACAACATCCGGGAGGCGCTGCCGGAGCTGTGGGAGGAGGCCGAGAAGGCGGAGGACGTCCTCTACGCCGACCGCGTGGCGATCGAGACCTCGGTGACCGCGTAGACGCCGCTGGCTCCCGGTGCACCTTCAGTCTGACACCCCAAGCGCAACCCGATCCGACCCGAGCCTGCCGGACGGGTGATCTTCACGTGGAATTCAGCATTGGCCGGGAAAACAGTTACAGTATCCATCACGAGGAGAGGAGGGGGAGTTCAGAAAGTCAGGAATTAATGCAGCATGCACACCATGCCGGGCCGGTCCTAGTATATGTATATGTATGTGTCGATCAGATCTTTGCTTGTAAATTACTACTAGTAGGAGGTATAATAAAGAAAAACGGGGTTACTTGTACGCGAGTTATTCGTATTTAGCCGAAGCAATAAATCAAGGACTTGGCCGGATGAACGTGCATGTCTCCTCCTCTCAATAACTGGAAGTCTGAAACCCCACACTGGTGTCTCTCACTTTGCTCTCATTTCTCCTGTATCTTGATCTTGATGCCAAATCCTTGGGAGATTGGGGATATTCCGCGTGGATGGTAGTAGCAGCAGCTAGCATACGTCGTGATACGCCAAAAGCTACCACTACTTATTTGTGCCTTTGGCTTGCAAGCTTTTGGTACTTGGACTTGGAAAGCGTCCGTGTGCACGCATAAAGCAAAAAATGGGAAGGGACCGTGCGTGAAGCATGTGAAAGCCTCCAGGTCATCGGCTGTTAGGGTCACTCGCAGACTTTGGATGCTAGACTACAAACCGGACGTGTCACAAGGGAGGAAATTACGGGGGGTTTAAGTATGGGTTACGGTGTAATTACCTGATTTCTGGTAAGTCAGCATCGTCTTATGTATGTGGACCAAACTTGCAAGCTAGGAGAAGGGTGAGTACGACTGAAATTACACGATGGATCCAGGGGGATAATTAATTAATCAACCACTCCCTCCGCCCCATAATGTAAGACGTTTTTTGACACTAATTAAAAATGGTTTGTTGATGCTGTGATCAAGAAAGTGTTAGCGTGCGGAGAAGAGCCCAAGGGGCCTAGACAGATCCTACTTTCCGTTCTTCCCTGTGATGTTAGGCAATCAGACAAGAGCGCCCATACTAGTTATAATGGGGAAGTGACATGATTGACGAGACCTCCAGTGTCATCTAGTTGTTAAAGTTTAGGACCGGGAGCTTAAAAGAGGCAAATATTCAGTGTGCAAGTTGCGCAGCAAGACAAAGCCACAGAAATGTCACAACATCAAGGCCGCTTTCCGGTGATACTTACCGGAGCCACTCCTCCGATTTTATACTCCTCGCCTGGCTTATCGGCCAATAGATAACCGCGACCTGGCGCTAGTGAACAAGCTTGAGAACAACGCCAAGTTGTGCAGTGACATCAGGAGAAATGACAAATGGGATGGGTCCGTCTATGTTCATTTCATTACCTCCCTCCGTTAGCCTTCCGATTAGCGAGCCGAGTTTCTTAGCGGTTTTCTAGCATCAGCGTGAATCACATGAAATACTAGTATGGAAAGCAGCTCATGATCAGGTCCCCCTCGTTGACTTAGCGCAATAGCTGTATTAATTAGTCATGAGCGTTTCCTAAATGAAAATCAGTCATGAGGGTTCACAAGTCGCTTCATGGACCGCTCGATTTATTTCAGTTGGTTGCTCGATCGCTGCTCAACTTAAAAACAATCGCCTCCGTTTCAAAAAAAAAAAAAACGAGCTTGAAGGGACAGGAACAGGAGCCACCCGCGGCTCTGAATTGAACCGTGGCGACTAGGGAGTCCCGTGATGACAGCTTACCTGCGAGAAACATTTCTTTTCTGGCATGGAAAGTTATGTCACCGTTGAACTGTTCACGTTCATCAGGCATTGAGCCAACGGAAAAGAAACGTTTTGAGCTACTGATATACATACGCACACACAGTTGACATGGATTGGACGACTCACACTCACGACCAGAATGGCAAGAAACGCTTTCATGTAAGATGGACACTGATTCATGGCTTTGCTCTTCTCATGTCTCCACTTTGTTGTTTCATGTTTAGCTGTCAGGCACTCGGCTTTCCCTTTGTTGAGATCGATCACTTTGTTATCCAGAATCCATTTCCCCCCTTCGGATCGTCTATGATTCGACGAAATGCGTCGATGGCTTCCTCGACCAACACTCAAGCTTTATTATGCAATCTCATCAGTCGTCACCGCCATATATACAAGAAATATGTATCGAGTTCCAGTTGCACAAGCTAAGCTGTTGATACGTGAGCTTGGCTCGGTGAGTGACACCTCAACTGTCCAATACGCACCAGTACATATCTGGTTTAGGGGTAACGTAAAAAAGCTAGAAAAGAGTACCCACATATATACAGGTGTTCATCACTTCATCCCAACTTGTGAGCTATTTTAACAAAGCTTACCAGGTTAGAACGAATGAATTTACCGCTGCCCGCACACGGTATCTAGCCTAGACTGATCCTGATGTGCGTAGAGCACAAACGGAAGAAGGATCCAGGCACGTCCGGAGCCGGCGATCGACAGAATTTGTCACTTTGCCGGCGGGGTTGAAATGGAATCAGGGAGCACACCAGCAGGAAGAAGATGTGATGGTGGTGGCTGCACTGCACACGAGTAGTACAAAAGGATCTTAACTGTGCGGTGCTCCAAGTGGCCGGCAGGCATGACGGTGGTGAAATCGCTCACTGGTCACGGTGACCAAAGGAACAAAAATCCTCACCGGCCGGTCTAGCCTCGGCCCTTGCCTTTCGGCCCGCTTTTGTTCCTTTTCGGTTCGCTTTCCGTGTTCTCTAGTTAGTTTCCAGCCATCGAATCAGCGACGGGAGCGTCGCTGTTGCGGCAATACTAGCAGCCAGGCATGAGCTCCATGTTGCAGCAGTAACTCCATCTTCAGTTTGGTTGGTTGGTCGCTTGCTTGTCGCCTTTGTTTTTTCTTGATATATATATATACTGCATGGTGATGGTGTGCCATCTTTGTTCCTTTCTTCCTTGGAATCGAGGTGCCCTAGCTCGGCGGGCATATGCCCCAGGAACAGGAAGGGTGCACATATGGCACTGAAACATCAGCTGTTCTAAACTAGTGTTTTAATACAGAAGCTAATGTCGTAGAGGGGCCGAACCTAGTCCATTTTTAACATATCATATGGACTAATATATGCAGATCACCGTTGTTGCTTGTTTACGGGTATATATCACATCAGATATATTCGTGAGGAGGTGGCCGTCCAAATGTATCCTTGCACTAGTTAAGTCCCGGCGTCGTTCCACGTACCGTCATCTAGGATCGACGATCGTCCACACAAATTTGTTTTAGATTATCACCAGAGCTAGCCATTATTCGTTACTACCACATATATATCTCAATGTCTGTTTCAGATCATTTGTCACTCTGGAACTTTTGGACGAGTTGAATGAATTAACAACCAGAACGCGCTGCACCATGTATATTTTGTTTCCTCGAATGCTGTGACGAATTCGGCTCAAAACGATTCATCAAGAAGATGATGGCAACATAAGTAGCGGTTCCCATGGGATTTTCATGACATGAAATGATTTGAAAATGATGATGGCAACACAGAGAGTTATAGTACTGTAAGGCAGGCAGCTATGAGACAACAGGTGACAGAGCTACTCAAGAAACCATTGCTGGAGCGATCAAGCTATCTAATCCAGCTCAGCACTTATCCCCCGGGAACTGCAACACTAGTGGCGTGCGTTCACTCCCAATAACCATTACTGTTTACTAGAGGAATTCGGGTATTATTATTTCTGATGGAGACGAGGGCTGTAGTACACTAGTGGTACGTGTGCAGGTGATGATGAGCTGGTGTGTGTGTGGCAGACGCGCTGTCCAATGGGGGCAAGGCAGAGGGGCTTTCGCCGGTCCACGAGCGATCTAGTCCTTGCATAATTTCTCACGTCTAGTCAAGAGGCTTTTGTACAATTTGTGACCGATTTTCGTCCGGAGGCCCCTCCTGCTCCGTCGTGTCCATGTAATCATCACCGGCTCCAATGATTTTTCTGGTTAGATATATGTTAACTGTTGTGGCCGAGGCAAAGGGAAGCTAGATAAAAAAGATCAGTGTTTTTTTTTTCGAGGAGGAAGATCAGTGTGTTAACCTTTAAAGAAAAAGGGTTTCCCCCGCTTTATATTATAAAGCACACCACCACTACATCGATCCAAGTACAGAAAAGGAACAAACTAACAGAAAAACAGCAAAGATACAAGATGCCAAAAGAGCCGCTAACAAACATCGAATGCCCAAGCGCTGGCTTGAGCATCGAGGCTCTCGGCGAATAGGATCATGCAGACGACGCGACAAGGACAAGGGAGCAGCCCGCCGATAGAGGAAGACCGTGCTCCATCACCTCCATTAGGCCAACCAAAATTGGACCCCCATCCGTCTCTGCCCCCGAACGCCGTCGACAAGCAGAGCCACTCACCCCGAGTGGAAGGATAGGAACGGTAGGCTGCCGAGGAGAGAGCGAGAGCACAACTACCTCACCGAGCAAGCAACACCCCAGACTTTGACACGGCCGTCGGCAAGGAACACATCCACCGCAAGCAGCCAAGCGGGAGCCCACTGACATCCGGTAGTCCACCGCCATCGCCACACCTCCGACCACCACACCACAGTTCCAAGGTGGCGCCTTCAAGAAGAAACACGACGCCCGAGCACCGTCACCACCCAATCCGGGGATTTGGGGTTTTCACCTGGAACATGGAGGAAGAGGGCAGTGTCAGATCTCGATGCCGCCTTCAGGAAGGAGAGCGACGCCCGGGGCGCCGCCGACATCGTGGCCGCAGAGACGGCCAAGGGTTTCCCCCAATCCAGAGCCACCGCCTTCCCCCAACCCCACCCAGCAACCAGATCCAGCGAGCCAGAGGCCGTCGGTGGCGTGGGTTGGCGAGGCAAGAAGGCGCGTGAGGAGGGACCACCATCCGCCAGATCCGCTCCGAAGACCGCAGGGAGGTCCCGACAGCCATCTCCGAGCTTGCCACCGGCCCGCCGCCCGCGCGGCCAAGCCGGCGCCCTTCCGCATCCGCTCCTGCCACCCGCCGCAGGGCAACAGGAGATCAGTGTGTTAACCATTGAGTTAGAGCAACTCTAGCATAGCAGAGGCGTCGGTCGGATCGGCATAATAACTAGCAGTATAGTGATTTTGAGTTGTCATATGGCTGGCCATCAACATAATTTATGGAGCAGCTCGCTCCATAAACAAACCACCTACGTGGGAGGAAAGTTTCAGCATCTCCCTCCTCGCGCCATAGACCTCGCGCCACGGACGGCTTTGAAGCGCGGCGCCGCCCATACATGCATATCAGCACCCCAATTAATCATCAGCGAGTGGGCACCGGTAACCGCTGAGCCATTAATGGCGGCCACCACTCCCCTTGATTTCCAAGGCGGTTGTTTGGATGGCCACACCGCTTCATCCCCGGCTATGAAAGACCGACGACGAAGCGTCCGCATCACCCAAGCACTAGCCCCCTTCCCATCTCCTTCTCACCGTCTCCTTTCCCTTCATCTTCTCCTCTTTCGCGCGATAATGTCACCACGCCGGAAGTTTGCCGACTTGCTGTGCTTCATCCCCGGCTATGAAAGCCCGACGACGAAGCGTCCGCATCACCCAAGCACTAGCCCCCTTCCCATCTCCTTCTCACCGTCTCCTTTCCCTTCATCTTCTCCTCTTTCGCGCGATAATGTCATCACGCCGGAAGTTTGCCAACTTGCTGAATGCGGCGGTGGAGCGGAACGTCTCATCACAGACACTGCACAACTGCGGTGCAAACTCTCCCCGTGGTAGTCGTTGGTATATCTTCCCGTGAAAAAGACAAATCTGGCGGGAGCGGCGGACCAAGCGCATCTGTGGCACTGATGGCAACCACGGGGGAGCTAGGCTCCTCTTCCGGGTGAAGGAGGAGGATGAGGAAGATGTCCTCAATAACCCAACCGCCCCTCACCTTGGTGAAGGCCACCATCCCCGTTGCGGCCAGCCAGAATCTGAGCCCGAGGATCCGATCCATGTTGTGCTCGAGCTTGATGCCCTTTGAGATCCGGTTTGGATTGCAGAAGGTAGCTGTGCCTTTTCCCCAAGTAGGACCCCTGAGTTATCGAACCCATGAGATGTTGTGCACTATAACAAAGGCTCTGACAAGTTATTGCTAACGAAATAAATTCCAGTTTTCAACCGGACCTTTAACAACCTTTTAGGTGTAAACACTAGTATTAAAACATACATGGCTATGAGGTTTTACTCTCACAACCTTATACTTATCGGTGGGATCTTATCTTGATAATAACATAGCTCAAGAAGACAACTGCTATGATATGCTTGTGACACAATGATGTGGGGGATGTGTCCAAAGTACGTCTTGACCAATGTGTAACATGCATTAAGAGTTAGTTGTCCAACCGATAGCCCTTAACGTATCACGGGGTTACCTCGATTATTATGAATAAATATTCAGACAAACACAATGGACATTTATTGACTACACCTCATTCGTTCCCAAGGAATAACTTTTTGCTACTGTACTAACCCCTTCCCTCACTGCTATTTGGGATAGCATTCCATATACTCCTCGCTCTTTACCTTCTCCTTGATCAATCTATAGGATCCTATGTACCCGAGGGCCTTAGAACAAGAAGAAGACAATAGACAAGTGCGTTGCAATTAGACACATACATGACGCTTATTATTCAAAGTCATTCAATGATCCCTTGCACAAATACATCGGACTACAAGGCCTTGTCTCAACCCATTGCCTTATCGAATTACTCACACATGGCGATCGGTTCGCAAGATCAACTCATTGAAGATGACATAAAGATGAATGGTTGATTGATAATATGTATTACAATGATTGTCGGATAGGATACAAGATTACAAGTATGACTAACTTGGAGAGAATTGCTACAGTGATGATGGTGGTGGTGGCTATGGAGATGAGATGGGAAATGACGACGACTAGGGTTGGAAGATTGGTTCTCGTTCTCCGTTTCACGAATGGTGCTCTACCTGTTGATATTCTGGCGTCAACCCCTTTATATAAGTGGTTAGGTAGACCATCTAGAGCTGACGACAAGTGTTACGAGCGGGGGCGCTCATACCATGCGTTGTCTAGCGTTCTATTGAGCCTGGTGCGCCTTCTGTGGACTTGCCCGAATCACCAAACGCCACAATTCCTTGTATATGATGATATCCTTTCAGGTTTAGGCCCTTTTCCTGCAGAAACACATTAAATAAAGGATTTCGTGATCTCTCGCATTCATTAGTCATTTTTGGCAATATCGGAGTGATTTTCTCAAAGATTTCAGGATTATTTGGTTTAAACAAGATTGTGATGATCACAAAAATATTACTCACCAACCACCCCAAGAAACCTTGATTGTCCCCGAGCAACAAAGAAAAACTCAATCGTAAGGAACTCAATTGTTTAAACCAAAATAACGAGAAGGTTTTGGTTCACTTTCGATCGCTACGCCTAGATAGCCCTCCGCTTCTTCGCCTGTAAACATAGTACAACTGTAGTGGTGGCTTAGTTATTATACAAGCGAAGTGAAGCAAAGGTAATTGACAAATTATTCTTGCTGGTCTGGACAACATAATAAATTAACATCTATTATATTTCTTCTAGAAAACACTTGCTTGTCGGGGACACTTCGAAAGAGCTTTTCTTTCTTATGAAATGAAAACATATATTATGGGAGTGAAAGGCATGTAAAAGACAACATGATACCAGAGTAACTCACTAACGCCCACAAGTGTCGCCTCATTAAGGATCACAAACACTTCTTCCAGTCATTGCATGCTGGAACTTCTGTTGTCCAGTGACGGGATTATGCCAAAGAAATGGTGCATGCAAGTAGGGGTTTCATTGTGGCTGAAGTTTGAATACTATGGACCAACTGCTGTCTTTTTCGAGCTCTGCATCAGTATTCGTGTATTTCCACATCCACACACTCTCAAGAGAAAGCCAAATAATATTTACTATAGTGTCACTGATGTCTACTACACAACTTTCTTCTTGTAGACGTTGTTGGGCCTCCAAGTGTAGAGGTTTGTAGGACAGTAGCAAATTTCCCTCAAGTGGATGACCTAAGTTTTATCAATCCGTGGGAGGCGTAGGATGAAGATGGTCTCTCTCAAGCAACCCTGCAACCAAATAACAAAGAGTCTCTTGTGTCCCCAACAAACCCAATACAATGGTAAATTGTATAGGTGCACTAGTTCGGCGAAGAGATGGTGATACAAGTGCAATATGGATAGTAGATAATGGTTTTTGTAATCTGAAAATATAAAAACAGCAAGGTAACTAATGATAAAAGTGAGCACAAACGGCATTGAAATGTGTTGAAACAAGGCCTAGGGTTCATACTTTCACTAGTGCAAGTCCTCTCAACAATAATAACATAATTGGATCATATAACTATCCCTCAACATGCAACAAAGAGTCACTCCAAAGTCACTAATAGCGGAGAACAAATGAAGAGATTATTTGTAGGGTATGAAACCACGTCAAAGTTATTCTTTCCGATCAATCCGTTGGGCTATTCCTATAAGTGTCACAAACAGCCCTAGAGTTTGTAGTAAAATAACACCTTAAGACGCAAATCAACCAAAACCCTAATGTCACCTAGACACTCCAATGTCACCTCAAGTATCCGTGGGTATGATTATACGATATGCATCACACAATCTCAGATTCATCTATTCAACCAACACAAAGAACTTCAAAGAGTGCCCCAAAGTTTCTACCGGAGAGTCAAGACGAAAACGTGTGCCAACCCCTATGCATAAGTTCACGAGGTCACGGAACTCGCAAGTTGATCACCAAAACATACATCAAGTAGATCACATGATATCCCATTGTCACCACAGATAAGCACGTGCAAGACATACATCAAGTGTTCTCAAATCTTTAAAGACTCAATCCGATAAGACAACTTCAAATGGAAAGCTCAATTCATCACAAGAGAGTAGAGGGGGAGAAACATCATAAGATCCAACTATAATAGCAAAGCTCGCGATACATCAAGATCGTACCACCTCAAGAACATGAGAGAGAGAGAGATCAAACACATATCTACTGGTACATACCCTCAGCCCCGAGGGAGAACTACTCCCTCCTCGTCATGGAGAGTGCTGTGATGATGAAGATGGTCACCGGAGAGGGATTCCCCCCTCCGGCAGGGTGCCAAAACGGGTCTAGATTGGTTTTCGGTGGCTACGGAGGCTTCTGGCGGCGGAACTCCCGATCTATTCTGCTCCTCGATGTTTTTAGGGTATATTGATATATATAGGCGAAAGAAGTCAGTCAGGGGAGCCATGAGGGGCCCACGAGGGTGGGAGGGGGTGCCCAGGGGGGTAGGGCACGCCTCCCTGCCTCGTGGCTTCCTCGAAGCTTCCCTGGCGTCTACTCCAAGTCTCCTGGATTGCTTCCGTTCCAAAAATAACTCTCCGGAAGGTTTCATTCCGTTTGGACTCCGTTTGATATTCCTTTTCTTCGAAACACTAAAATAGGCAAGAAAACAACAATTTGGGCTGGGCCTCTGGTTAATAGGTTAGTCCCAAAAATAATATAAAAGTGTAAAATAAAGCCCATTAACATCCAAAATAGATAATATAATAGCATGGAACAATAAAAATTTATAGATACATTGGAGATGTATCAACATCCCCAAGCTTAATTCCTGCTCGTCCTTGAGTAGGTAAATGATAAAAACATAATTTTTGATGCGGAATGCTTTCTAGAATATTCTTAAATGTATTTTTCTCTATTGTGGCATGAATGTTCAGATCTGAAAGATTCAAGATAAAAGTTTATTGTTGACATGAAAATAGTAATACTCCAAGTATGCTAATCAAGCAATTATGTCTTATCAAAATACCATAGCCAAAGAAAACTTATCCCTACAAAATCATATAGTTTGGCCGTGCTTCATTTTTGTCACACAAAATGCTCTCATCATGCACAACCCCGATGACAAGCCAAGCAATTGTTTCATACTTAGCCTTTTCAAACTCTTTCAACTTTTACGCAATATATGAGCGCGAGCCATGGACATAGCACTATGGGTGGAATAGAATATGATGATTGAGGTTATGTGAGAAGACAAAAAGGGAGAAAGTCTCATATTGACGCGGCTAATCAATGGGCTGTGGAGATGCCCACCGATTAATGTCAACGCAAGGAGTAGGGATTGTCATGCAACGGATGCACTAGAGCTATAAATATATGAAAGCTCATCAAAGAAACTAAGTGGGTGTGCATCCAACTTGCTTGCTCACGAAGATCTAGGGCATTTTAGGAAGCCCATCATTGGAGTATACAAGCCAAGTTCTATAATGAAAGATTCCCACTAGTATATGAAAGTGACAACATAGGAGACTCTCTATCATGAAGATCATGGTGCTACTTTGAAGCACAAGTGTGGTAAAAGGATAGTAGCATTGCCCCTTCTCTCCTTTTCTCTCATTTTTATTTTCTCTCTCTCTTTTTTTGGGCCTTCTCCTTTTTTATGGCCTCTTTTTTCTCCTTTTTCTCTTTTTATTTTTCGTCCGGAGTCTCATCCTGACTCGTGGGGGAATCATAGTCTCCATCATCCTTTCCTCACATGGGACAATGCTCTAATGATGTTCATCACACTTTTATTTTCTTACAACTCAAGAATTACAACTCGATACTTAGAACAGAATATGACTCTATGTGAATGCCTTCGGCGGTGTACCGGGATTGCGATGAATCAAGAGTGACATGTATGAAAAAATTATGGACGGTGGCTTTGCCACAAATACGATGTCAACTACATGATCATGCAAAGCAATATGACAATGATGATGCGTGTCATAATAAATGGAACGGTGGAAAGTTGCATGGCAATATATCTCGAAATGACTATGGAAATGCCATAATAGGTAGGTATGGTGGATGTTTTGAGGAAGATATAAGGAGGCTTATGTGTGATAGAGCGTATCATATCACGGGGTTTGGATGCACCGGCGAAGTTTGCACCAACTCTCAAGGTGAGAAAGGGCAATGCACGGTACCGAAGAGGCTAGCAATGATGGAAGGGTGAGAGTGCGTATAATCCATGGACTCAACATTAGTCATAAAGAACTCACATATATACTTATTGCAAAAATCTACAAGTCATCAAAACCAAGCACTACGCGCATGCTCCTAGGGGGATAGATTGGTAGGAAAAGACCATCGCTCGTCCCCGACCGCCACTCATAAGGAAAGCAATCAAAGAACACACCATGCTTCAAATTTGTCACACAATGTTTACCATACGTGCATGCTACGGGACTTGCCAACTTCAACACAAGTATTCATCAATTTCACAATTACTCAACTAGCACACCTCTAATATTACCGCCTTTATATCTCAAAACAACTATCAAGCATCCAACTTCTCTTAGCATTTAAAATTTATAACCAAAGTGAATTACCATGCTGTTCTAAAGGACTCTCAAAATGATATAAGTGAAGCATGAGAGATCAATTATTTCTATAAAATAGAACCACCGCCATGCTCTAAAAGGATATAAGTGAAGCACTAGAGCAAATGACAACTACTCCAAAAGGTATAAGTGAAGATCAATAAGTAGTCGAATAATTATGCAACTATGTGAAGTCTCTCTAACATTTAAGAATTTCAGATCTTGGTATTTTATTCAAACATAAAGCAAAACTAAATAAAATAAAATGACGCTCCAAGAAAAACACATATCATGTGGTGAATAAAAATATAGCTCCAAGTAAAGTTACCGATGAACGAAGACGAAAGAGGGGATGCCTTCCAGGGCATCCCCAAGCTTAGGATTTTGTTTGTCCTTGAATATTACCTTGGGGTGCCTTGGGCATCCCCAAGCTTAGGCTCTTACCACTCCTTATTCCATAGTCCATCGAATCTTCACCCAAAACTTGAAAACTTCACAACACAAAACTTAACAAAAAACTCGTAAGCTCCGTTAGTATAAGAAAATAAATCACCACTTAGGTACTGTTGTGAACTCATTCTAAATTCATATTTGTGTAATATCTACTGTATTCCAACTTATCTATGGTTCATACCCTCTGATACTACTCATAGATTCATCAAAATAGGCGAACAACACATAGAAAACAGAATCTGTCAAAAACAGAACAGTCTGTAGTAATCTGGATCAAATGTATACTTCTGGAACCCCCAAAATTCTAAAATAAATTGCTGGACGTGAGGAATTTATCTATTAATCATCTTCAAAAATAACTAATTAAATAGCACTCTCCAGTAAAACATAGCAGCAAATCTCGTTAGCGCTAAAGTTTCTGTTTTTACAGCAAGATCGCAAAGACTTTCCCCAAGTCTTCCCAAAGGTTCTACTTGGCACAAACACTAATTAAAATCATAAAACCACATCTAAACAGAGGCTAGATGAATTATTTATTACTAAATATGAGCAAAAATCAAAGAACAAAAATAAAATTGGGTTGCCTCCCAACAAGCGCTATCGTTTAACGCCCCTAGCTAGGCATGATGATTTCAATGATGCTCACATAAAAGATAAGAATTGAAACATAAAGAGAGAATCATGAAGCATATTACTAACACATTTAAGTCTAACCCACTTCCTATGCATAGGGATTTTGTGAGCAAACAACTTATGGGAACAATAATCAACTAGCATAGGAAGGCAGAACAAGCATAACTTTAAAACTTCAAGAACATAGAGAGGAAACTTGATATTATTGCAATTCCTACAAGCATATATTCCTCCATAATAATTTTCAGTAGTATCATGAATGAATTAAACAATATAACCATCACATAAAGCATTGCTTTCATGACCTACAAGTATGGAAAATTTACTACTCTCCACATAAGAAAAAAATTCTTCTCATTCGGAATAGTGGGAGTATCATAAGAAACTCGAATACTACAAATTGTTTCCACATTAAAAGAGTAATATTCAGGAAAAGGGTAATCATAATCATGACAAGTTTTAATATAATCATCACTACTTTTTATAGCATATGTGTCATCACAATAATCATCATAAGTAGCAACTTTGTTCTCATCATAATCAATTGAAGCCTCTTCCAAGATAGTGGAATCATTACTAAATAAAGTCATGACCTCTCCAAATCCACTTTCATAATTGTCACAATAAGATTCAACACCCTCCAAAATAGTGGGATCATTACTTCCTAAAGTTGACACTCTTCCAAACCCACTTTCATCAATATAACTATCATAAATAGGAGGCATGCTATCATCATAGTAAATTTGCATATCAAAACTTGGGAGGTTAAACATACCATCTTCATAAAACATAGCATCCCCAAGCTTGGGACAAACATTAATTTCAGCAAATACATTCTCAAACATGTCATTCTCATCAAACATAGCATCCCCAATCTTGGGACTTTTCATATCATAAGCATAATCACTCTCATCATTAATAGTATGGATAGCACCAATAGTATAGCAATTATCATCATCACAATGAGTAATAGGAGCAACATCATTTGGGAGGGATACCCCTTTACCTTTACTTTGCCGTCTTTTCTTTTTCTTCTTCACATCATGTGTGGGTTTATTGCTCTTTTTGGAGCTCTTTATTAGTGAGATTGGTTGAATAGAAAGCTCCTCCTCATTACCTGATTCATCATAAGAAAGAATAGGAGGATATGGGGAAATCTCTTCCCTTTAATTAGTATTCTCTTCATCTTCTATTTGTTTTCTTGACTTTATATAATTGGCAATATAAGGATTCTCAATGCAATTCACCGCACAATACATATAAATTTCTTCTAGATCAAAATCAAGAAATCTATCAAGATTAAATTTGGAATACCCTCAGTTATACGTTTCATTTCTTCATACCCCAAAAGAAGACTAAGCTATTTATGATGCTCAAGGGTAATCAAGTTATCACAATTTTTGGACACGATTTGATCATGAAACAAATAGCATTGGAGCTTTAAATGACCATGTTCATTGCAAAGTTCACAAGGATGGCGATAAATATTGAATCTTTCAGCACAATCATCTAGCCTTTCTTGCAACCATTTAGTTTCCAAATACTTATGCCTCTTGCAAAATCTATCTTCCCTATTTGGTGTGTGCTTGCAAACTCTATGTATTCCACAAAAGTTGACATGCTTATAAGAGACATTTTCATCATGACTAGTGCAATCATCATTAGTACTATGAATATTCAAAGAATTCATACTAACAACATTGCAATCATGCTCGTCATTCAAATATTTAGTGCCAAACATTCTAATGCATTCTTCTCCTAATATTTTGGCACAATGATCGGAATCCTTATTTTCATGAAAGACATTAAAAGGACGAAGCATATGAGGTACCCTTAATTCCATTTTTTGTAGTTTTCTTTTATAAACTAAACTAGTGATAAAACAAGAAACTAAAAGATTCGATTGCAAGATCTAAAGATATAACTTCAAGCGCTAACCTCCCCGGCAACGGCGCCAAAAAAGAGCTTGATGTCTACTACACAACCTTCTTCTTGTAGACGTTGTTGGGCCTCCAAGTGCAGAGGTTTGTAGGACAGTAGCAAATTTCCCTCAAGTGGATGACCTAAGGTTTATCAATCCGTGGGAGGCGTAGGATGAAGATGGTCTCTCTCAAGCAACCCTGCAACCAAATAACAAAGAGTCTCTTGTGTCCCCAACACACCCAATACAATGGTAAATTGTATAGGTGCACTAGTTTGGCGAAGAGATGGTGATACAAGTGCAATATGGATAGTAGATAATGGTTTTTGTAATCTTAAAGTATAAAAACAGCAAGGTAAATAATGATAAAAGTGAGCACAAACGGTATTGCAATGTGTTGAAACAAGGCCTAGGGTTCATACTTTCACTAGTGCAAGTCCTCTCAACAATAATAACATAATTGGATCATATAACTATCCCTCAACATGCAACAAAGAGTCACTCCAAAGTCACTAATAGCGGAGAACAAATGAAGAGATTATTTGTAGGGTACAAAACCACCTCAAAGTTATTCTTTCCGATCAATCCGTTTGGCTATTCCTATAAGTGTCACAAACAGCCCTAGAGTTCGTAGTAAAATAACTGCTTAAGACGCAAATCAACCAAAACCCTAATGTCACCTAGATACTCCAATGTCACCTCAAGTATCCGTGGGTATGATTATGCGATATGCATCACACAATCTCAGATTCATCTATTCAACCAACACAAAGAACTTCAAAGAGTACCCCAAAGTTTCTACCGGAGAGTCAAGACGAAAACGTGTGCCAACCCCTATGCATAAGTTCACGAGGTCACGGAACTCGCAAGTTGATCACCAAAACATACATCAAGTAGATCACATGATATCCCATTGTCACCACAGATAAGCAGGTGCAAGACATACATCAAGTGTTCTCAAATCCTTAAAGACTCAATCCGATAAGACAACTTCAAAGGGAAAACTCAATTCATCACAAGAGAGTAGAGGGGGAGAAACATCATAAGATCCAACTATAATAGCAAAGCTCGCGATACATCAAGATTGTACCACCTCAAGAACACGAGAGAGAGAGAGAGAGAGAGAGAGAGAGAGAGAGAGATCAAACACATAGCTACTGGTACATACCCTCAGCCCCAAGGGAGAACTACTCCCTCATCGTCATGGAGTGCGCCGGGATGATGAAGGTGGCCACCGGAGAGGGATTCCCCCCTCTGGCAGGGTGCCGGAACGGGTCTAGATTGGTTTTAGGTGGCTACGGAGGCTTCTGGCGGCGGAACTCCCGATCTATTCTGCTCCCCGATGTTTTTAGGGTATATTGATATATATAGGCGAAAGAAGTCGGTCAGGGGAGACACGAGGGGCCCACGAGGGTGGGGGGCGCGCCCAGGGGGTAGGGCGCGCCTCCCTGCCTCGTGGTTTCCTCGAAGCTTCCCTGACGTCTACTCCAAGTCTCCTGGATTGCTTCCGTTCCAAAAATAACTCTCCCGAAGGTTTCATTCCATTTGGACTCCGTTTGATATTCCTTTTCTTGGAAACACTGAAATAGGCAAGAAAACAACAATTTGGGATGGGCCTCCGGTTAATAGGTTAGTTTCAAAAATAATATAAAAGTATAAAATAAAGCCCATTAACATCCAAAACAGATAATATAATAGCATGGAACAATCAAAAATTATAGATACGTTGGAGACGTATCAGTCACCACTATGAATGTTTACAAACTCATAGCCCAAATATGAGCCAAAACTCTGGTGGATCGTTCATTGGCCAGCGGAGTACTATAGGGAAACATAGTAGAAAACAAAAATAACTAACCTATGGATCAAGTTCCTAGGATCAATATGAAGATGCATAGGGTTTATATAGATCGTTACCTACTTGGAGTAGCAGCGAAAGAAGGGTTGGTGAAGAACCATTGACGTTGATTCCCGTAGCTAAGATTTACACCCCCCAACCACGAGAATTTTCTCGCTCGAACAATCCCTAAAACAAAGACCGAAAGCACGATCTCTTTACGAGTTGCACACACACAAGATCAGAGATCCGGCAACGCTTCACCTTCAGAACTAGACGTCGTCAGAGAACTAGAAGGGGATGGAGCAGCCTTACAGCATGGTGGAACTACTCTGGTGGAGAGACTAGAGAGAGAGAGAGAGAAAGAGAGGGGGCGTGGCCAAAGCACGAGAAAAGTTGTGTCCTTTGGGACTGCCCCTCCATTCTAGTTATAACAGTCAGGGCTAACATACTTGGAGAGGGGCATCCCCAAGGGCCGACACACCAAGTGGGGCCTCCCTCAGATGGAGGAGCCCCTCCAAGGGTCGGTGTCCCAAGGGGTGCGCCGCCAAAACACTAGCCACCCAAAAGGGGGGCAAGCAAAGGGGGCACCCCCACTATTGGGAAAAGGCCCACTTGAGCCAAGAAAAGTCGCAACCCCTTTTGGTGTCATACAAGTTTAGAGGGTTTAGGAAAAATTCCTAGAGCTCTCCTGTATAAATATTTCTCCTCCAAAACTTTCTTCTTACCTGATTTTCTTTGAAATACTCTCTGTCCTCTCTTAAAACTATTTCCATGGCCTCTGCATTTTTTGGGTGAATTTCTTTCAAGCTTCTAACCATCCAGGATTCAACATATCAATGACCCTTAAGTGTGTGAAACTGTAGGTTCGGTGAAGTATAGTCATGTTCAAAAAACTCCTTCTAATCAATGATCAATAGCGGAACCGTGGACATCCATATTGACTCCTATACCCACACGAATGATATTCAAGTGAATCTATAGTTACCATGTGCTATTCGCTTTGCATCGCTATACTTTATAAAATTCGAGGTGAGATATATCGGCATCCTCATGAATCAATACATGATCACTATGCCAGTTTCCTCGTTATCAATTTTGTTCTCTTTTCTCATTCTTGTGTTCTGACATCCCCGTGAGCAAGTCACGTTGTGTCTGGCCAAACCATGATGGATACCGTCACACTTAGAAAACCCTAAGAACATCTCTCCATTTTTGGAGGAGAAAATCTCAGTCTCAAGCTATCAAGTCCCTTATCATACATTTCTAATGAACCTGTAAGTTGTCATTATGAAGAACATGTTATGGTTGACGTTACAACAACCTCAAAGTGCATTGTTTAGTATGAAGTGACTCGATACTTTAATGGTCCAAGGAATAATGAATACATTCCCTTTAATTTTCTTATAAACCTTAAACTTGTGACAAAGGATCTCACAATATAAGAATCAACTAGGGTCAGTTCAACACAAGTGTTCTTCTAACAATCTTCCCTCAAAGTTACTAGCATCCTTGTTAAGCTTAACTTATGACCATGATCAGGAAAACAGGACCATGATGCAACACTTGAGCTAGTCCTAGAGGCAAGACTAGGAACGCACTTGCCGTTTAACCATTGCAGTTATAGCATAGTGTTGGGAAATGTAGTACAAAACAAAAAAAATCGCCCTACGGTCACCCAGGAACAATATGAAGATGCATATAAGGTTTGGATCAATGATCGTTACCGGCTGCGGAGTGTAGCGGAAGTAGATGAGTCAGTGTAGATCGTACTTGGAGTCCCTCAAACCGGTGATGACAATCCCGCGAACCGCCCTCGAATGGAAGACCAAAAGCATGACCTCTTGATTACCCACAAGTCTAGGGGATCAACCATAGTCCTTTCGATAAGTAAGAGTGTCAAACCCAACGAGGAGCATAAGGAAATGACAATATTGAATACAAGAGATGAACTAGGGATTGAGATGAGATGGTGCTGGTGAAGATGTTGATGAAGATTGGTCCTCCCATGATGAGAGGATCATTGGTGATGTCAATGGCTTCGATTCCCCTCCCAGAGGGAAGTTTCCCCGGTGGAATCGCTCCGCTGGAGAGCAAACGTGCTCCTGCCCAAGTAACACCTCGAGACGGCGGTGCTTCGTCTCGAAAACCTTCTTATGATTTTTTTTCTAGGGAAAATGGCATCATATAGGAGAAGATGGCCCAGAGGCCTGCCAGGGCCCCACTAGTTCGGGGGGCGCGCCTAGGGGGTAGGGCGCGTCCCCAGGCTTGTGGCTTCCTGGTGGGCCCCCCTCTGGTGATTCTTTTGTCAATATTTTTTATATATTCCAAAATAATTCTCTGTAAATTTTAGGTCATTTGGATTTGTGCAGAATAGCTATCTCTGTTGTAGCCCTTTCCAGTCCAGAATTCCAGTTGCTGGCAATCTCCTTCATGTGAAACATACGAAATAAGAGAGAAAAGGCATAAGAATTGTATCATAAAGTGAAATAAGGACCCAAAACATAATAAATAATAGTAGGAAAACATGATGCAAAATGGACGTATCAACTCCCCCAAGCTTAGACCTCTCTTGTCCTCAAGCAAAAGTTGATATCGATAATGATGAACACATGTTTAGAGAGAGAGAGAGAGAGAGAGAGAGAGAGGTGTCAATAAAATAAAATATGGACATGAAAGCAGCATGATTATTATCATAACAACAATATATGATCATAAAACTTCTCATGAATAAGTGACAATTTGTTCACAAGATAAAGTATGAACAATAAACTTCATTGAAAACTAACAAACTATGATGTCGATCACTAAAGCAATTGCACTTTATCATATTATCAGAAAGAGTATGTAAGAGCTTTGTTTGGCAAGTTCACATACTCAACTATCATTTAGTCGCCCATGATTGCTGACACTCATGGCATATTTATGGAGCAAAAGTTTCAGTCAGACACATAGAAAGATAGGGGCTTATAGTTTCGCCTCCCAACTTATGTACCTCAAGGGTAATGTCAACAATAATAGCTCATTATCACCTACATTCAGCTGGATATATATGCCTAGATCTTCACCACCACATGATGCTTGCCAAGAGAGAAAATAAAATAGAATAGAGAAGAACACTATTGACTCTTGCATAAAAGTAAATACATAAAGTAAAATATAGGCCCTTCACAGAGGGAAGTAGAGGTTGTCATGCACTTTTTTTGCTTTTGGATGTGCAAGCTCTTAATGTAAAGGAACGTCACTTTATATTGCCCCTTGTGATAGCAACCTTTATTATGCGTGTTTGGAAACATTGCATGGAAAACAAAAAAAAAATCTACGCACACGCAAGATCTATCAAGGAGATGCATAGCAACGAGAGGGGAGAGTATGTCTACGTACCCTCGTAGACCATAAGCGGAAGCGCTTAGTAACGCAGTTGATGTAGTCGAACTTCTTCGCGCTCCAACCGATCAAGTATCGAACGTACGGCACCTCCGCGTTCAGCACATGTTCAGCTCGGTGACGTCCTCTGCCTTCTTGATCCAGCAAGACGACGAGGTAGTGGATGAGTTCCGGTAGCACGACGGCATGGTGATGATGATGGTAAATCTATCTCCGCAGGGCTTCGCCTAAGCACTACAAAAATATGACTGAGGGTGTAAATGGTGGAGGGGGGAGCCTGATAACCCACAAGTATAGGGGATCGCAACAGTTTTCGGGGGTAGAGTATTCAACCCAAATTTATTGATTCGACACAAGGGGAGCCAAAGAATATTCTCAAGTATTAGCAGCTGAGTTGTCAATTCAACCACACCTGGAAACTTAATATTTGCAGCAAAGTGTTTAGTAGCAAAGTAATATGATAGTAGTGGTAACGGTAGCAAAAGGTAATGATAGCAAAAGTAATGTTTTTGGTATTTTGTAGTGATTGTAACAATAGCAACGGAAAAGTAAATAAGCGAGGAACAATATATGGAAAGCTCGTAGGCAATGGATCAGTGATGGAGAATTATGCCGGATGCGGTTTATCATGTAACAGTCATAACCTAGGGTGACACAGAACTAGCTCCAATTCATCAATGTAATGTAGGCATGTATTCCGAATATAGTCATACGTGCTTATGGAAAAGAACTTGCATGCCATCTTTTGTCCTACCCTCCCGTGGCAGCGGGGTCCTAGCGGAAACTAAGGAATATTAAGGCCTCCTTTTAATAGAGTACCGGACCAAAGCATTAACACATAGTGAATACATGAACTCCTCAAACTACGGTCATCACCAGAAGTGGTCCTGATTATTGTCACTTCAGAGTTGCCGGATCATAACACATAGTAGGTGTTGGGGAACGTAGTAATTTCAAAAAAATTCCTACGCACACGGAAGAGCATGGTGATGCATAACAACGAGAGGGGAGAGTGTTGTCCACGTACCCTCGTAGACCGAAAGCGGAAGCGTTGGCACAACGCGGTTGATGTAGTCGTACGTCTTCACGATCCGACCAATCAAGTACCGAACGTACGACACCTCCGAGTTCAGCACACGTTTAGCCTGATGACGTCCCTCGAACTCCAATCCATCTGAGTGTTGAGGGAGAGTTTCGTCAGCACGACGGCGTGGTGATGATGATGATGTTCTACTGATGCACGGCTTCGCCTAAGCACCGCTACAGTATTATCGAGGTGGACTATGGTGGAGGGGGGCACCACACATGGCTAAAAGATCAAACGATCAATTGTTGTGTCTCTCGGGTGCCCCCTGCCCCCGTATATAAAGGAGCAAGGGGGGAGGTGCGGCCGGCCAGGAGGGGGCACGCTAGGAGGAGTCCTACTCCCACCGGGAGTAGGACTCCCTCCCTTTTCCATGTTGGATTAGGAGAAGAGGGGGAAAGAGGTGGAGGAGAAGAAGGAAAGGGGGGCGCCGCCCCCCTCTCCTTGTCCTATTCGGACTAGGGGGGAGGGGTGCGTGGCCCTTGCCCTGGCCGCCTCTCCTCTTCTCCACCAAGGCCCACTATGGCCCATTAACCCCCGGGAGGTTCCGGTAACCCCTCCGGTACTATGGTAAAATCCCGATTTCACCCGGAACACTTCCGATATCCAAATATAGACTTACAATATATCAATCTTCATGTCTCGGCCATTTCGAGACTCCTCGTCATGTCCTTGATCATATCCGGGACTCCGAACAACCTTCGGTACATCAAAACATATAAACTCATAATATAACTGTCATCAAAACATTAAAGCATGCGGACCCTACGGGTTCGAGAACTATGTAGACATGGCCGAGGCACGTCTCCGGTCAATAACCAATAGCGGAACCTGGATGCTTATATTGGCTCCCACATATTCTACGAAGATCTTTATCGGTCAGACGACATAACAACATACATTGTTCTCTTTGTCATCGGTATGTTACTTGCCCGAGATTCGGTCGTCGGTATCTCAATACCTAGTTCAATCTCGTTACCGGCAAGTCTCTTTACTCGTTTTGTAATACATCATCCTGCAACTAACTCATTAGTTGCAATGCTTGCAAGGCTTAAGTGATGTGTATTACCGAGAGGGCCCAGAGATACCTCTCCGACAATCGGAGTGACAAATCCTAATCTTGAAATACGCCAACCAACAAGTACCTTTGGAGACACATGTAGAGCACTTTATAATCACCCAATTATGTTGTGATGTTTGGTAGCACACAAAGTGTTCCTCCGGTAAACGGGAGTTGCATAATCTCATAGTCACAGGAACATGTATAAGTCATGAAGAAAGCAATAGCAACATACTAAACGATCGAGTGCAAAGCTAACGGAATGGGTCAAGTCAATCACATCATTCTCCTAATTATGTGACCCCGTTAATCAAATGACAACTCATGTCAATGGCTAGGAAACATAACCATCTTTGATCAACGACCTAGTCAAGTAGAGGCATAGTAGTGACACTCTGTTTGTCTATGTATTCACACAAGTATTATGTTTCCGGTTAATACAATTCTAGCATGAATAATAAACATTTATCATGATATAAGGAAATAAATAATAACTTTATTATTGCCTCTAGGGCATATTTCCTTCAGTCTCCCACTTGCACTAGAGTCAATAATCTAGATTACACAATAATGATTCTAACACCCATGCAGCCTTGGTGCTGATCATGTTTTGCTCGTGGAAGAGGCTTAGTCAATGGGTCTGCAACATTCAGATCCGTATGTATCTTGCAAATTTCTATGTCTCCCACCTGGACTAGATCCCGGATGGAATTGAAGCGTCTCATGATGTGCTTGGTTCTCTTGTGAAATCTGGATTCCTTCGCCAAGGCAATTGCACCAGTATTGTCACAAAAGATTTTCATTGGACCCGATGCACTAGGTATGACACCTAGATCGGATATGAACTCCTTCATCCAGACTCCTTCATTTGCTGCTTCCGAAGCAGCTATGTACTCTGCTTCACACGTAGATCCCGCCACGACGCTTTGTTTAGAACTGCACCAACTGACAGCTCCACCGTTCAATGTAAACACGTATCCGGTTTGCGATTTAGAATCGTCCGGATCAGTGTCAAAGCTTGCATCGACGTAACCATTTACGACTAGCTCTTTGTCACCTCCATAAACAAGAAACATATCCTTAGTCCTTTTCAGGTATTTTAGGATGTTCTTGACCACTGTCCAGTGATCCACTCCTGGATTACTTTGGTACCTCCCTGCTAGACTTATAGCAAGGCACACATCAGGTCTGGTACACAGCATTGCATACATGATAGAGCCTATGGCTGAAGCATAGGGAACATCTTTCATTTTCTCTCTATCTTCTGCAGTGGTCGGGCATTGAGTCTTACTCAACTTCACACCTTGTAACACAGGCAAGAACCCTTTCTTTGCTTGATCCATACTTCTTCAAAACTTTGTCAAGGTATGTGCTTTGTGAAAGTCCAATTAAGCATCTTGATCTATCTCTATAGATCTTGATGCCCAATATATAAGCAGCTTCACCGAGGTCTTTCATTGAAAAACTTTTATTCAAGTATCCCTTTATGCTATCCAGAAATTCTATATCCTTTCCAATCAACAATATGTCATCCACATATAATATCAGAAATGCTACTGAGCTCCCACTCACTTGCTTGTAAATACAGGCTTCTCCAAAAGTCTGTACAAAACCAAATGCTTTGATCACACTATCAAAGCGTTTATTCCAACTCCGAGAGGCTTGCACCAGTCCATAAATGGATCGCTGGAGCTTGCACACTTTGTTAGCTCCCTTTGGATCGACAAAACCTTCCGGTTGCATCATATACAACTCTTCTTCCAGAAATCCATTCAGGAATGCAATTTTGACATCTATTTGCCAAATTTCATAATCATAAAATGCGACAATTGCTAACATGATTCGGACAGACTTAAGCATCGCTACGGGTGAGAAAGTCTCATCGTAGTCAATCCCTTGAACTTGTCGAAAACCTTTTGCAACAAGTCAAGCTTTATAGATAGTAACATTACCGTCAGCGTCAGTCTTCTTCTTGAAGATCCATTTATTCTCAATGGCTTGCCGATCATCGGGCTAGTCAACCAAAGTCCACACTTTGTTCTCATACATGGATCCCATCTCAGATTTCATGGCCTCAAGCCATTTTGCGGAATCTGGGCTCACCATCATTTCTTCATAGTTCGTAGGTTCGTCATGGTCTAGTAACATGACCTCCAAAACAGGATTATCGTACCACTCTAGTGCGGATCTTACTCTGGTTGACCTACGAGGTTCAGTAACAACTTGATTTGAAGTTTCATGATCATCATCATTAACTTCCTCACTAATTGGTGTAGGCGTCACAGGAACCGGTTTCTGTGATGAACTACTTTCCAATAAGGGAGCAGGTACAGTTACCTCATCAAGTTCTACTTTCCTCCCACTCACTTCTTTCGAGAGAAACTCCTTCTCTAGAAAGGATCCATTCTTAGCAACGAATGTCTTGCATTCGGATCTGTGATAGAAGGTGTACCGAACAGTCTCCTTTGGGTATCCTATGAAGACACATTTCTCCGATTTGGGTTCGAGCTTATCAGGTTGAAGCTTTTTCACATAAGCATCGCATCCCCAAACTTTAAGAAACGACAACTTTGGTTTCTTGGCAAACCACAGTTCATAAGGCGTCGTCTCAACGGATTTCGATGGTGCCCTATTTAACGTGAATGCAGCCATCTCTAAAGCATAACCCCAAAACGATAGCGGTAAATCAGTAAGAGACATCATAGATTGCACCATATCTAGTAAAGTACGATTACGACGTTCGGACACACCATTACACTGTGGTGTTCCGGGTGGCGTGAGTTGCGAAACTATTCCGCATTGTTTCAGATGTAGACCAAACTCGTAACTCAAATATTCTCCCCCATGATCAGATCGTAGAAACTTTATTTTCTTGTTACGATGATTTTCAACTTCACTCTGAAATTCTTTGAACTTTTGAAATGTTTCAGACTTATGTTTCATTAAGTAGATATACCCATATTTGCTCAAATCATCTGTGAAGGTGAGAAAATAACGATATCCGCCGCGAGCCTCAACATTCATCGGACCACATACATCTGTATGTATGATTTCTATCAAATCTGTTGCTCTTTCCATAGTACCGGAGAACGACGTTTTAGTCATCTTGCCCATGAGGCACGGTTCGCAAGTACCAAGTGATTCATAATCAAGTGGTTCCAAAAGTCCATCAGTATGGAGTTTCTTCATGCGCTTTACACCGATATGACCTAAACGGCAGTGCCACAAATAAGTTGCACTATCATTATCAACTATGCATCTTTTGGCTTCAACATTATGAATATGTGTATCACTACTATCGAGATTCATCAAAAATAGACCACTCTTCATGGGTGCAGGACCATAAAAGATATTACTCATATAAATAGAACAACTATTATTCTCTGATTTAAATGAATAACCGTCTCGCATCAAACAAGATCCAGATATAATGTTCATGCTCAACGCTGGCACCAAATAACAACTATTTAGGTCTAATACTAATCCTGTTTCCCATGCGCATCAGAACCTCGTCCTTGGCCAGTGTTCGCTTAATCCGTTGTCCCTATTTCGAGTTGCAAATATTAGCAACAGAACCATTATCAAATACCCAAGTGCTACTGCGAGCTCTGGTAAGGTACACATCAATAACATGTATATCACATATACCTTTGTTCAACTTGCCATCCTTCTTATCCACCAAATACTTGGGGCAGTTCCGCTTCCAGTGACCAGTCTGCTTGCAGTAGAAGCACTCAGTCTCAGGCTTAGGTCCAGACTTGGGTTTCTTCTCTTGAGCAGCAACTTGCTTGCTGTTCTTCTTGATGTTCCCCTTCTTCTTCCCTTTGCCCTTTTTCTTGAAACTGGTGGTCTTATTGACCATCAACACTTGATGCTCCTTCTTGATTTCTACCTCCGCATCCTTTAGCATTGTGAAGAGCTCGGGAATCATCTTATCCATCCCTTGCATGTTATAGTTCATCACGAAGCTCTTGTAGCTTGGTGGCAGTGATTGAAGAATTCTGTCAATGACACTATCATCTGGAAGATTAACTCCCGGTTGAATAAAGTGATTGTTATACCCAGACATTTTGAGTATATGCTCACTGACAGAACTATTCTCCTCTATCTTGCAGCTGTAGAACTTATTAGAGACTTCATATCTCTCAATCCGGGCATTTGCTTGAAATATTAACTTTAACTCCTGGAACATCTCATATGCTCCATGACATTCAAAACGTTGTTGAAGTCCCGGTTCTAATCCGTAAAGCATGGCACACTGAACTATCAAGTAGTCATCAGCTTTGCTTTGCCAGACGTTCTTAACGTTGTCAGTTGCATCTGCAGCAGGCCTGGCACCCAGCGGTGCTTACAGGACGTAATTCTTTTGTGCAACAATGAGGATAATCCTCAAGTTACGGACCCACTCCGTGTAATTGCTACCATCATCTTTCAACTTTGCTTTCTCAAGGAACGCATTCAAATTCAACGGAACAACAACACAGGCCATCTATCTGCAATCAACATAGACAAGTAAGATACTATCAGGTACTAAGTTCATGATAAATTTAAGTTCAATTAATCATATTACTTAAGAACTCCCACTTAGATAGACATCCCTCTAATCCTCTAAGTGATCACGTGATCCAAATCAACTAAACCATAACCGATCATCACGTGAAATGGAGTAGTTTTCAATGGTGAACATCACTATGTTGATCATATCTACTATATGATTCATGCTCGACCTTTCGGTCTTAGTGTTCCGAGGCCATATCTGCATATGCTAGGCCCGTCAAGTTTAACCTGAGTATTCTGCGTGTGCAAAACTGGCTTGCACCCGTCGTAGATGGACGTAGAGCTTATCACACCCGATCATCACATGGTGTCTGGGCACGACGAACTTTGGCAACGGCGCATACTCAGGGAGAACACTTTTATCTTGAAATTTAGTGAGAGATCATCTTATAATGCTACCGTCAATCAAAGCAAGATAAGATGCATAAAAGATAAACATCACATGCAATCAATATAAGTGATATGATATGGCCAACATCATCTTGTGCTTGTGATCTCCATCTTCGAAGCACCGTCATGATCACCATCGTCACCGGCGCGACACATTGATCTCCATCGTAGCATCATTGTCGTCTCGCCAATCTTATGCTTCTACGACTATCGCTACTGCTTAGTGATAAGGTAAAGCATTACAGGGCGATTGCATTGCATACAATAAAGCGACAACCATATGGCTCCTGCCAGTTGCCGATAACTCGGTTACAAAACATGATCATCTCATACAATAAAATTTAGCATCATGTCTTGACCATATCACATCACAACATGCCCTGCAAAAACAAGTTAGACGTCCTCTACTTTGTTGTTGCAAGTTTTACGTGGCTGCTACTAGGCTTAGCAAGAATCGTTCTTACCTACGCATCAAAACTACAACGATAGTTTGTCAAGTTGGTGTTGTTTTAACCTTCGCAAGGACCGGGCGTAGCCATACTCGGTTCAACTAAAGTTGGAGAAACTGACACCGCCAGCCACCTGTGTGCAAAGCACGTCGGTAGAACCAGTCTCGCGTAAGCGTACGCGTAATGCCGGTCCGGGCGCTTCATCCAAAAATAGCGCTGAACCAAAGTATGACATGCTGGTAAGCAGTATGACTTATATCGCCCACAACTCACTTGTGTTCTACTCGTGCATATGACATCTACGCATAAAACCTGGCTCTGATACCACTGTTGGGGAACGTAGTAATTTCAAAAAAATTCCTACGCACACGCAAGATCATGGTGATGCATAGCAACAAGAGGGGAGAGTGTTGTCCACGTACCCTCGTAGACCGAAAGCGGAAGCGTTAGCACAACGCGGTTGATGTAGTCGTATGTCTTCACGATCCGACCGATCAAGTACCGAACGTACGTCACCTCCGAGTTCAGCACACGTTCAGCCCGATGACGTCCCTCGAACTCCGATCCAGCCGAGTGTTGAGGGAGAGTTTCGTCAGCACGCGGCGTGGTGACGATGATGATGTTCTACCGATGCACGGCTTCGCCTAAGCACCGCTACAGTATTATCGAGGTGGACTATGGTGGAGGGGGGCACCGCACATGGCTAAAAGATCAAACGATCAATTGTTGTGTCTCTCGGGTGCCCCCTGCCCCCGTATATAAAGGAGCAAGGGGAGAGGTGCGGCCGGCCAGGAGGGGGCACGCCAGGAGGAGTCCTACTCCCACCGGGAGTAGGACTCCCTCCCTTTTCCATGTTGGATTAGGAGAAGAGGGGGAAAGAGGTGGAGGAGAAGAAGGAAAGGGTGGCGCCGCCCCCCTCTCCTTGTCCTATTCGGACTAGGGGGGAGGGGCGCGTGGCCCTTGCCCTGGCCGCCTCTCCTCTTCTCCACTAAGGCCCACTATGGCCCATTAACCCCCGGGAGGTTCCGGTAACCCCTCCGGTACTCCGGTAAAATCCCGATTTCACCCGGAACACTTCCGATATCCAAATATAGACTTACAATTTATCAATCTTCATGTCTCGGCCATTTCGAGACTCCTCGTCATGTCCTTGATCATATCTGGGACTCCGAACAACCTTCGGTACATCAAAACATATAAACTCATAATATAACTGTCATCGAAACGTTAAAGCGTGCGGACCCTACGGGTTCGAGAACTATGTAGACATGGCCGAGGCACGTCTCCGGTCAATAACCAATAGCGGAACCTGGATGCTTATATTGGCTCCCACATATTCTACGAAGATCTTTATCGGTCAGACGGCATAACAACATACGTTGTTCCCTTTGTCATCGGTATGTTACTTGCCCGAGATTCGATCGTCGGTATCTCAATACCTAGTTCAATCTCATTACTGGCAAGTCTCTTTACTCGATCTGTAATACATCATCCCGCAACTAGCTCATTAGTTGCATTGCTTGCAAGGCTTAAGTGATGTGTATTACTGAGAGGGCCCAGAGATACCTCTCCGACAATCGGAGTGACAAATCCTAATCTCGAAATACGCCAACCCAACAAGTACCTTTGGAGACACCTGTAGAGCACCTTTATAATCACCCAGTTACATTGTGACGTTTGGTAGCACACAAAGTGTTCCTCCGGTAAACGGGAGTTGCATAATCTCATAGTCATAGGAACATGTATAAGTCATGAAGAAAGCAATAACAACATACTAAACGATTGAGTGCTAAGCTAATGGAATGGGTCAAGTCAATCACATCATTCTCCTAATGATGTGATCCCATTAATCAAATGACAACTCATGTCAATGGCTAGGAAACATAACCATCTTTGATCAATGAGCTAGTCAAGTAGAGGCATACTAGTGACACTCTGCTTGTCTATGTATTCACACAAGTATTATGTTTCCGGTTAATACAATTCTAGCATGAGTAATAAACATTTATCATGATATAAGGAAATAAATAATAACTTTATTATTGCCTCTAGGGCATATTTCCTTAAGTAGGTGACTATAGACTTGCAAGATAGGATCAAGAACTCTCATATATTGATGAAAACATAATAGGTTCAGATCCGAAATCATGGCACTCGGGCCCTAGTGACAAGCATTAAGCATAGCAAAGTCATAGCAACATCAATCTCAGAACATAGTGGATACTAGGGATCAAACCCTAACAAAACTAACTCGATTACATGGTAAATCTCATCCAACCCATCACCGTCCAGCAAGCCTACGATGGAATTACTCACGCACGGCGGTGAGCATCATGAAATTGGTGATGGAGGAAGGTTGTTGATGACGATGGAGACGGATTCCCCTCTCCGGAGCCCCGAACAGACTCTAGATCAGCCCTACCGAGAGGTTTTAGGGCTTGGCAGTGGTTCCGTATCGTAAAACGCGATGAATCCTTCTTTTTGATTGTTCTCTCCTCGAAAGCAAATATATAGAGTTGGAGTTGAGGTCGGAGGAGCTCCAGGGGGCCCATGAGGTAGGGGGCGCGCCCAGGGGGGCAAGCGCGCCCCCACCCTCGTGGCTAGGGTGTGGTCCCCCTGGTCTTCATCTTTTGCAAGGATTTTATTATTATTTCCAAATAGACGTTCCGTGAAGTTTCAGGTCATTCCGAGAACTTTTATTTCTGCACATAAATAACACCATGGAAATTCTGTTGAAAACAACGTCAGTCCGGGTTAGTTCCATTCAAATCATGCAAGTTAGAGTCCAAAACAAGGGCAAAAGTGTTTGGAAAAGTAGATACAATGGAGACATATCAACTCCCCCAAGCTTAAACCTTTGCTTGTCCTCAAGCAATTCAGTTGATAAACTGAAAGTGATAAAGAAAAACTTTTACAAACTCTGTTTGCTCTTGTTGTTGTAAATATGTAAAGCCAGCATGCAAGTTTTCAGCAAAGATTATAAACTAACCATATTCATAATAACACTTAGGTCTCATGTTTACTCATATCAATGGCATAATCAGCTAGCGAGCAATAATACTAAATCTTGGATGACAATACTTTCTCAAAACAATCATAATATGATATGACAAGATGGTATCTCGCTAGCCCTTTCTGAGACCGCAAAACATAAATGCAGAGCACCTTTAAAGATCAAGGACTTATTAGACATTGTAATTCATGGTAAAAGAGATCCACTCAAGTCATACTCAATGTAAACTAACAGTAATGAATGCAAATGATAGCGGGGCTCTCCAACTGGTGCTTTTTAATAAGAGGGTGATGACTCAACATAAAAGTAAATAGATAGGCCCTTCGTGGAGGGAGGCAGGGATTTGTAGAGGTGCCAGAGCTCGGTTTTGAAATAGAGATGAATAATATTTTGAGCGGTATACTTTCATTGTCAACATAACAACCATGAGATGGCGATATCTTCCATGCTACACACATCATAGGCGGTTCCCAAACAGAATGGTAAAGTTTGTACTCCCCCTCCACCAACAAGCATCAATCCATGGCTTGCTCGAAACAACGAGTGCCTCCAACTAACAAGAGTCCCAGGGGGAGTTTTGCTTGCAATTATTTTGATTTGATTTGCATAAAGCATGGTACTGGGCATCCCGGTGACCAGCCATTTTCTCATGAGTGAGGAGCGGAGTCCACTCCTCTTGAGAATAACCCGCCTAATATGGAAGATACGGACAACCCTAGTTGATGCATGAGCTATTCGAGCATACAAAACAAAATGTTTATTTGAAGGTTTAGAGTTTGGCACATACAAATTTACTTGGAACAGCAGGTAGATACCGTATATAGGTAGGTATGGTGGACTCATATGGAATAACTTTGGGGTTTATAGAGTTGGATGCACAAGTAGTATTCCTGCTTAGTATAGGTGAAGGCTAGCAAAAGACTGGGAAGCGACCAGCTAGAGAGCGACAACAGTCATGAACATGCATTAAAATTAATCAACACCGAATGCAAGCATGAGTAGGATATAATGCACCATGAACTTAAATATCGTAGAGGCTATGTTGATTTTGTTTCAACTACATGCATGAACATGTGCCAAGTCAAGCCACTCGAATCGTTCAAAAGAGGAAACCACCCTATCATACCACATCACAACCATTTTAATAGCATGTTGGCACGCAAGGTAAACCATTATAAGCTCCTAGCTAATCAAGCATGGCACAAGAAACTATGATCTCTAGTTGTCATTGCAAACATGTTTATTCACAATAGGCTAAATCAGGAACGATGAACTAATCATATTTACAAAAACAAGAGAGGCCGAGTTCATACTAGCTTTTCTCATCTCAATTAGTCCATCATATATCGTCATAATTGCCTTTCACTTGCATGACCGAACGATGTGGATAATAATAATAGTGCATGTGCATTGGACTAAGCTGGAATCTGCAAGCATTCAATAAACATGAGAAGACAAGGCAGTATGGGCTCTTTTGTCAGATCAAAAATAATGCATATAAGAGCCACTTCATCAATTTAATTATAGTCTTCTCCTATCGACCCCCCCAAAGAAAAAGAAATAAAACTATTTACACGGGAAAGCTCCCAACAAGCAAAAGAAGAACAAGAAATCTTTTTGGGTTTTCTTTTTAATTACTACTACAAGCAAGGAAATTAAAACTAGGTAAAAGCTACAACTAATTTTTTTGTTTTTCTTAAGGTTTATTAAACACACAAGAAGAAAGCATAAAAAGGAAAATAAACTAGCATGGATATTACAATGAAAAAGTATGAGCACCGCCATCTAGCAATGAGTGTGTGCACATGAATGTAATGTCGGTGAGAAATACATACTCCCCCAAGCTTAGGCTTTAGGCCTAAGTTGGTCTATGGCCAAGGTTGGCCTGGCGGATATCCATAGTAATAGTTGGGGTCGTACTGAGATGCAGCGGCTATCGCCTCCTGAGCTGCAGCGTGGCGACAAGCGGCCTCCACCCTCCTCTCGTACTCATCTGCCTCCTCTCTGGTAATAACATATCTTCCTTTTGCCTGATAATCAAAGAAGGCAGGAGCAGGGAGAGTAATACGGACAACATGACGTCTGTCAAAGATTAAGCGATACTAGACAGGTGATTCATTCCTCTCAACAAACTGGTGGTGAACCCTAGCATTAAAGTCTAGGCAAGCAGGAGGCAATTCAATATCATCATTACATATGGTTACACTAAGAAAATCAGCTAAGCGGGTTGCATAAATTCCACCAAAGGAATCTCCATGAAATCTATTATTATGCAACCTACGTGCAAAATGGCTCCCAAACTATAAGATTTGTCTCCTAACACAACACTCCTAAGAATACTGAGGTCAGGAACACACAAATGACATGCTTCATTTTTACCATTTATGCACCTACCTATGAAGAGAGCAAAATAATGTATAGCAGGAAAATGAATGCTCCCTATGGTAGCTTGTCCTATATCTCTAGATTCCCCCATAGTTATGCTAGCAAGAAAATTTCTAAATTCATATTTGCGGGGTTCACTAGCACTACCCCATTGTGGGAGTTTGCAAGCAGTGGTAAAATCCTCTAAGTCCATAGTATAAGATTTTTCATAAAGATCAAACAGGACAGTTGGAGAATTACGTGAAGATGAAAATTCAAACCTCCTCACAAAGGAAGTAGTGAGATAGTGGTACTGGCGGCACTTTTCTTCCTCGAAGCTCACAAGACCAGCGATACGCAAATATGCGTTAAATTCTTCCTTAATTCCCGCTCGATCCATAAAGTTTTCCGAAGGCCATTCACAAGGACGCACTGGAGCGTCTCTTGGTGGCTCTTCATCAGCATCACGCATTGCAAGCCTGGGCCCTTGCTTCCTTGAAGAACCACCTTGGTACATTTTCCTAAGCATATTTCTTCCTCTGAAAAATTTCTGAAATTTTTAGTAACTTCAAGTAAAAGTGAGCCAAGCTCAACAAAATTGATAGCAACAACTCCTACAAGTGCCTAGAGCCTATATCATGCATTAGAACTACTTGGAACCATATAAATTTGACATGCAAGCTCAAGAACAGGGTCACCTAAGCAACAAAAATATGCAATGAATAAAGCACTAGAAAAACAACTAATTGGACCAATGGAGGAGTCACATACCAAGGAACAATCCCCCCAAGCAGTTTTGTGAGAGGTGCTTTGAGCAAGGAGATCGAAAATGGCAGCAAAATGAGCTTGGACTCGGGTTTGAACTGGATAATCGTGTTTGTGGGAGGAAGAAGGAGTGTGTGGGTGCAGGAATAAGTGGAGGAGGGCCACCATGGGCCCACGAGGCAGGGGGCGCGCCCACGGGGGTAGGGCGCGCCCCTGACCCTCGTGGCCAGGTGGATGCCCCCCCTGCGGATATCCATAGTAATAGTTGGGGTCGTACTGAGATGCAGCGGCTATCGCCTCCTGAGCTGCAGCGTGGTGACGAGCGGCCTCCGCCCTCCTCTCGTACTCATCTGCCTCTTCTCTAGTAATAACATATCTTCCTTTTGCCTGATAATCAAAGAAGGCAGGAGCAGGGAGAGTAATACGGACAACACGACGTCTGTCAAAGATTAAGCGATACTAGACAGGTGATTCATTCCTCTCAACAAACTGGTGGTGAACCCTAGCATTAAAGTCTAGGCAAGCAGGAGGCAATTCAATATCATCATTATGTATGGTTACACCAAGAAAATCAGCTAAGCGGGTTGCATAAATTCCACCAAAGAAATCTCCATGAAATCTATTATTATGCAACCTACGTGCAAAATGGCTCCCAAATTATAAGATTTGTCTCCTAACACAGCACTCCTAAGAATACTGAGGTCAGAAACACACATATGACATGCTTCATCTTTATCATTTATGCACCTACCTATGAAGAGAGCAAAATAATGTATAGCAGGAAAATGAATGCTCCCTATGGTAGCTTGTGTTATATCTCTAGATTCCCCCATAGTTATGCTAGCAAGAAAATTTCTAAATTCAGATTTGTGGGGTTCACTAGCACTACTCCATTGTGGGAGTTTGCAAGCAGTGGTAAAATCCTCTAAGTCCATAGTATAAGATTTTTCATAAAGATCAAACAGGACAGTTGGAGAATTACGTGAGGATGAAAATTCAAACCTCCTCACAAAGGAACTAGTGAGATAATGGTACTGGCGGCACTTTTCTTCCTCGAAGCTCACAAGATCAGCGTTACGCAAATATGCGTGAAATTCTTCCTTAATTCCCGCTCGATCCATAAAGTTTTCCGAAGGCCATTCACAAGGCCGCACTGGAGCGTCTCTTGGTGGCTCTTCATCAGTATCACGCATTGCAAGCCTGGGCCCTTGCTTCCTTGAAGAACCACCTTGGTACATTTTCCTAAGCATATTTCTTCCTTTGAAAAATTTCTGAAATTTTTAGTAACTTCAAGTAAAAGTGAGCCAAGCTCAACAAAATTGATAGCAACAACTCCTACAAGTGCCTAGAGCCTGTATCATGCATTAGAACTACTTGGAACCATATAAATTTGACATGCAAGCTCAAGAACAGGGTCACCTAAGCAACAAAAATATGCAATGAATAAAGCACTAGAAAAACAACTAATTGGACCAATGGAGGAGTCACATACCAAGGAACAATCCCCCCAAGCAGTTTTGTGAGAGGTGCTTTGAGCAAGGAGATCGAAAATGGCAGCAAAATGAGCTTGGACTCGGGTTTGAACTGGATAATCGTGTTTGTGGGAGGAAGAAGGAGTGTGTGGGTGCAGGAATAAGTGGAGGAGGGCCACCATGCGACCACGAGCTAGGGGGCGCGCCCAGGGGGTAGGGCGCGCCCCTGACCCTCGTGGCCAGGTGGATGCCCCCCTGCGGATATCCATAGTAATAGTTGGGGTTGTACTGAGATGCAGCGGCTATCGCCTCCTGAGCTGCAGCGTGGTGACGAGTGGCCTCCGCCCTCCTCTCGTACTCATCTGCCTCCTCTCTGGTAATAACATATCTTCCTTTTGCCTGATAATCAAAGAAGGCAGGAGCAGGGAGAGTAATACGGACAACACGACGTCTGTCAAAGATTAAGCGATACTAGACAGGTGATTCATTCCTCTCAACAAACTGGTGGTGAACCCTAGCATTAAAGTCTAGGCAAGCAGGAGGCAATTCAATATCATCATTACGTATGGTTGCACCAAGAAAATCAGCTAAGTGGGTTGCATAAATTCCACCAAAGAAATCTCCATGAAATCTATTATTATGCAACCTACGTGCAAAATGGCTCCCAAATTATAAGATTTGTCTCCTAACATAGCACTCCTAAGAATACTGAGGTCAGGAACACACATATGACATGCTTCATCTTTACCATTTATGCACCTACCTATGAAGAGAGCAAAATAATGTATAGCAGGAAAATGAATGCTCCCTATGGTAGCTTGTGCTATATCTCTAGATTCCCCCGCAGTTATGCTAGCAAGAAAATTTTCTAAATTCAGATTTGCAGGGTTCACTAGCACTACCCCATTGTGGGAGTTTGCAAGCAGTGGTAAAATCCTCTAAGTCCATAGTATAAGATTTTTCATAAAGATCAAACAGGACAGTTGGAGAATTACGTGAAGATGAAAATTCAAACCTCTTCACAAAGGAACTAGTGAGATAGTGGTACTGGCGGCACTTTTCTTCCTCGAAGCTCACAAGATCAGCGTTACGCAAATATGCGTTAAATTCTTCCTTAATTCCCGCTCGATCCGTAAAGTTTTCCGAAGGCCATTCACAAGGACGCACTGGAGCGTCTCTTTGTGGCTCTTCATCAGCATCACGCATTGCAAGCCTGGGCCCTTGCTTCCTTGAAGAACCACCTTGGTACATTTTCCTAAGCATATTTCTTCCTCCGAAAAATTTCTGAAATTTTTAGTAACTTCAAGTTAAAGTGATCCAAGCTCAACAAAATTGATAGCAACAACTCCTACAAGTGCCTAGAGCCTATATCATGCATTAGAACTACTTGGAACCATATAAATTTCACATGCAAGCTCAAGAACAGGGTCACCTAAGCAGCAAAAATATGCAATAAATAAAGCACTAGAACAAAAACTAATTGGACCAATGGAGGAGTCACATACCAAGGAACAATCCCCCCCAAGCAGTTTTGTGAGAGGTGCTTTGAGCAAGGAGATCGAAAATGGCAGCAAAATGAGCTTGGACTCGGGTTTGAACTGGATAATCGTGTTTGTGGGAGGAAGAAGGAGTGTGTGGGTGCAGGAATAAGTGGAGGAGGGCCACCATGGGCCCACGAGGCAGGGGGGCGCGCCCCTGACCCTCGTGGCCAGGTGGATGCCCCCCTGCTGTGTTCTCAGTGCCAAATATTCTCAAATATTTCAGAAAAAATCATATTTAAATTTTAGGGCATTTGGAGAACTTTTATTTTCGGGGTATTTTTATATTGCACGGATAATTCAGATAACAGACAGAAAATACTAATTTTATTTTATTTAATATAACTAACATAAAGTAAAAGTGGGGTACAGAAGGTTGTGCCTTCTAGTTTCATCCATCTCATGCTCATCAAAAGGAATCCACTACCAAGGTTGATCAGGTCTTGTTAACGAACTCATTCCGAATAACATGGAACCGGATAAATTTCGAATAACACTATTTTTCCTCAACGGGGATATGCACATCCCCAATAATAAGAATATCATATTTCTTTTTGACAGCAGGTAGAGGAAATTCAAAACCTCCAATAATAATCGATGGAATTTTTCCAATAGAGTTGATACTATGAACTTGAGGTTGTTTCCTCGGAAAGTGTATGTATGCTCATTACCATTAACATGAAAAGTGACATTGCCTTTGGTGCAATCAATAACAGCCCCTGTAGTATTCAAAAAAGGTCTTCCAATAATAGACATACTATCATCCTCGGGAATATCAAGAATAACAAAATTCGTTAAAATAGTAACGTTTGCAACCACAACAGGCACATCCTCACAAATACCGACATGTATAGCAGTTGATTTATCAGCCATTTGCAAAGATATTTCCGTAGGTGTCAACTTATTCAAGTCAAGTCTACGATATAAAGAGAGAGGCATAACACTAACACCGGCTCCAAGATCACATAAAGCAGTTTTAACATAGTTTCTTTTAATGGAGCATGGTATAGTGGGTACTCCTGGATCTCCAAGTTTATTTGGTATTCCACCCTTAAAAGTATAATTAGCAAGCATGGTGGAAATTTCAGCTTCCGGTATATTCCTTTTATTAGTGACAATTTCTTTCATATACTTAGCATAAGGATTCATTTTAAGTATATCAGTTAATCGTATACGCAAAAAGATAGGTCTAATCATTTTAGCAAAGCGCTCAAAATCCTTATCATCCTTTTTCTTGGATGGTTTGGGAGGAAAAGGCATGGGTTTCTGAACCCAAGGCTCTGTTTCCTTACCGTGTTTCCTAGCAACAAAGTCTTTCTTATCATAGCGTTGATTCTTTGATTGTGGGCTATCAAGATCAACAGCAGGTTCAATTTCTATATCATTATCATTACTAGGTTGAGCATCATCATGAACATTATCATTAACATTTTCATTAGGTTCATGTTCATTACCAGATTGTGTTTCAGCATCAGAAATAGAAATATCATTTGGATTCTCAGGTGTTCCAGTAATAGGTTCACTAGAAGCATGCAAAGTCCTATCATTTTTCTTTTTCTTCCTTTTAGAAGGACTAGGTGCATCTATATTATTTCTCTGAGAATCTTGCTCAATTCTCTTATGGTGGCCTTTAGGATACAAAGGTTCCTGAGTCATTCTACCAGTTCTAGTAGCCACTCTAACAACATAATCATTATTCTTATTATTCAATTCATTGAGCAAATCATTTTTAGCTTTAAGTACTTGTTCTACTTGAGTGGTAACCATAGAAGCATGTTTACTAATAAGTTTAAGTTCACCTTTGACATAGCCATATAATTACCCAAGTGTTCAAGCATATTTGAATTGTATTTCAATTGTCTACCAAAATAAGCATTAAAATCTTCTTGCGTCACCATAAATTTATCAAACTCATCTAAGCATGAGCTAGCAAACTTAGTAAATGGGATTTTAGCTTTATCATACTCCCTCCGTTCCACAATGTAGTGCTTCCTCTATCCACGTGCTTCAACTTTGACCGTAAATTTAACTACCAAGACCGATTGCGGCAGGAGCAAAAATTATATCAGTGAATTCGTATTCGAAAGAAGTTTTCAATTATATAATTTTTTCTCCCGCCGCAGTTGGTCTCGTTGGTTAAATTTATGGTCAAAGTTGGACCTGGGGAAGCGCGGGTGCACTATATTTTGGAATGGAGGGAGTACCTATAGAGAGAAATTACCTTTACTACCTGTGTCAGGTTATCAAGACCATGTATTTCTTCAATAGGTAATGGATTAAGATCATATGTTTCTTCAACAGGCGGTAAATTAAGACCATGTATTTCTTCAATAGGAGGTAAATTCTTAACATCTTCAGCTTTAATACCTTTTTCTTTCATAGATTTCTTTGCCTCTTGCATATGTTCAGGACTGAGAAATAGAACACCTCTCTTCTTCGGAGTTGGTTTAGGAATAGGCTTAGGAGCTAGCTCAGGAAGTGTCCAGTTATTTTCATTTGTCAACATATTATTCAATAGAGTTTCAGCTTCATCCGGTGTTCTTTTCCTGAAAACAGAACCAGCACAACTATCCAGGTATTCTCTGGAAGCATCGGTTAGTCCATTATAAATGATATCAAGTATTTCATTTTTCTTAAGAGGATGATCAGGCAAAGCATTAAGTAACTTGAGAAGCCTCCGCCAAGCTTGTGGGAGACTCTCTTCTTCAATTTGCACAAAACTATATATATCCCTTAAGGCAGCTTGTTTCTTATGAGCAGGGAAATATTTAGCAGAGAAGTAATAAATCATATCCTGGGGACTACGCACACAACCAGGATCAAGAGAATTAAACCATATCTTAGCATCACCCTTTAATGAGAACGGAAATATTTTAAGGATATAAAAGTAGCGAGTTCTCTCATCATTAGTGAACAGGGTGGCTATATCATTTAATTTAGTAAGATGTGCCACAACAGTTTCAGATTCATAGCCATGAAAAGGATCAGATTCAACCAAAGTAATTATATCAGGATCAACATAGAATTCATAATCCTTATCAATAACACAGATAGGTGAAGTAGCAAAAGAAGGGTCAGGTTTCATTCTAGCATTAAGAGATTGCTGCTTCCATTTAGCCAATAACCTCTTGAGCTCATATCTATCTTTGCAAGCTAAAATAGCTAAAGCAGTTTTTTTCAAAAACATAACCCTCAGGAATAACAGGTATTTCATCTTTATTAGGGGGAGAGTCTTCATCATCACTTTCATCAATATTATCAGTTTCAATAATTTCATTCTCTCTAACCCTAGCAAGTTGTTCATCAAGAAATTCACCAAGTGGCATAGTAGTATCAAGCATAGAAGTAGTTTCATCATAAATATCATGCATAGCAGAAGTGGCATCATCAATAACATGCGACATATCAGAACGAATAGCAGAAGCAGGTTTAGGTGTCGCAAGCTTACTCAAAACAGAAGGTGAATCAAGTGCAGAGCTAGATGGCAGTTCCTTACCTCCCCTCGTAGTTGAGGGATAAATCTTGGTTTTTGGATCTCTCAAGTTCTTCATAATGATAAGCAGATATAAATCCCAAGTGACTCAAAGAATAGAGCTATGCTCCCCTGCAACGGCGCTAGAAAATAGTCTTGATAACCCACAAGTATAGGGGATCGCAACAGTTTTCGAGGGTAGAGTATTCAACGCAAATTTATTAATTCGACACAAGGGGAGCCAAAGAATATTCTCAAGTATTGGAAGGTGAGTTGTCAATTCAACCACACCTGGAAACTTAATATATGCAACAAAGTGTTTAGTAGGAAAGTAATATGATAGTAGTGGTAACGGTAGCAAAAGGTAATGATAGCAAAAGTAATGTTTTTGGTATTTTGTAGTGATTGTAAGAATAGCAACGGAAAAGTAAATAAGCGAGGAACAATATATGGAATGCTCGTAGGCAATGGATCAGTGATGGAGAATTATGCCGGATGCGGTTCATCATGTGACAGTCATAACCTAGGGTGACACAGAACTAGCTCCAATTCATCAATGTAATGTAGGCATGTATTCCGAATATAGTCATGCGTGCTTATGGAAAAGAACTTGAATGACATCTTTTGTCCTACCCTCCCGTGGCAGCGGGGTCCTAGCGGAAACTAAGGGATATTAAGGCCTCCTTTTAATAGAGTACCAGACCAAAGCATTAACACATAGTGAATACATGAACTCCTCAAACTACGGTCATCACCACAAGTGGTCCCGATCATTGTCACTTCGGGGTTGCCGGATCATAACACATAGTAGGTGACTATAGACTTGCAAGATAGGATCAAGAACTCTCATATATTGATGAAAACATAATAGGTTCAGATCTAAAATCATGGCACTCGGGCCCTAGTGACAAGCATTAAGCATAGCAAAGTCATAGCAACATCAATCTCAGAACATAGTGGATACTAGGGATAAAACCCTAACAAAAATGACTCGATTACATGATAAATCTCATCCAACCCATCACCGTCCAGCAAGCCTACGATGGAATTACACACGCATGGCGGTGAGCATCATGAAATTGGTGATGGAGGAAGGTTGATGATGACGATGGTGACGGATTCCCCTCTCCGAAGCCCCGAACGGACTTCAGATCAGCCCTACCGAGAGGTTTTAGGGCTTGGCGGCGGCTTCGTATCGTAAAACGCGATGAATCCTTCTTTCTGATTTTTTCTCCCCGAAAGCAAATATATAGAGTTGGAGTTGAGGTCGGAGGAGATCTAGGGGGCCCACGAGGTAGGGGGCGCGCCCAGGGGGGCAGGCGCGCCACCCACCCTCGTGGCTAGGGTGTGGGCCCCCTGGTCTTCATCTTTTGCAAGGATTTTTTATTATTTCCAAATAGACGTTTCGTGAAGTTTCAGGTCATTCCGAGAACTTTTGTTTCTGCACATAAATAACACCATGACAATTCTGCTGAAAACAGGTCAGTCCGGGTTAGCTCCATTAAAATCATGCAAGTTAGAGTCCAAACAAGGGTAAAAGTGTTTGGAAAAGTAGATACGACGGAGACGTATCAGCGCCGCACACGGCTAAGCAAGTGTTGTGTTTATGTGTGGCGCCCCCTCCCACATATATATATAGGTGGGGGAGAAGGGAGAGGCCAAGGGGCGCCCCAAGTAGGGCCGAGTCCTACTTGGGGAGTTTCCCAAGCTGCGCCCCCTTCCATATATGAGTGCGGGAGGAAGGTAGGAGGAGGAGGCGCCCCCCGCCTTTCCTTTCTCTCACGAGGAGGGAAAGGCAAGTGGGGCCACCCTCCCCTTTCCTTGCCCTAGGGCTGGCCAGCCATGTAGAGGGGCGCACGAGCCCCCTAGTGGGTTGGTTTGTCCCCTCCTTTGGCCCATTAAGCCCATACACTTACCGGGGGTGTCCGGAACACCTTTCGATGACCCGATGACTACCCGGTGCACTCCGAAACTATTCCAGTGTCTGAATACCATCGTCCTATATATCAATCTTTACCTCTCTACCATTTCGAGATTCCTCATCCTGTCCGTGATCTCATCCGGGACTCTGAAAAACATTCGGTCACCAAATCATATAACTAATATAACACTACATCGTCAATGAATGTTAAGTGTGCGGACCCTACGGGTTCGAGAACTATGTAGACATGACCGAGACACCTCTTCGGTCAATAACCAATACCGGAACCTGGATGCTCATATTGGTTCCTACATATTCTATGAAGATCTTTATCGGTCATACCATAATGAGAACATACGTTATTCCCTTTGTCATCGGTATGTTACTTGCCTAAGATTTGATCATCGGTATCTTTATACCTAGTTCAATCTCGTTAGCGGCAAGTCTCTTTACTCATTCCGTAATACATCACCTCATAACAAACTCCTTAGTCATTTGCTTGCAAGCTTATGATGTGTATTACTGAGAGGGCCCACAGATACCTCTCCGATACTCTGAGTGACAAATCCTAATCTCGATCTATGCCAACTCAACAAACACCTTTGGAGATACCTGTAGAGCATATTTATGATCACCTAGTTATGTTGTGACGTTTGATAGCACACAAGGTATTCATTCGTATCCGAGAGTTGCATAATCTCATAGTCGAAGGAATATGTATTTGACATGAAGAAAGCAATAGCAATAAACTGAATAGTAAATATGCTAAGCTATCAGATGGGTCTTGTCCATCACATCATTATCCTAATGATGTGACCCCATTATCAAATGACAACACATGTCTATGGTTAGGAAACCTTAACCATCTTTGATCAATGAGCTAGTCTAGTAGAGGCTTACTAGGGACACGGTATTTGTTTATGTATTCACACATGTATTTAAGTTTCCGATTAATACAAATCTAGCATGAATAATAAACCTTTATCATGAATAAGGAAATATAAAATATCAACTTTATTATTGCCTCTAGGGCATATTTCCTTCAGTCTCCCACTTGCACTAGAGTCAATAATCTAGTTCACATCGCCATGTGATTAACACCCATAGTTCACATCGATATGTGACCAACACCCACAGAGTTTACTAGAGTCAATAATCTAGTTCACATCGCCATGTGATTAACACCCAAAGAGTACTAAGGTGTGATCATGTTTTGCTTGTGAGAGAAGTTTAGTCAACGGGTCTGCCATATTCAGATCTGTATGTATTTTGTAAATGGGTTCTTTACATCTGTGCCCCTGGTTCCTTATCTCTACTCATTCATCCCCGCGCTCTTAACTTTTGCTTAGTTTTGCCCACTCCCTTGCCCGAAACCCTCAGAACAGGTCACGACGGACGTTGCCGTCAGGTCAATGGCTTGACCGTTAACTCTGACGAGTGGGGCCGTGTCGAACTGTGTCGTCCGTTGGACCTAACAAGTGGGACCGCGTTGGGCGGTGTTGCTATTCGACCATTAGGCCATGGTTTCGTTGGGCCGTCCCTTGCATTAAACGCATGCGCGCACCGCCATGATAGAAGCCTGCTATGCAAGCACCCAGTAAAGCCCGCCTGCATGCGTCGATGCGCGCCGCCACGATGCGCCGACCGAGCCTGCATGCCCCGATGCGTGCCGCCACGATGCACTAATCGAGCAGCTTTCGTGCACGCCAGCCGCCACGGAGGCAGCGACGGTCACTGTCGTTGGTTCCTCTCTTATCGCACACTTGTCTCCTCGATTTTGAGCATTGTCTTCAACAACTTTAGTTTCGTCAATGGAGTGCAATGTGGACTCTGAGCTCGGCAGCAGAGGAGGAACTTGGGTTTTCTTGAACTTCTTCCTTGGCGGTTTAACCCAGTCGAAGTTCATTTGAAATTCCATAGCTGCAAGTTCTTCGTTTGATTTGAGGTGTGAGAGGATGGCCCATGATCTGTCAAAGATCTCATGAAGATAGTAGCGGTTCTTGCACACTGCATTATGCATCACAGTCATGTTGGCTTGAACAACAGCAAATTGACGCTTAACCCAATGATGGTGCTTGTCAACTTTCCGATGAAGTCTTATAAGCAACTCGCGGCCAGTCATGACACGTGGTGCTTTAGGTGAAGTAGGCAGCCTTAAAGCTTCTGCTGCGATATCCCGGCTAGCAGATTCATCAGCTATGGAGCTGGAGATAGGCTGATGAAAAATTGTCCATCGAGGGGACGAATTCCTTCATCAATGACGCTCTTGCCTTTGCCAGGTACAGTGGATAGAGTGCTTTGAATAATTTCGACTTCAGGCAAATAGCTCAGGTGATTTTAACAGTCAGCCTTGTAATGAATTGAAGATAAGGATATGATGAATCTCATGGTCCATGGAGCATAACGCTTCAAGTCAAAAGGAGATTGTGCCACAATGACCAAAGTCCTTAGGAAGAAATCATGAATGTTGATGGGAGTCACATGAATGATGTGGAACAACAAGTTCTTCATAACTCCCACAACTTCTTCAGTATCTGAGTTGTGTCCTTTGATTGGACTGAGGGTTTTGGCCAAAATGTGGTGTACTTTCTTTGTCACATAGAGCAAGTCCTTCACAAGGAAGGTTGTCCATGGAGCACTTTGTTCAGCCATTGGCTTCATCAGTACTTGCATCATATGGTTGGGCAACTCAGGTTCTTCTTAGATTTTCTTTGCTCCTTCTTGGGGTGGATCAACTAGAAGAGTACAAAGTAATCCATCAATTGGTGCTTTGTAGTGCGTGTCTTCACTCATCCAGTCTAGAGCCCAAGTTGCAGTGTCGTCAACGTTTCCAGAAAAGTGCACAGTTGCATAGAACTGAAGAATTAGTTCTTCATTCCAATCGCAGACGTTAGTGCAGAAGTTGAGTAGACCAGAATCATGAAGAACAACCAGAACTGGAAGGAAGCAGGGGATTGACTACATATCCACATGAGGAATATGGCGACGCGGGAATACTTTCTTCTTGTCAAATAGGAGCGAAGCATAGAAATTCATCTAAGTTCTTGTCCAGAACCTCAAACTCTTGAGTTTGGCCGAGTCATAGGGTGACTCGCCAATGAAGAAATTCTTCTCTTAGAAGAAATTAGCACTATCAAACTTTGGCCTCTTGACACCTTTGCCGATCTTGGGCGTCACAAGAGAGGGTTGGAGATTATGCCTTTTTGTTCGCACATCAAACACCGGTTTTGAAGACCCAGTTGAATCATTTGGATTAGTGATAGCCAGTGATTTTGCAACCTCCTTAGGTGTGGCTTTTAGAACTATATCTATATTAGTTGAGGGAATTGAGTCTGTGTGCGGAGGAGATGAATTGGTGACGTTAGCATGAGGGTCATCTTGGGTGATTTCATTAGCTATTGCAGCTGGAATTTCTTCATGGATGGTTTGAAGCGATGGTTGTCGTTCTTTAGAGCCAATATGTATTTCTTCAATGCACGTAGGTGACTGAGGCTCTTGTGTGAGGGGAGTGGTGAGGGGCGAATTTGGGTGAGTTGCTTCCCAAAATTCATCATGGATTGGAGGAGTTGTTTTGCCATCAGTGTCCATGTCCTCCTCATGTTCTTCAATCAACGGAGTTCCCTGAGGACTTTGTGTAGTATCTTGAGGCATTGATACATCAACATCAACCTCAATCTCTTCATCCATTTGCTTTGTGGTAGCAGCACAATGGGAATCTTCTTCATCTTCATCAGCCTGAGGGATTTGGTATTCCACCCCATAGGAAACCATTTGAAGGTTTTCGAGATTATGAGCAGGGGCGCTGATGAGATAGGAATAGCATCAATGGGAGTGAAAATTGAAGACAATGTTGCCATCTTCAATTTCTTCACAGATTCAGGCGTAGGCGGGGCTAACGCCTTTCTCTTCTTTGCTTCTCTCTCAGTAGCCTTGGTATTCTTCACTTCTGATGCAGAAGAATGGGTGATAAGCTTCAAAGATAAAGTTCTTGTTGGTGGTGCTGCTGAGGAACTAGTTGGTGCATTTTCATCAGGCATGACTGATGCAGTCACCCTGGCAGTTTCTTCATGAACAACTTCTTTACTTGCCCTTTCGTTTTCTTTAGGCGCAACTTCTTCATTGGCCTGTGCTGTTGGAGGTGGAGCTGAGGAACTTGATGGTGGTTTCATACCAAAGTTGGCCGCTTCTTGCTTGTTGTGGTCTTTAACAACCTTGGTTGAGGCAGTGATGAATCTCTCTTTGACACCATAGCAATGACTAGCCTGTCTCTCATATTCTTCAGACAGTTGGTGTATTTCAGACTGCAATGTCACAAGCTGTTGAGGAGATATGGACAACGTTTTCTTCCTCAATTCCTTCTCCTTCTGGATTTGTTGTTTCTTTACCAGCTTTACCTGAGCAATCTTGTATTTCTCATTCAGGATGAATGAAGAAATCATATGGCTTGGACCAGGTGGTAAGTTGAGGTCATCAAGAGGCATTTCTGGGTTCGTGCACCAGACGTCAATGAAGTCAAGCAATTTCTTTGGGTCCAGGAACATTGGAACAGAAGAATTCTTGCCAATCATAGCTTGCTCTTGCTTCCTTCTGAGGAACTCTGCGAGCTCGTCTTCGTCAGCTAGCCCATGTTCATCAACCTGAGGCACTGCGGTCTTACTCGTGGACTTGGCTTAGTTCCATGGACATCAGTAGCTTTTTGCTTCAGCTTGGGTGTTGAAGAATATGGTTGCTGTCGGTGTCAAAACCGGCGGATCTCGGGTAGGGGGTCCCGAACTGTGCGTCTAGGCCGGATGGTAATAGGAGACAAGGGACACAATGTTTTACCCAGGTTCGGGCCCTCTTGATGGAGGTAAAACCCTACGTCCTGCTTGATTAATATTGATGATATGGGTAGTACAAGAGTAGATCTACCACGAGATCAAGGGGGCTAAACCCTAGAAGCTAGCCTATGGTATGATTGTTGTATGATGAAGTTGTCCTATGGACTAAAACCCTCCGGTTTATATAGACACCGGATAGGGTTAGGGTTACATAGAGTCGGTTACAATGGTAGGAGATCTTGAATATCCGCATCGCCAAGCTTGCCTTCCATGCCAAGGAAAGTCCCATCCAAACACGGGACAGAGTCTTCAATCTTGTATCTTCATAGTCCCGGAGTTCGGCTGAAGGCATAGTCCGGCTACCCGAACACCCCCTAATCCTGGACTCCCTCAGTAGCCCCTGAACCAGGCTTCAATGACGACGAGTCCGGCGCGCAGATTGTCTTCGGCATTGCAAGGCGGGTTCCTCCTCCAAATTCTTCATAAAAGTTTGTAAACACCAAGAGTAGTGTCCAGCTCTGCAAAATAAGCTTCCACGTATTGCCATAGAGAGAATAATATTAACACAAATCTAATCTGCTGACGTATTCCACAGCGTGACATCACACTACGGCCAAGCCTTTATTCGAATCATTTTCACTTCTCCACCTCAGCGTGTTTTGCGAGGCAGTTTGCTTGGCACGTCTTGTCAAAGCAGAGATCGTGTCCCCTTTGTTTACGGGATTCTCGTTAATATGGACGTGGGTAACCCAACCGCGCCACTTATCACGGCGCTTGGGAGGCAAGAGAGTTTTACTAGGCTGGTGGGGATTCATAGTCGCATCCGCCCATATAAGGGGATAAGGATCCACCTTTTTACCTACGCCTTCTTCCTCTTTTTCCTATCCATCTTCTGCGCACCTGAGCTCCAGCGCCCAAGCCCACACTTCCTACCTCAACCCTCTCCAACAATGTCCGGAGTGGGAGGCAAGTGGATGGTATCCTCCGCCACGGAGGGCCATATCAAAAGGTTAAGGAAGGCCGGATACTTGTCCAAAGACATCGCGCACCGGCTTCCTGAGGAGGGGCAGCTTCTCCCCACCCCAAGGCCCCATGAGAGGGTAGTATTTCTTCCCCACTTCCTTCGCGGACTAGGTTTTCCTCTCCACCCATTTGTCCGCGGGCTCATGTTCTACTATGACCTAGATTTCCATGATCTGGCCCCGAACTTCATCCCCAATATCTTGGCGTTTATCGTCGTGTGCGAGGCTTTCCTCTGCATTCGCCCCCATTTCGTCCTCTGGCTCAAGACCTTCAACGTCAAGCCAAAGGTGGTGCGCGGCAACCAGGCGGAGTGCGGAGGTGCCATGGCGGGCAAAATTGCCAACGTCCTATGGCTCGAGGGCTCCTTTATGGAGACCTTGAAGGGGTGGCAGTCAGGGTGGTTTTACATCACCGAGCCACGCGATCCGAAGTGGATTGCAGCCCCTGAATTCCGATCCAGACCCCCTACGTGGCTCACGTCCTAGAAGGAGACGAGCTTGTCGTGGGGCGACGAAGAAGAGTTGACCGGACTGCAAAAATGCATCCAGTCCCTGGTGAACAAGCAGCTCAAGCTTGTCAACGTAATCCAGGTCATGCTCGTCCGCCGGATCCTTCCGTGTCAAGAACGGGACTTCAATTTGTGGGAGTTCAACCCGGCGCATCACCGCACTCTGAGCAGGCTCTTCGACACGATGTATGAAGATGCCTGGAGAGGGCTAACCAAAGGCGCTGAGGCTCCCACATCCGCCTCCGAAGACCGCGGATTCAGCTCGCAGCGTCCTGCTGGCGAGGTCAGATATTTGCATCCTTTACAGGATGTTAAGTTTTTTCATAGTTTGACTCTATGCGGGATCTAAACTCCCTCACCTTTGACAGGATTGGCGGGAGAAGTCCGGACATATTAACTGTCCGGCTCCCTTGCCCGAAGACCCAGCCCCTGCTCTCCTAGAGAAGCTGCTGGTTCCGGCACCTTATGTGGTGTCGGAGAAGAAGGCCAAGAAGAAGAAGGCCACGGGGACTCGAAAGAGTTCCCGGCATATGGTGGTGTCGGACTCGTCATCCGACGAGTCCGAGACGCACTCCTCCCGTGAAAATGAGGAGGAGGAAGAAGAAACCTCTCCCCCTCCAGCAAGGGGAGGAGAGAAGAGGAAGGCCACCCCAGTAGGGGAAACCGAGGGGTCCAAGAAGAGGAAAACCCCTCCGTCGGACTACGTCCCCGACACCGACGAGGACGAAGAGGAGTGGACGGACAGGGCCAAGCATCCGGCGAGATCATAAGTGTTCAGATACCAGAGTAACTCGTGACATTCCTTTGGTTGCACAGCTTTCCCTAACGTCGGATATAATCATGCAGTCCGCCCAAGGACGGGCTCGACGAGTCATCGAGCGGCTTCCTGGATTCATCGGACGTGAATTCAGTTCCGCCCTCTGCTTCCCCCTGTGCTGCGGATGACGCCGAAGTGGTGTCGCGACAAGCTCCGGGGCAAGAGGAGGTGGTCCAGGTGGAGCCGCGAGGCGACCTCCCGGATTCCAGGAGTGAAGGGGACAAGACCCCCCTGGGCTCTAAGTCTGGCTTTAAGCCGGACACTGCGCCGGAATCATCAACGGTTCCGGACCACGGTAGGCGAACTCCTGCCAAGAGGAGCAGGCCTTCTGAGCCGCCGTCCTCCGTCCAACCAGAAGCGCCGAACAATCTGCTGGAGGAGCTTAAGGGCGCCTCCATCGACGAGGAGCACCATGCCATCATGAGTACGGTGGTCCAGAAGGTTCGGTACGCCAAAAGCGGACTGAATGAAGCTTGTGCTAGCCTTCTAACAGGCTTCGAGGTAAGTAAAAATATGTAAAAATATTACCGTATAGACAGTAGCCCCTGATGCTCTGTTTGGCATTCGGAAAGAAAAGCCGAATAGAGGATCTATTAAATATCGCAAGAGTCTAACTAAAAAGGAGTCAATATACGTATGCAGGCTTCGCTGCTGGCCACCGTCGCACTGACTGCGGAGGTGGGTGCCCTGAAGCAGGGCCTCGAGCGGACCGAGCAAGAGCTTGGCCTTGCCAAACGGCAGCTCGAGGAGAGAGAAGGTAAGAGATACCTTATAGAAAAAATGCCTATGGGAAGGCGCAATTGCAAAAAATGACAGGAGTATACTGCTTATTGTAGGGGCCACAACTGAGGTGGCGACCCTCAAGCAGGCGCTATCCGAGGCCGAGAAGAAAGCGGCCACGAAGCGCGCCGATCAGGAGAAATTTGAGGCGCAGGTCGGCGAGGTGCGGCAAGAGCTTCAGGTTCTCATGCAAAAACATGAGAGTTTGGAGCTCGACTCGAAGATACGAGCGTCCGAGCTTGCCGCGGCCCTTAAAACTGCCAAATCTGCCAAGGCCGAAGCCCAGAAGGCCCTCCAGGAATTGGATGTGGTGAAAAAGATAGCGGCGGGTAAGGCATTCTATATGCAAAGCAGACATATAAAAGTAAACTACTTGTTACTTACCCGAATCCGGAGCTCTCCAGGGGCATTCGCAGATCTTCCCCACAGCGTATCCGATGCCACCGCATTCTACCGAGCCGAGGAAGGCAGCTCGACGGAGAAGGTGTTCTGGTCTCAGTGCGCTGAGGCCGGACACCCTGTGCCCTTGAGCGACTAGCTGAAGCAGCTGGTCGAGCTCCACAAGGCGGCCGAACAGGCCCTGAAGGGCTTCATAGTTCGGCTGTGGCCTAGAGAGGCCCTGCCTGGGAGCTACTTCGGACTGGTGCAGCGGCTGGTGGAGGCTTGTCCAAGGCTCGAGGTCGTCAAGCGCTCCGTCTGCATCGAAGGTGCCCGTAGGGCCCTTGCCCATGCAAAGGTGCATTGGGGTAAGCTGGACGGTGAGAAGCTTGTGAAGGACGGGCCGCCGCCGGGGAAGGAGCATCGCAAGCTCGAGAACTATTACAAGGATGTTCTTGCTGGTGCCCACCTTGTGGCGGATGAATGTACCAAGGATGTAATTTTTGAATGAACTCGCTCGTGTTATCCTGTGCGCTGAAAACTTGTTCATATGCGCTAAGCAATGCTTGAATTTAAAATATTACTTTTTGTGCGGCCGTTTATCAAAAAATTGAGAGATGGCCAGTCGTCGGCTTCTGCCCCCATGCCACTAGTGCTGGGGTGTTCGGGATAAACCTGAGCGCTCTTTTTCCCGTGATTGGGTCCGTCGAGGGAGGCGGTCAGCACAACGAACAAGGCAATCGGACTATAATGCTTGAACACTCTCACTTAGCCATATAACTCTATAATTTTAAATTTCGGCGAAGCCCCTAGTATTCGAAAGACTGAGTTCTGGGCGCTATCCACGCCTTGGCCGGACAAAGCCAGTTCCTCGCTCGAAGCGGCATAAGCCTTTAAGGACTCGAAAAACCTCTCGAACAGTGACCGGTCTCTCGCCTCATCATGACAGTCAGTTTTAGCTTTCTCCACTGAGGTGCTCGGCCCAGCTCAACTGGGGCACAATCGCAGTGGTTCTCCTAGTGCTACCTTAGCCGATATAGCGGAACATAAGGCACCAAAACATAGGAGCCGGGCAAACCCAACTATTGACCCAAATCATGATTCGGAGCCGATGCATATAGTGCTATAAGTTCGGGGTGCCGCACTTGTGAAAGTGGATGGACTTCTCACGCCATATTGATGGGTACTGAAGCCCCTGGCGTATTTTGCCGTACCACAGTGTACGGATGCAGCATGTTATTAATAAACATATATATAAAAAGAGGGTAATGCAAAAAATAGACAAAAAGCTATGCATTGTTTATAGAAAGGCTGCTATGAAAGCGGAACGATACAAATAGTGCGATAGGCAAAATAAATTGGACTATTTAACATGTCCTGGCCAGGGGCAGGCCGCGGAATTGTATTAAAAACAGGTATATTGCTCGCAATAGAGACCACCTGGGAGTTCCATAATGCGGCGTGGCTTGTCTGCTTACTTGGATCATGCATCATTTGTGCGGCAGTTGAATTGCCGAACGGGTCGTCCGAAGTATGGAGTCCTGAGAGTAAGAGAAAAAAAAGAAGGAATCCGGCAGCCCCTGGTGCGGTTTAAGCCGTATTTCGGGCGTGCCGTGATAGTGCCCCTTCCCCTGTGCCCATGGTATTTCAAGAGCGTAGTTATGTATGCGAAGCGCTGGTTTCTTTATATCGCGAGGGCTAGGGTTGGGGCCGCATTGCTACGCTAGCTCGGAACGTGCCAGGCGGTCTTGTTGTAGGGTACTCCGGGCGCGCTTGACAGTGTCCGGCTTTTTGAAGGCCGAACTGGAGAACTGCCTAGAGAGGTTGCTTTGTACTTCTGCTGCGAGCGCTGCCGTGTGCTCCTCCGTTCGGAGGGAGCGTTCAGTGTTCCCATTGACCGTGACTACTCCTCTAGGGCCTGGCATCTTGAGCTTGAGGTATGCATAGTGCGGTACCGCGTTGAATTTTGCAAATGCGGTTCGCCCGAGCAGTGCGTGATAGCCACTACGGAACGGGACTATGTTGAAGATTAACTCCTCGCTTCAGAAGTTATCCGGAGATCCGAAGACCACTTCCAGTGTAACTAAGCCTGTACAGTTGGCTTCTACACCTGGTATGACGCCTTTAAAGGTCGTTTTGGTGGGCTTGATCCTCGAGGGATCTATGTCCATCTTTCGCACTATATCCTGGTAAAGCAGGTTCAGACTGCTGCCGCCGTCCATGAGAACTCTTGTGAGATGAAATCCGTCAATGATTGGGTCTAGAACCAATGCGGAGAAGCCGCCGTGACGGATGCTAGTGGGGTGGTCCCTTCGATCAAAGGTGATCGGGCAGGAGGACCATGGGTTGAACTTTGGGGCGACCGGCTCCATCGCATATACGTCCCGTAACGCATGCTTCCGCTCCCTCTTGGGGATGTGGGTTGCGTATATCATGTTCACCGTCCGCACTTGCGGGGGAAATCCCTTCTGTCCACTGTTGTTCGGCGGCCTGGGCTCCTCCTCGTCGTCGCTATGCAGCCCCTTGTCTTTGTTTTTGGCTCTTAACTTGCCTGCCTGCTTGAACACCCAACAATCCCTGTTGGTGTGATTGGCTGGCTTTTCGGGGGTGCCATGTATCTGGCACAAGCGGTCGAGTATTCGGTCCAAACTGGACGGGCCCTGAGTTTTTCTTTTGGATGGCTGTTTCCGTTGACCGGATTTGTAGCCTCGGAATCTGGCATTAACTGCCGTATCCTCATTGTTGTCGCTGTTAATGCGGCGCTTTTGTTTGTTCCACCGCGACCTGTCACTTTTGTCCTTGGTATTCAAATTACCAGTGTTCTTGGTTAAGTTGTTACTGCGAGCTAGCCAGCTGTCTTCTCCCGCGCAAAAGCGGGTCATGAGTGTCTTGAGGGCTGCCATAGATTTCGGCTTTTCCTGTCCCAGGTGCCGGGCCAGCCACTCGTCACGGATATTATGCTTGAAGGCCGCTAAGGCCTCTGCGTCCGGACAGTCGACTATCTGGTTTTTCTTTGTTAGGAACCGTGTCCAGAATTGCCTGGCCGATTCTTCTGGCTGCTGAATTATGTGGCTTAGGTCATCGGCGTCCGGTGGTCACACATAAGTGCCCTGGAAGTTGTCAAGGAATGCGGCTTCCAGGTCCTCCCAAGAACCGATTGAGTTTGCTGGCAAGCTGTTAAGCCAATGCCGGGCCGGTCCCTTAAGTTTGAGTGGAAGGTATTTGATGGCGTGTAGATCATCGTCGCGGGCCATGTGGATATGAAGGAGATAATCCTCGATCCATACCGCAGGATCTGTTGTGCCATCGTACGATTCGATGTTTACGGGTTTGAAGCCCTCAGGGATTTTATGATCCATTACTTCATCTGTGAAGCATAGTGGGTGTGCGGCGCCTCTGTATTGGGCTATATCACGACGCATCTCGAAGGAGCTTTGTCTGTTGAGTTCGGCCCGGCCGGATTCATTGCGTCCGGAGTGATGATCACTGTCACATGCCGTGGGGCGCCTGCGCGATCCGTAGATCGATCTTGTTTGCCTTGCCTTGTCCTCCAGGATGTCGCCAGGTCAGGCGCATTTTCCCGTGCCTTAGTATGCTTGACGCGGTGCCGGGGCATGGCTTGAGTGGAGGGCCAAGAGGCCTCTCTGTCGCGGCCACGAGGTGGCCGGTCGGCCATGTCATGCGCTGGTGATGTAGGTGCTTCCTCCTCTAGTCGGGGTAGCAGCCTGCACTTTGGGTAACTCTTGGAGGGGCGTTCGAGTTCATACTCTTCGGCCGCAAGGACTTCAGTCCATCTGTCAGCTAGCAAATCCTGATCAGCTCTAAGCTGTTGCCGCTTTTTCTTGAGGCTGCTTGCCGTGGCTATGAGCCTGCGTTTAAAACGCTCTTGTTGGCAAGATCCTCTGGCACGACGAACTCGTCGTCGTCGAGGCTTGCCTCGTCTTTGGAGGGAGGCGTATAATTATCATCCTCAACCTCTTGGTCCGCCGCCCTCTCGTGAGGGCTGGCTTCTCTGTCCTCTTGTGCTGAATTTTGCTGGAGAGGGTGTTCTTCGGCAAAGAAGTCCGCGGCGGGATCACCGTTTTTGCTAGAATTAAGCATGTCGGTTAAGTCATCGACAGTGGCTACGAAGTGGGTGGTGGGTGGGTTTTGAATTTCTTCATTGTCCGTATCCCAACCTTGCTGACCGTAGTCCGGCCAGGGCTCTCCTGATAAAGAGAGAGACTTTAGAGAATTCAGGATGTCTCCGAAGGGCGAGTGCTGAAAGATGTCCGCGGCGGTGAACTCCATTATCGGCGCCCAATCGGATTCGATCGGCGGGGGCGCGGGGGGCTCAGAGTTAGGAGAGGAATCCGGCTCCTCGGAGTCACAGGCCATGCGGAGTGCGGGGCTGGAGTTCGGCTCGATCGCCTCTGAGATCGCAGCCCCTGAGGCAACGTCTAACCGCTGATCCTCGATCGGTGCAGTAGGCTCCGAATCAATGGTCGGAACCGGTGCGTGTGCGGCCTCCAAATCGCTACTCGGCGGCAGAGCTATATCATGCCCATCGAGACAGTGCGGCGCGCTTGGCTGTGGCTCGAATCCGTCGAAGGTCAAGTCCCCGCGGATGTCAGCCGTGTAGTTTAGGCTTCTAAACCTGACCTGATGGCCAGGGGCGTAGCTTTCGATCTGCTCAAGGTGGCCGAGCGAGTTGGCCTGCAGTGCGAAGCCGCCGAAGACGAAGATCTATCCGGGGAGAAAAGTCTCACCCTATACTGCATCGTTGTTGATGATCGAAGGAGCCATCGGGCCTGAAAGCGATGACACAGAGGAACTCTCAATGAAAGCACCAATGTCGGTGTCAAAACCGGTGGATCTCGGGTAGGGGGTCCCGAACTGTGCGTCTAGGCCGGATGGTAACAGGAGACAAGGGACACAATGTTTTACCCAGGTTCGGGTCCTCTTGATGGAGGTAAAACCCTACGTCCTGCTTGATTAATATTGATGATATGGGTAGTACAAGAGTAGATCTACCACGAGATCAAGGAGGCTAAACCCTAGAAGCTAGCCTATGGTATGATTGTTGTATGATGAAGTTGTCCTACGGACTAAAACCCTCCGGTTTATATAGACACCGGAGAGGGTTAGGGTTACACAAAGTCGGTTACAATGGTAGGAGATCTTGAATATCCGCATCGCCAAGCTTGCCTTCCACGCCAAGGAAAGTCCCATCCGGGCACGGGCCGGAGTCTTCAATCTTGTATCTTCATAGTCCTGGAGTTCGGCTGAAGGCATAGTCCGGCTACCCGAACACCCCCTAATCCAGGACTCCCTCAATTGCCCACAAGCTGAGTCACTTGATGTAGCAATTGAGGCTATTGGAAAGCCCTTGGTGCGCTGGTAAGATGCGAGCACGGCCGGTGTTGAAGCTCTAGCTGCAGCCATCGAGGAACTTGAAGCAGGAGGAGGCACTGAAGATTTTGAAATCTTAAGTGTTGTAGCCATTGAAGCTTTAGGCTTGGCCACTGAGGGCATTGGATCGGATGGCTTTGGCTTGTTGGCAGACTTTTTCTGCATAGCCTTCTTGGGAGCTCTTGCACTGCCACTGGCACTTGAACCAACTTCACTTGAAGCTTTTGTAGCCTAGTTGAATTCTTCAACGACTTTCTTAGCTTGTTTAGCCAGCTTAGCTTGACGTTTCGCCCATTCCTTGGGGAATTCTTCACCCCTTCTGATACTTGAGGGATCAGCTTTTTTCCAGGAGAAAGCGGTGGCCTATTGCACAGAGGCATCACAGCAAAGTCCTTCATGTCTTTGGAGGTGCCGTATCTATAATCCCTCCATTTATACATCTAGTACCATTTGATCTTTTGCAGATGTGTTTTGCACCGCTCTTTAGTTTCCTTGCCATGAGTTCCTTCATCTGGCATAGAGTATCCTGAGTAAATATCCTCAGGGATCACAATAGCAGCGTGTTCCTCTTTCCTCTTGCCACCCTTCTGTGGCCTCTTTCCTTTAGCCATTTTCTTCAACTGAGGTTTTTGAACTTGTGAGGACTCTGAAGATGTTTAAAGGTTTTCCTCAAGCTGTGATGCAAATGAATTAATTTGATGAGAACCAAGAGATTTGTCGGCAGACATTGTACCTGTGAACAGAGTATAGTTGCGAGGAAATTGGGAAGAGTCACATGCGTTCTCAGATATTTTTCAAAACATAAACTAGTTGAGGAAATTGACCCTTATCGTCTTGACGCAATTCACTAAGTGTTCTTGACCTAGGTTCCAGAGTTCAGGAAATTGACCCTTATCGTCTTGAAGCAATTGCACAACAGAGGAATCTAGTAGTTAAGCTTAACTTAGATGAAAGTACTCAAGACTGGAAAAAATGGAAGTGCTGAAGAATTGAAACAGTGGTAAAAATAGCACTTGAAGATTTTTGAGTGGAGTGAAGATCAAAGCGGGGCAGTAAATAAGCATTTAATTACCCTAGTGATGAACTCGATGAACTGGACGACGAGGTGAAGGAAATCGTCAGCTCAGATCTTCCATGCCCTAACTTGCCGATGAAAGACGACTATGGCGGCGGCGGAGGTGAAGAAATCTGCGTCCGACATGAGTACGTCGATGAAGAAGTCGAGGAAGCGAAGCTCTTCTTCTCCAGCGGCAATGAATTCCAACGGTGGCACTAGGGTTTGAGAGTTGAGCGTGACAGGAGCTTGGAGGCGAAGTGAAATGAAGTTGATGGGGTCAAGGCTATTTATAGCCGCAATGAAAACCGAGTGGTCCAAAACTTTTGGACGGATAAGCCCCTGACCATTCACATCTTGGTGACACGTGTCACACATGCATTTCATCCTTATTTGTCTATGTTAAAGCATGGGATGAAGTTACAGCGGCAACCGCCAGAAATAAATTTTTTAGAATAATTAAAGAGTGTTCACAAATTCTTCAGCTGTCAAGGACACAGTGAAGACTTTGAATAGTGTCAAATAGAGCACATATGAAGAATGTGTGAACAGAGTGGTTTGAGCATAGCATAGAAGGGAGCGAGTCCGATCACATCCACATAGATGAAGAAATCAAACTGAAGAATTAGCAATATGTGGATGCTGTTGAGGACATGAAAAACTCAAATGAACATATATATATATATATAAAAATATATATATATATATATATATATATATATATCAGCTTAAGCAATGAAGAATGACCTCAAATGATGTATTTGAAAAGTTTGACGAAATTGCAAATGACGAAAAACTCAAATTTTATGGATTTCATATAGAGGTGGTGGCATTACCCATTGTATAAGAACTATGATGACTACAACACCGCATACAATTATCGTAGGGTTCTGAGAGTCAAGTTCTTCATTAATTTCTTCACACTTAGAGGGTTAGTCTTCATTTATTGAAGAAAAATGTTACTTTGTGTGTTGTGCATCAAAGTCATTAAAAATGCATAAGCATTAGGATATGTGTCCACTTCATAGGACATTCTAAGATTCTTGGATGTTTAGCTCACACCGCAACTTGCAGAACCTCTTTTCATCCAAGGGCTTAGTGAACATATCGGCAAGCTGGTCTTCAGTCTTAACGTGGTTGATGATGATGCAAATGCTTGTTAGTGCTCAACATATATTTGGCACATGAACAGTTCACCATCATAAGATTTTGTGAAAAGAGTAGGGTCAAGTGAACCGGGTTTGAATCCCTTTTTCTTCAGGAATTCCTTCAGAGTTTCATACCAGCCCGTGGGGCTTGCTTGAGGCCATAGAGTGCATTGTTCAATCTGAAGACTTTGTGGATGCTTTGGATCCTCAAAACCTGGGGGTTGAGCAACATATACTTCTTCCTCAAGTTTACCATTGATGAATGCACTTTTCATATGCATTTGATATAAGAGAATATAATAATAGCTTCAAGCCTAGCAACAGGTGCAAATGTTTCACCGGAATCAATACCCTCAACCTGTGTGTAGCCTTGTGCTACAAGACGGGCCTTATCTCTTACCACTTGGCCATTTGCGTCTTGCTTGTTGCATTAGATCCACTTAGTGCCTATGATATTGTGTGTGCGTGGATCAGGAAAATTCACAAGCTCCCACATATTGTTGAGCTCGAATTGTTGCAATTCTTCTTGCATGGCTTGAATCCACTCAGGCTCCGGAAATGCTTCATCAACTTTGGTGGGCTCTATGATAGAGACAAATTCAAAATGCCCACAAAAGTTAGGTAGATGTGAATATCTTGAGCAAGTGAGGGGACCAGGTGCATTGATGTTGTCGAGGATCTTCTCAATCTGCACTTCATTCGCCAGTCGAGGAAGAATTGGACGGGGGCCTGATGACCCACTAGTATAGGGGATCTATCGTAGTCCTTTCGATAAGTAAGAGTGTCGAACCCAACGAGGAGCAGAAGGAAATGATAAGCGGTTTTCAGCAAGGTATTCTCTGCAAGCACTGAAATAATAGGTAACAGATAGTTTTGTGATAGGACAATTTGTAATGAGTAACAAGTAATAAAAGTAAATAAAGTGCAGCAAGGTGGCCCAGTCCTTTTTGAAGCAAATGACAAGCCTGAACAAACTCTTATATGATGTAAAGCGCTCCCGAGGACACATGGGAATATCGTCAAGCTAGTTTTCATCACGTTCATATGATTCGTGTTCGGTACTTTGATAATTTGGTATGTGGGTGGACCGGTGCTTGGGTGCTGCCCTTACTTGGACAAGCATCCCACTTATGATTAACCTCTATTGCAAGCATCCGCAACTACAACTAAAGTATTAAGGTAAACCTAACCATAGCATGAAACATATGGATCCAAATTAGCCCCTTACGAAGCAACACATAAACTAGGGTTTAAGCTTCTGTCACTCTAGCAACCCATCATCTACTTATTACTTCCCAATGCCTTCCTCTAGGCCCAAATAATGGTGAAGTGTCATGTAGTCTACGTTCACATAACACCACTAGAGGAGAGACAACATACATCTCATCAAAATATCGAACGAATACCAAATTCACATGACTACCAATAGCAAGACTTCTCCCATGTCCTCAGGAACAAACGTAACTACTCACAAAGCATATTCATGTTCATAATCAGAGGGGTATTAATATGCATATAGGATCTGAACATATGATCTTCCACCAAATAAACCAACTAGCATCAACTACAAGGAGTAATTAACACTACTAGCAACCCACAGGTACCAATCCCGGACTTGGAGACAAGAATTGGATACAACAGATGAACTAGGGTTTTGAGAGGAGACGGTGCTGGTGAAGATGTTGATGGAGATTGCCCTCTCCTGATGAGAGGAGCGTTGGTGATGACGATGACGATGATTTCCCCCTCCCAGAGGGAAGTTTCCCCGGCAGAACAGCTCCGCCAGAGCCCTAGATTGGTTCCGCCAAGGTTCCGCCTCATGGCGGCGGAGCCTTGTCCGGAAAGATGGCTTATGATTTGTTTCTCATCGAAAGACTCTATATAGCAGAAGATGGCCATCGGAGGGCCACCAGGGGGCCCACGAGGCAGGGGGCGCGCCTAGGGAGGTAGGGCGCCCCCCACCCTCATGGGCAGGGTGTGCCCCCTGGTGAACTTCTTGCGCTCAGTATTTTTCATATATTCTGAAAACGTCTTCCGTGAAGTTTTAGGACTTTTGGAGCTGTGCAGAATTTAACTCTAATATTTGCTCCTTTTCCAGCCTAGAATCCCAGCTGCCGGCATTCTCCCTCTTTATGTAAACCTTGTAAAATAAGAGAGAACAGGCATAAGTATTGTGACATAATGTGTAATAACAGCCCATAATGCAATAAATATTGATATAAAAGCATGATGCAAAATGGACGTATGAACTCCCCCAAGCTTAGACCTCACTTGCCCTCAAGCGAAAGCCGAAATCAAAAAAATGTCCACATGTTTAGAGATAGAGGTGTTGATAAAAATAAAACACGGACATGAGAGCATCATGATCATTCTTAGAACAAAAACTTATATAATTCTTGTCATATGATCTCTTATGCTAGAGTAACAATTCAATCACAATTTCAAGTATGAATCATAAACTTCATTGAAAACTAACAAACTATAATCTCAGTCATTGGAGCAATTGCAATTTATCATAACATAGGAAAGATTCAATATAAGATCTTTTCAGCAAGTCCACATACTCAACTATCATATAGTCTTTCACCATTGCTAACACTCACGCAATACTTATGGGTCTGGAGTTTTAATCGGACACAAAGAAAGATAGGGGCTTATAGTTTTGCCTCCCAACGTTTTACCTCAAGGGTAATGTCAACAATAATAGTTCATGAAAACTCACATCCAATTAGCCATATATACCAAGATCCTTCCAACATGTTGTGCTTGCCAAAAGATAAAATGTAAAAAGGAAGGTTAAGATCACCATGACTCTTATGTAAGGTAGGAGATAAAGGTAAAAGATAGGCCCTTCACAGAGGGAAGCAGAGGTTGTCATGCGCTTTTATGGTTGGATGCACAAAATCTTAATGCGAAAGAACATCACTTTATATTGCCACTTGTGATATGGACCTTTATTATGCAGTCTGTCGCTTTTATTTCTTCCATATCACACGATCGTATAAAGCTTATTTCCTCCACACCAATCAATCATACATATTTAGAGAGCAATTTTTATTGCCTGCATCGATGACAACTTACTTGAAGGATCTTACTCAATCCATAGGTAGATATGGTGGACTCTCATGGCAAAACTGGTTTAAGGGTGTTTGGAAGCACAAGTAGTATCTCTACTTGGTGCAAAGAATTTGGCTAGCATGAGGGGGAAGGGATAGCTCAACCATGTTGGATGATCCATGACAATATAATTTATCTCAGATGTAAGAAAACATAACCCATTATGTTGTCTTCCTTGTCCAATGTCAGCTCTTTAGCATGTCATATTTTAATGAGTGCTCACAATCATAAAAGATGTCCAAGATAGTATATTTATATGTGAAGACCTATCTTTCTTTATTACTTCCTATTAATTGCAACGATGACCAAAACTATGTTTGTCAACTCTCAACAACTTTTATTCATCATACTTTTTCTATGTGAGCTCATTACTCTCCATAAGATCCATATGATCTCTTTGTTTCTTTTTATTTCTTTCTCTTTTCTTTTATTCACTTAATATCATGGAAAAATAATCAAGCCCTTGACTCAACACTAATCTTTATTATATATAGCTCACGGACTCGATTACATAGAAGGATCATAAAGCAAAACTCACAACTAGATCATACTAAAAGATTTTATTCTACTAGATCAAAATATTATCAAAATGATCGAACTAAGAAACGGTAAAGATAAAAGTGATGGTGATACGATACCGGGGCACTCCCCCAAGCTTGGCAGTTGCCAAGGGGCGTGCCCATACCCATGGGATTATGTGTCGTTTGTTGGTGAAGAAGTTGATGGTTTTGTTGATGGCGTAGGCTTGTCGTCCTTCTTCCAAGGCATAGGCTCACCATCATATAAGGATGATCGAGTCTCCTGAAACCTCAAATCTGCAGCCAAACTCATCCTCTTGAATCTATATTCATACTCACAGTTTTGATTTTGCAGGTCATAGATCTGGGCTTGGAGGTGCTCGATTTTCTCTTGAAGCTTGAAGATGGCCTTCCCAATGTCCTTGACATCCAGCTTGTGGTTGTTGGTGAACTCCGTGATCATAATGTGATTGGAATCAAGTCCACACTCCACCATCTCCTCACACTTGAAAACTTCTTACTCCAATGCCTCGAGCCTTGCCTCCGTGCTTCCGGTCTTCCTTGGTCCCTCAACATCGTGGATGTGCAACAACCCCTCACACATCTCAATGGTTTGAGGGTGTTGCAGCACTTCCGCGAGGTAGGGGTTGATGACCTTCTCGAAGAACTGGTCCTTGGGGGAACTTGAAGATGACATGACGACCTGGATCTGTCAGAAAAATAGCTCGAAACATAGACAGGAGATTTTTGCGTGATACAGGAGTCAAAACCTCCGGGAGAATATATAATGAATTTTTACCGACCAAAATATGTAACGTGTAAGAAAACAGAGTCCGAAAAGCGCATGAGGTGCCCACGAGGTAGGGGGCGCGCCCAGGGGGTAGGGCGCGCCCTCCACCCTCGTGGAGCCCTCGTGTCCTTCCCGCGCTGCTTCTTATTTTTCTATTTTTCTAAATATTCCAAAACGGAGAAATATTTCCATTAGAACTGTTTTGGAGTAGGTTTACTTACTATACCACATACCTATTCCTTTTTGGAGTCTGAAACGTTCCGGAAAGTGTCCCTTATGTATTCCTCCGGGGTTACGATTTCAATAACATTGGTTTCAACATTTATAGGATTACCTGAGATATAATGTTTAATTCTTTGACCGTTCACCACCTTCGGATTTGTGCCTTCGAAGCTGTTGATTTTTAAGGCACCAGAATGATAGATCTCCTCGATAACGTAAGGACCTTCCCATTTAGAGAGAAGTTTTCCTGCAAAAAATCTTAAATGAGAGTTGTATAGCAATACATAATCACCTACATTAAACTCACGCTTTTGTATCCTTTTGTGATGCCATCTTTTAACTTTTTCTTTAAATAATTTGGCATTCTCATAGGCTTGGGTTCTCCATTCATCAAGTGAGCTAATGTCAAATAACCTCTTCTCACCGGCAAGTTTGAAATCATAGTTGAGCTCTTTAATATCCCAATAAGCCTTATGTTCTAGTTCAAGAGGTAAGTGACATGCTTTTCCATAAACCATTTTATACGGAGACATACTCATAGGATTTTTATATGCAGTTCTATAGGCCCATAATGCATCATCAAGTTTCTTGGACCAATTTTTTCTAGATCTATTGACAGTCTTCTGCTAAATTAATTTGAGCTCTATATTGCTCAGTTCTACTTGACCACTAGACTGTGGGTGATAAGGGGATGCAATTCTGTGATTAACATCATATTTAGCAAGCATTTTACGGAAAGCACCATGAATAAAATGTGAACCACCATCAGTCATTAAATATCTAGGGACTCCAAACCTTGGAAAAATAACTTCTTTAAGCATTTTAATAGAAGTGTTATGATCAGCACTACTAGTTGGAATAGCTTCTACCCACTTAGTAACGTAATCAACAGCAACTAAAATATGTGTATAACCATTAGAGACAGGAAAAGGTCCCATATAATCAAAGCCCCAAACATCAAATGGCTCAATAACAAGTGAATAATTCATAGGCATTTCTTGACGTCTACTAATATTACCAATTCTTTGACATTCCTCACAGGACAAGACAAACTTACGGGCATCCTTGAAGAGATTAAGCCAATAAAAACCGGATTGCAATACCTTATGTGCAGTTCTATCTCCAGCGTGGTGTCCTCCATAAGCCTCGGAGTGACACTTGCGTAGGATCTGTTCCTGTTCATGCTCAGGTACACAATGTCTAATAACACCATCTACTCCTTCTTTATAAAGATGTGGGTCATCCCAAAAGTAATGTCTCAAATCATAGAAGAACTTTTTCTTTTGCTGGTATGTAAAGCTAGGTGGTATAAATTTAGCAACAATGTAATTAGCATAATCAACATACCATGGAGCAGTATGAGAAGCATTTATGACATTTAATTGTTCATCAGGAAAGCTATCATCAATAGGTAGTGGGTCATCAAGAACATTTTCTAACCTAGACAAGTTGTCTGCAACGGGGTTCTCAACTCCCTTTCTATCAATAATATGCAAATCAAATTCTTGTAGCAAGAGAACCCATCTAATAAGTCTAGGTTTAGCATCTTTATTTTCCATGAGATATTTAATAGCAGCATGATTAGTGTGAATACTTACTTTAGAATCAACAATATAAGGTCTGACTTTATCACAAGCAAATACTACTTCTAAGAATTCTTTTTCAGTAGTAGCATAATTTCTCTGAGCATTGTCTAGAGTTTACTAGCATATTGAATAACATTTAGTTTCTTATCAACTCTTTGCCCTAGAACAACACCTACAACATAATCACTAGCATCACACATAATTTCAAAGGGTAAATTCCAATCAGGTGGCTGAACAATCGGTGCAGAGATCAATGCTTTCTTAAGTATTTCAAATGCTTCTACGCAATCATCATAAAAAACAAATGGTATATCTTTTTGTAATAAATTAGTCAGAGGCCGAGAAATTTTTGAGAAGTCCTTAATGAACCTCCTATAAAAACCGGCATGACCAAGGAAACTTCTTATACCTTTGATGTCCTTGGGACATGGCAACTTTTCAATAGCATCAACTTTGGCTTTATCAACCTCAATACCTCTTTCAGAAACTTTATGCCCCAAGACAATACCTTCGTTAACCATAAAGTGACACTTTTCCCAATTCAAGACAAGATTAGTTTCTTCACATCTCTGCAAAACTCGGTCAAGGTTGCTTAAGCAATCATCAAAAGAGGATCCATAGACAGAAAAACCGTCCATTAAAACCTCACAAATCTTTTCACAAAAGTCATAGAATATAGCCATCATGCATAGTTGAAAGGTAGAAGGTGCATTACATAAACGAAAAGGCATACGTCTATAAGAAAAAGTACCAAAAGGGCAAGTAAAAGTAGTCTTTGATTGATCATTGGCCGACACAGGTATTTGAGAGAAACCAGAATAACCATCTAGAAAGCAAAAATGTGTATGTTTGGATAATCTTTCTAGCATTTGATCGATAAAAGGTAAAGGGTAATGATCTTTTTCAGTAGCTTTATTTAATTTGCGAAAATCAATTACCATCCTATAACCTGTAATAATTCTTTGCGGGATCAACTACGACAGTAATACCTCCCTTCTTAGGGACACAATGGACATGACTTACCCACTGACTATCAGCAACGGTATAAATTATACCTGCCTCAAGAAGCTTTAGTATTTCCTTTCTTACCACGTCCTTCATCTTAGGATTCAGCCGTTGTTGATGATCACGAACTGGTTTGGCATCTTCCTCCAAATTTATTTTGTGTTGACATATAGTGGTACTAATGCCCTTAAGATCATCAAGAGTATATCCAATAGCAGCACGGTGCTTCTTCAGATTTTTCAATAATCTCTCTTCTTCATGCTTTGAAAGGTTAGCACTAATAATAACATGATATATCTTTTCTCATCAAGATAAGCATATTTAAGAGTATCAGGTAACGGTTTAAGCTCAAACATGGGATCACCCTTGGGTGGAGGAGGATCCCCTAGGATTTCAATAGGCAAATTGTGTTTGAGGATGGATTCCTGTTTAAAGAATACTTCATCTATTTCCCTTATTTCATTCATAAACATATCATTTTCATGGTCTAGCAAATATTGTTCTAAAGGATCACTAGGAGGTACGGCAATAGAAGCAAGACCAATAATTTCATCTTTACTAGGCAATTCCTCTTCACGGTGTTGTCTATGAAATTTAGAGAAATTAAATTCATGAGACATATCACCTAAACCAATAGTTACAACATCCTTTTTGCAATCTATCTTAGCATTAACAGTGTTCAAGAAGGGTCTACCAAATATAATGGGACAAGAGTTATCTTGTGGGGAACCAAGAACAAGAAAATCAGCAGGATATTTACTTTTCCCACACAAGAGTTCAACATCTCTAACAATTCTAATTGGTGAAATAGTATCTCTATTGGCAAGTTTAATTGTGACATCAATATCTTCTATCTCAGTAGGTGCAATATCATGCATAATTTCTTTGTATAAGTCATGAGGTATAGCACTAGCACTGGCACCCATATCACATAAGCCATGATAACAATAATCTCCTATTTTAATAGAAATAACAGTCTCATCACGGAAATGAATAACATGCCCATCAATATTATCAGACAAGGGATCTTTAACAATAGCAATATTAGGTTCAACTTTAATTTGCTCAGGAGGTGTATAGGTTCTAATATTGCTTTTACGAACCACAGTTGAAGCTTTAGCATGATCTTTTATCCTAACAGGAAAAGGTGGTTTCTCAACATAAGCAGTAGGAACAATAGGATCATTATAGGTGGCAGTCTTTTCTTCAACTTTAATAGGTGCAGCTACTTTTACTTCTATGGGAGGATGATATTTAAACCACTTCTCCCTAGGGAGATCAACATGAGTAGCAAAAGATTCACAGAAAGAAGCTACTATCTCAGAGTCAAGTCCATATTTAGTGCTAAATTTACGGAAAACATCGGTATCCATAAAAGATTTAACACAATCAAATTTAGGTGTCATACCTGACTCCTTACCTTCATTGAGGTCCCAATATTCAGAGTTGCATTTAATTCTTTCCAATAAATCCCATTTGAATTCAATAGTCTTCGTCATAAAAGAGCCAGCACAAAAAGTATCGAGCATGGTGCGATTGTTATCAGAAAGCCGAGCATATAAATTTTGGATAATCATTTCTCTTGAGAGCTCATGATTGGGGCATGAATATAACATTGATTTAATCCTCCCTCAAGCTTGAGCGATGCTTTATCCTTCGCGAGGCCATAAATTATATATATATAATTGCGATCAAGATGAACAAGATGCGTAGGATAAAACTTCTGATGAAATTCCAATTTCAATCGTTTGTAGTTCCATGACCCCGTATCATCACATAGCCCATACCATGTCAATGCATCTTCCTTCGAAGATAAAGGGAAGACCTTCTTCTTAATAACATCTTCGAGTACACCAGCAAGCTTTAGTAACCCACAAACTTGATCCACATATATTAGGTGCTCATCAGGATGCACTGTTCCGTCTCCTGCAAAAGGATTAGCTAGCAGGTTTTCTATCATACCCGAAGGAATTTCAAAGCAGCCATTTTCATTTTCAGTAGGTTCAGTAGGTTGAGGGGAAACTCTTTGCTCTACTGGTCGGGGTGAAGATACCCCGAACAAGCCCCTCAGAGGATTACTTTCCATAGTAACAAGTGATAGTAAATTTCAGCACACTATATAAATTTTTTCTTACAAAATTCCACCTACCAAAGGCGCTTCACTCCCCGACAACGGCGCCAGAAAAGATTCTTGATGACCCACAAGTATAGAGGATCTATCGTAGTCCTTTCGATAAGTAAGAGTGTCGAACCCAATGAGGAGCAGAAGGAAATGATAAGCGGTTTTCAGCAAGGTATTATCTGCAAGCACTGAAATAATAGGTAACAGATAGTTTTGTGATAGGACAATTTGTAAGTAACAAAAGTAAATAAAGTGCAGCAAGGTGGCCCAATCCTTGTTGTAGCAAAGGACAAGCCTGGACAAACTCTTATATGATGTAAAGCGCTCCCGAGGAGATATGGGAATATCGTCAAGCTAGTTTTCATCATGTTTATATGATTCGCGTTCGGTACTTTGATAATTTGGTATGTGGGTGGACCGGTGCTTGGGTGCTGCCCTTACTTGGACAACCATCCCACTTATGATTAACCTCTATTGCAAGCATCAACAACTACAACAAAAGTATTAAGATAAACTTAACCATAGCATGAAACATATGGATCCAAATTAGCCCCTTACGAAGCAACGCATAAACTAGGGTTTAAGCTTCTGTCACTCTAGCAACCCATCATCTACTTATTACTTCCCAATGCCTTCCTCTAGGCCCAAATAATGGTGAAGTGTCATGTAGTCTACGTTCACATAACACCACTAGAGGAGAGACAACATACATCTCATCAAAATATCGAACGAATACCAAATTCACATGACTACCAATAGCAAGACTTCTCCCATGTCCTCAGGAACAAACGTAACTACTCACAAAGCATATTCATGTTCATAATCAGAGGGGTATTAATATGCATATAGGATCTGAACATATGGTCTTCCACCAAATAAACCAACTAGCATCAACTACAAGGAGTAATTAACACTACTAGCAACCCACAGGTACCAATCCCGGACTTGGAGACAAGAATTGGATACAAGAGATGAACTAGGGTTTTGAGAGGAGATGGTGCTGGTGAAGATGTTGATGGAGCTTGCCCTCTCCCGATGAGAGGAGCGTTGGTGATGACGATGACGATGATTTCCCCCTCCCGGAGGGAAGTTTCCCCGGCAGAACAGCTCTGCCAGAGTCCTAGATTGGTTCAGCCAAGGTTCCGCCTCGTGGCGGCGGAGTCTCGTCCGAAAAGATGGATTATGATTTTTTCTCATTGAAAGACTCCATATAGCAGAAGATTGCCATCGGAGGGCCACCAGGGGCCCACGAGGTAGGGGGCGCGCCTAGGGGGTAGGGCGTGCCCCCACCCTCGTGGGCAGGGTGTGCCCCCCTGGTGAACTTCTTGCGCTCAGTATTTTTTATATATTATGAAAACGTCTTCCGTGAAGTTTGAGGACTTTTGGAGCTGTGCAGAATAGGTCTCTAATATTTGCTCCTTTTCCAGCCCAGAATCCCAGCTACCGGCATTCTCCCTCTTTATGTAAACCTTGTAAAATAAGATAGAATAGGCATAAGTAGTGTGACATAATGTGTAATAACAGCCCATAATGCAATAAATATCGATATAAAAGCATGATGCAAAATGGACGTATCAGGGCCTTGTTAAGGTTGAGCATTATCCTCAGGGTCATTTTCTTTAGTAGCAGCAGTTTCTTCAGGATGGGTGATTATCACTTCTTCTTCAGCTATTTCTTCACTAGGCATAATTTTACCAGTTCCCATCAGCTTGATAGATTCCTCAGGAGGCATTTCATCTAGCATAGGAGGCAGATGCTCTCTTTGTGAGCTGTTAGTTTCATCGAACCGCACATCTACAGTTGTGATAGGTGTTGAAGACTCTTGTAGGCGTGCGAGTCCTTTCTGTAACCAAGCATAAAACCCTCATGTGCTTTAGGTGAAAATTTGGAATTGTGATGTGGATCTCTAATCCATCATTTAACACCGAAGACTTTGAAATAATTTACATTGGGCTTCTTATCGGTGTGGGGCTCATATGAGGTCTTCTTGAGGAATTTGTGAAGATATACCCGATTGATGATTTGACAAACTGTATCAATTGCTTCAGACCACCATCGAGAAGGAGTCTTGTATTCGTCAAGAATTGTGCGAGCCATCTCAATAAGAGTCATGTTATAGCGTTCAACAACTCCATTGTGTTGAAGAATATAAGGAGCAGATAGCTCATGAGTGATACCAAGTTCTTCAAGATAGTTATCAAGGCATGTGTTCTTGAACTCTGTGCCATTGTCGCTTCTGATATGCTTGATCTTAAGACCATAATTCATCATGGCCGATTTGAGAATCGTATGAAGACACCCTGCACTCCAGTCTTGAAAGTAATGATATGCACCCAGGTGTAACGAGAATAATCATCAACTATGACGAATCCATAAAGTGATGCTACATTGGTTAGTGTGTCATAATGAGTAGGACCAAAGAGATCCATATGAAGTAATTCAAAGGAACGAGTAGTGGTCATGATTGTCTTCGTGGAGTGCTTGGATCTGGTCATCTTTCCAGCCTCACAAGCACCGCAAAGGTGATCTTTGACGAATTTGACGCCTTCGACGCCAATGATGTGCTTATTCTTGACGAGTGTGCTCAAATTCTTCATGCCAGCATGTTCAATTCATCGATTCCATAACCAATACTCTGAAGCTTTTGCCAGTAGACATGTGGTCTGTTGAGTACTTAGAGAGAAATCTACAATATACAAATCACCTCTCCTAAGCCTTCAAAGACTTTGTACTTGTAAGATTCCATTAGCATAATGCATCTATATTTGCCAAAGATGACAATCATATCAAGATCACAAAGCATTGAGGCAGACATGAGGTTGTATCCTAGGGACTCGACAAGCATCACTTTTTCCATGTGTCGATCCTTTGAGATAGCAACCTTACCTAGACCCAATACCTTGCTCTTACCTTTGTTAGCGTAGGTGATATGCTTCAGATGAGACGAATCGAGGGGAGCATCGGTGAGGAGATTCCTATCACCAGTCATGTGATTGGTGTAGCCATTGTCCAGAACCCATTCAGTAGATTTTGGAGTATCATCCTGTAGAAGCATTAGTCTCACTTACAAATTCATATACTTCAGGTGAAGAATATGATAACAAATTTCGTCAGTGAATTTCATCAGTAAGCATATAACAAGCAACATAGGGATGTGTGAAATGAAGAATTCATATCATCATGATTAGCTTGCATCCTAACAAGCATTATGTCAGGTCTTCAGCAAATTCGTCAGACATTCATTGTATTTGAAGACCCGACCCTACAAAAGAGATTAGTTCTTAACCACCCACATCTGAATGGGTGACTGAGAAGTAGTGTAATGCTAGGCATTGATAGAGAACTTTGGCTTTGAAGAATATGCATTTCTCTTCTTAGGAGGACTCTGGTACTCATAAGAATATGCACATAAATTCTTAGCAGTTTTGTGCATATAGTGATTTGAAGAATAATGCACATATTCATTAGATCGTTGTCTATTTCCCTACATAGAATTGTTAGTATGAGCATGAGTTGGCCTGTGTCCATTTGACGACTTTGATCCAAGTCAAGAATTTGCCCTGTGGTTGTTCCTTTTCTTCGGTGGTGTCATGATGACATTCACCTGAAGATTTTGAAGAACACTTTTGGGCACCCAGATTTTCTTCACTGGGGGACCATTCCTATAGTTAGTACCAACAAACATAGCAAATACTTCACCATTCTGATATTTGATCAGCTTATAGTTGGAGTCAAGTGACTCATCAGAAGAATGTGGAGTATCACAATTATAGCCAGATTGAGTGGATGGATCAAGTGGAGGTCCTTTTGCAGCAACCCATGTGGTTTAGGGATACTGCTTAGGTTTCCAATAAGATCCATCAACGTTTAGCTTTCTCACAAAAGCAATACCCTCTTTCCTAGGGTTCCTGTTGAGAATTTGCTTCTTTAGCATGTCACAAAGAGTTTCATGCCCTTTGAGGCATTTTCGCCAGTGACACTTGTAGTCTCCTCAGATGAGGGTATTGAAACCATAGAGACAATTGAAGATATAGCAGCAGTTGAACCATTTGAATAGTCGGCTAGAGATTTGCATTGTCACGTTCGAGGCATTTTAAGTAAGGAGCAACATATTCTTCCCGAGCAGCGCTGATCTGTTGAGCAAGTAATGAATCATTGTCTTTCTGAAGATCATGATGAGGCGTTCTCAACTTCTCGAGCTCTTGCTTCCTTTGAAGAAATTCATAGGACACCTTCTCGTGTGCGGCTGAGAGGGCCACATCACAACTTTCAAGTTCGTCAAATTTTGACTATAGACGCTCAAGGTCTTCAGTCAGATTTGAGACCGTTCCATTTCATCGTTCAACAGACTGTCACTTTTATCTAGCAGTTTGTGAATCCTTTCCATGGCAGTTTGTTGCTTTGTAACAAGTTTAGAAAGTCTGGAGTAGCTAGGAGACATGTTTTCATCAGATTCACCTTCACTTGAAGAAGATGATGAATGATTGAGTACCCTGGTGCCTTTGGCCATTAAGCACGATGCTAAAGAAGATGAATCATGTTCGAAAGTCATCGTTTCGAGCAACTCCTTGAACTCGAGGAACCAGGGATCCTGACAGGTTCGGTGCCTGATGTCTACTACACAACTTTATTCTTGTAGACTCGCGTTGGGCTTCCAAGCGTAGAGTTTTGTAGGACAATATCAATTTTCCCTCAAGTGGATGACCTAAGGTTTATCAATCGGTGGGAGGTGTAGGATGAAGATGGTCTCTCTCAAACAACCCTGCAACCGAGTAATAAAAAGTCTCTTGTGTCCCCAACACACCAAATACAATGGTAAATTGTATAGGTGCACTAGTTCGGCGAAGACATGGTGATACAAGTGTAGTAATGATAGTAGATATTGATTTTTGTAATAGTAACAATAAAAAACAGTAAGGTAGCAAGCAACAAAATTGAGCACAAATGGAATTGCAATGCTTGAAAATGAGGCCTAGGGTCCGTACTTTCTCTAGTGCAATCTCCCAACGATGCTAATAATTGGATCATATAACCATCCCTCAACGTGCGATGAAGAATCACTCCAAAGTTCTTATATAGCAGAGAACATAAGAAGAAACTGTTTGTAGGGTACGAAAGCACCTCAAAGTTATTCTTTCTGATCAATCTATCCAAGATTTTGTACTAAAATAACACCAAGTTATCCATTCCGATCGATCTATCTAAGAGTCCGTACTAAAATAACACCATATGATACACATCAACCAACTCTAATGTCACCTAGACACTGCAATGTCACCACGAGTATCCCTGAGTTAATTATACGATATGCATCAAACAATTTCAGGATCATAATACTCAATCCAACACAAAGAACTTCAAAGAGTGCCCCAAGATTTCTACCGGAGAAACAAGGACGAAAATATGCATCAACCCCTATGCATAGATTACCCTAATGTCACCTCGGGAATCCGTGAGTTAGTGCCAAAACATATATCAAGTGAATCAATATGATACCCCATTGTCACCACGGGTATTCATAGCAAGACATACATCAAGTGCTCTCAAATCCATAAAAGTATTCAATCCAATAATAATGAAATCTCAAAGGGAAAACTCAGTTCATCACAACAAAATAGAGAGGGGAAAAAACCACATGATCCAACTATATCAACAGAGCTCGCGATTCATCAAGATCATGCCAAATCAAGAACACGAGAAAGAGAGAGAGAGAGATCAAACACATAGCTAGTAGTCCAAACCCTCAACCTGGAGGGTGGACTACTCCCTCCCCATTATGGTGGTCGCCGGGATGATGAAGATGGCCTTCGGTCATGATTTCCCCCTCCGTCTGGGTGCCGGAACAGGGTCTATCGGGGATATACCCGGCTGGATGTATGACCCGGATAGATCTTGGCGACTCACTGGTGACTCGCTCGGAGCTTGGCGACTCACAAGTAACCCGCCCGATCTTGGCGACTCATTAGTAAACCGGTGGGCGGGTCAGACGGATGACAAGGCCCAAGGCCCAGTATGCCGGTTCGTATGATGGTGGGCTGGTTTAAGAGGAAAGAATAAGGAATATTCCCTTACAAAGGAAGCAAGACTAGGACTCCACTTGTAATAGAGTAATCCTAATCCTAATAGGACTAGTCATGTAAGCCGTCCCTTCAACATATATAAGGAGGGGCAGGGCTCCCCAAGGGGGACAAGTTCCACAAGTTAGACAAGTTAGGTTTAGACAAACAACTCAAGAGCTCTCGAGATAGAGCACCTTTGTAATCGTGATCATCATCATCAATATCAATGAAGTAGGATGTAGGATTTTACCTCCACCATGAGGGGCTGAACCTGGGTAAAACCTTGCGTCTCTCGTCCCGCTCAACCCCTCTCAAGCTACCACATAGATGTGTTGGCCTCACGACTAAGTGCTTTTCACGAGGACATCTGCCGTGACAATTCCACGACAGGGTCCATGTTGATTTTTCATCGCTGCAGTGGCTTGCATTGGCGGAACTTCTGATCTAGGTTAACTTTCAGAGGTTTCTGAATATATAGGATTTTTTGGCATCAGTTTCACGCGAAGATGGGCCTCAGGGGCCCCACTACCCACTAAGGCGCGCCAGGGGGGTGGAGCGCCCTGGTGCCTTGTGGGCGTCAGGGCCCCCCTCCAGTGGTTCTTTGCTCTGGTATTTTTATTTTCTTCAAAAATACGTCAACAAGTTTCATCCTATTTCGAGAACTTTTATTTCTGCACAAAAACAACACCACGGTGGTTCTGTTGAAAACATCACCAATCCGGGTTAGTTCCATTCAAATCATACCAAAACCATATAAAATTGTTTTAAACATGGCATGAATACTTCATAAATTATAGATACGTTGGAGATGTATCAGCATATCCAAGCTTAATTCCTACTCGTCCTCGAGTAGGTAAATGATAAAAGAAATATTTATGAAGTGTAAATGCTAGCAAAGTGCATAAGTTTGATCAATGATAATTTCAATCACTTTTCCTAGCATCATAACAACAACTATTTCTCATAAAACTCATCATGATGAAGTAGCAATCAATTCACATGTTATGGTTCAAACAATGCCTTCTCTTGAAACTTAACAACCTATGTTCTTAGTCACCAAACAATCACAATTCAACTTATTCTCAACAAAGTCTAAGTAATAGCTCCACATACTCAATCATCATATAGTCTTCTAATTGCTAGTACTCAAAGCATATTTTTAGAACAAATGGCATCCATCAAACGTAGAGAAAGATAGGGGCTTAATGTTTCGCCTCCCAACTCATTTATCATAGAGATAATTGTCAACAATAATAAATCATGATCAAATATATTTGACTGGCCACATGATGCTTGCCAACTATAGAATAATTGAGGTTGAAATGAGAATGCATAACATTGACTCTTGCATAAAAGTAAATTCTAAAAATTGAAAGATAGGCCCTTCGTAGAGGGAAGCAAAGGTTGTCAATCGCTTTTTATTTTTGGATGTGCAAGCTCTTAATGCAAAGGAACGTCATGTTATATTGCCCCTTATGATAGCACCATTTATTATGCAGTCCATCGCTTTTATTACTTTGCCATCACAAGTTTGTACAATGCTTATTTTCCCTTACAGTAGAAGATCAAACATATTTAGGAGTAATTTTTATTGCTTTGTTTATCGATGACAACTTACTTGAAGGATCTTATTCACTTCATATGATATGGTGGACACTCATGGCAAGAAAATGGGATTAAGGGTTTTTGGATGCACAAGTAGTACCTCTACTTAGTACGAGTTTTTGGCTAGCAAAAGATCCTAAGCAAGCACCGCATGTTGGAGGATCCATAACAATATAACTTCTATGCAAATATACACAATCATAACTCATTACGTTGTCTTCCTTGTCCAACTTCAACTAATTTTCTCAAGTTTAGAAATAATTAATGGGTATTCAAAATCATAGAAGATGTCCAAGATAATATATTTGTATGTGAAAGTTCTCTTCCTTATACTAATTATTCATGAATTGCTTGTATGACCAATATTGTGATTGTCAAGCTTCAAAAGATTTCACTTCCTAAACCCGATGTGAATCTACTACTAGGTATGATATGAACATATAATTTCAACTTCATGATATTCAATTCATTCAACAATTTACTCATAGGATATAAGCGAAGCACAAGAGTAAATGACAAACTACTCCAAAAACATACAAGTGGAGATCAAGCGACTAGTTAAGTAAATGGGTAGCTATTTTAGGACTCTCTCTTATTTAAAGACCTTCAGATCTAAGTATTTTATTAAAACAGCAAGCAAAACAAAATAAAATGGCATTCCAAGAATAGCACAACTCATGTGAATAAGCGAAAACTTAGGCTCGACCAATAATAACCGTAATTGTTGATGAAGAAAGGTGGGATGCCTACCTGGGCATCCCCAAGCATAGATGCTTGAGACTTCCTGAAATATATCTTGGGATGCCTTGGGCATCCCCAAACTTGAGCTTTTGTGTCTCCTTAATTCCTTTTATATCACGGCTTCTCTAAATCTCAAAAAACTTCATCCACACAAAACTCAACAAGAACTCGTGAGATAAGTTAGTATAAATCAATGCATAACCTTATCATTCTCTACTGTAGAAAATCACTAAAATCATTATTTAACATTGCATACTAAATGCCTCTGCATATTTAATACCCCTATCCTCAAATAGAATGATTAAACAAGCAAACATATGGAAACATAAGAACAATTTGTCTAAACAGTATAGTCTGTAAAGGATGAAGTAAGATCCATACTTATTTAACTTAAACAATTCCGAAAATTTACCGCACTTTAGAAAATTTATCATAGATTATTGTGCAAAAAATTCAACATTTTATCACATTCTGACTTTTCTGAAGAATTCACGCACTAGCGTGCAACTTTCTGTTTTCAAACAGCCACATATAGACTTGCAAAATAAGCATGGTAAAGGCTATACTTGACATTTTTATTGAAATGAAAGATGCAAAACATTATCTAAATAACAGCAAGAAAATCCTAACAAAATAAAATTATGCTCCAAACAAAACACATATCATGTGACGAATGAAAATATAGCTCCAAGTAAGGTTACCGATAATGTTGGAGACGGAAGAGGGGATGCCTTCCGGGGCATCCCCAAGCTTAGTTGCTTGGATCTTCCTTGAATATTAACTTGGGGTGCTGTTGGGGATGTAACTATCAGGTATGACCCGCCAAGGAGGGGCCGGGTCATGCCACTGGCGGCTTAAGAAGAGAAGGCCCAGGAGGACAATGAGGATGGCAGTTCATAGAGTAAGCTTTGTGAAAGCCCAAGACTCGGAGGTGATTTGAGGTCCACGAGTATGAACCGCCATATTGTATGACTTGTATTGTACGGCAAGTTTAGTTGGTTACCGAGCTGGACACGTTGTGTATGAGCCGGCCAGGACTCTGTAAGCCGCTGGGCATCCACCAGTGTATATAAAGGGGTGACCCGGTGGCGGGTTAGGGCACAAAACAAGAGATCGAGAAATAGGTCAAGCGTATTCGCTCCCTAGTAATTGAAACCCAAGCAATACAACCCAAACTGGAGTAGGTCTTTTCCTCATCACTGAGGGGCCGAACTAGTATAAACTCTTTGTGTCCTTTGTCCCGATCTGCCGTGTTAAGTCCATGACAGTTGGCACCCACCGTGGGGGCAGCACATGGTGGTTTCGAATTCTTGAAGGGCATCTTCGTAGGGATCAAGGGATACACTGTGGGCCTGATGACCAAGAGTCATCACGGCAAGCTCTACATCGACGACGCTCGCTGGGGCCCCAAGGCTGGCTCAATTGAGTACGGGTACCGGGTCCCCTTCGGTGGAATCCATGTCTTCATCGGCAAGATCAGCGAGTCGGGCCCTGAGCCGGACACCTGCACCGACATCATCGAGACGGCTCAGCTTGCACAACCCGCCAAGGTTCAAGTCCCTGTGAAGCATGCCTTTGTCGATTTTATCCATGGGGCGCAGTTTGAGGAAGGATCTGTGGCTGGTGGTGAGACGGCCATCCGCTCTGATGGTGAGTCGTTGATACGTTGTCGGGACCCCGATCCTAAGTCACACCGATCTAGCATGTAACACATCCTATCACTTTGCGGCCTCACGCACAGTATTCCCATGGGTGCCACCTTACCTGGCCCGGGACCGTTTGCGCCTTTTGGCTCACGTATATGATAGTGTCGCTAGCATCCATATGACAGAGAACCCGGGCCGACATGACTAGTCGTGAACCCAAAGTGGCACTAACTTATAGGGACAGGCATACATGAATCAACCTCGAGCATGTCGGTCAACATCGTATGAATCCAGGCTGTAGCGACTGGGCTAACAGGACTCCGGGAACCCGGGCTGTAGCAGGCTAACAGGACTCCGGATGTCTCTGCGTGACATTTCCCTGAAGGGACAGACACAGGAACGAAGTGAATCACATGCCGGCCAGTCTAACTATTCCGGAGCAGTAGTGCTGGGCTAGCAGGACTCCGGTAAACCGGGCTGTAGCGGACTACCAAGGCTCAGTGGAAGCACTAGACTACATTTCCCCATAAGAGAGGCTACCAAGGATAAACAACTAGATTGTCGGATCCTACACATAGCAATACACGTTACACGTACGCATAACATGCAAGTATGTGTTGTACAACATGGCATCACAACATAACTCAAACTCATATATATATATATATATATATATATATATATATATATATATATATATATATATATATATATATATATATATATATATATATATATATAAGCCCAGAAGAGCCACATAGCATTCAATACAAACAGGGGTCTCATGACCCAACATTCAGAGCATACAAGCAACGGAAGCATTACATGTCTGAGTACAGACAACTACAAAAGGAAAAGACTAAGAAGCCTGACTAAACACGACCCTCCCAAGGGTACAAGATCGTAGCTGGGATACAAGCTACTCGTCGAAGTCACTAGTGTAACCAACTGCAAAACATAAATAAGTAAATGTGAGTACGAAGGTACTCATCAAGTCTTACATCAGAACTATCTACATATGCAACATTATCAACAAAGGGGGGTGGTGGAGTTTTAACAGCAGCAAGCCAACTTTGACTCAGTGGCTAACCTATACTACGAGTATCAGAAACTTCTTTGAGGTGAGGAGATGCACACGAGTCCACATATTCACCATATCAAAACTCCACTATGGATCCGTTCCCGTCTCCCTACGAGAAGGCCATCCATAGCACTCACGCTTATCTTGCATATTTTAGAGTATCCACTTCAAGTTGTCTATGTACTACATAAGTCCTCCAAGTTTCCATATCCGAGGAAAATGGCTATTCGAATAGATAATGATAACCCTGCAGGGGTGTACTTCTTCACACACGCTCTCGCCACTTATCGCCCTGTACACATCATGTACCTCGGCAACATTCAAGCGGAAGCCGGGCGAGGGTGTCGGCCACGACCTGACTAACCACACAAGTCTCTCGTCCATGTTTATCGCCTATTCGAGTTCCATCCGCAAGGAGTTCCGGCCGAAGTCTCCAGTACGGCCCCAAACGATGTGTGCAGGGTTCCCAAGCCCACCATCCGGGTGCCACTTGGTACACCATGCCACAGTGCCTAGTCTGTCCCAAGCCCGTCCCGTCGGACACCACCTGGTAGACAAGTAGCACTACCTACAAACGCCAGAAACTAGTTGGAACTCCTAGACAGAGATCAAGTGGATTAATAAGTCGAGAGGGGCCGGATAGCCGGAACCCAATGTGTGGTAGTAACTGGACTTGGATAACATACACAGAACTCAGTGCTTAGGGACGGTTCCAATGAGACAACCCACCATGTACTCCTACATGGCCTCTCATCGCTACCTTTACCAAAATGTGTTCACACACTTAGCCTTTATCGGTAGGACATGTTCACCACTCCGATTCATTCCCGATGAATCAGACCTGACACAACTCTAAGCATAGCTGGCATAAAGAAACAAGCAAGGATGAGTAGGCACATCAAGGCTCAACCAACTCCTACTCCTGCTAGTGGGTTTCAACTATTTACTGTGGCAATGACAGGTCATGCAGAGGAATGGGTTCAACTACCGCAACAGAAAAGTAGCAGTTGAATCGTTGTTGCCCTAATGTAGTATAAGGAGCAGGAGCGAGAGAGTGGGGTTTCTCGAAATGCTCAAGGGGGTTTGCTTGCCTGATAGACGGCGAAGGGGCACTGCTCCTCTGACAGGTACTCGGGAACACCTTCCGAAGTGGAACCTATCGAGAAGAAACGGTGCCAGCAATCAATACACAAACAAATGCAACAATATGATGCATGAACATGACATGTGCAAATGCTAGTGTTTGGGCTAATGCAAGATGCTACCAAGTTGGTTGAAGCCCATTTGAATCAAAGATTCAAATGCAATTCAAAATGAAGCATTTAAAATGCCCATATTATGTTTTCACTTATACAGCATGTATAAGTTGGTTTTTCATGCATGTAACTGGCATAAATGGATTCCTTGCATTTTTTGATAATTTTTCATATATAAATTATTTCGTTCTGAGCTACGGTTGAATTATTATGATTTTTTGAAGTTTAAGCAATATTCTGGAATTTCCTGAGTTAAAATAATTCCAGAAATCAATTATTGCGTCAGCTTGAGGTCAGCACTGCGTCAGCAGTCAACCTGGGTCAAACCTAACGTGTGGGGGCCACTGGTCAGTGCCTAACTAAACTAACCTAGTTAAATTAGCACTAACCTAGGTTAAACTAATTAGTTTCAAACCTAAACTAGACTAATTAACCGGGTGGGGCCCGCATGTCATAGACCCAGGGGAGGGAAAATCCCCTGGTCAACCGGGCAAACCTGCCGGCGGCTCGACGCCGGCGAGGCCAGACACGGCAGTGCGCTGCGGGTTTTGCCTACAGGGCGCAATTTGGCGCGCGGAGCGCAACTACGGGGTGCGGACGCTCGTCTGCATCCAACCGTGGTGGTGGCGCAGCCGGGGAGTGGCCGGAGTGGTGCCGGCAACGAGGAGTGCGACGGACGGAGTTCGGCCAGGTGCCCGCGGGGTATTGCGGGGCACGGCAGGAGCTGCGAGCAGGTCCGCTCGACTCGTCGGAGTGCACTGAGTGCAACGGCGAGCTCGGTTGCGAGCCGCGGTGGCCCTGGCCACGACGACACCATGGCCGGCGGCACGGATCTCTCGGCTCCGGTGGCAGAGGCGGCTAGAGGAGAGGAACGAGCTCGGGGAGGAGGGGAAAAAGCGGCGAAGCTCACAGAGAGGCTAACGGAGGGCTCGACAGGCGCGTGGACGGCCGATGGGCAGCAAATCGATGGCGAGGGTCTCCGAGCACCGAAGTGGAAGAAGACGGCGGGGACGGCGTTGCAGGGCCTCCGGCGAAGCCTGGCTCAGCGTGGAGGTTGAGGGAGACACGACAGAGCTTCTGGGCATGTCCAGGGGGCGAGGGGGAGGCAGTGGCCGCGGCAACGGCGAGCAGTGGCGTCGGCTGCACTCGGTGGCACTGCGGGGAAGAGAAAATAGAGGAGGGGAGGAGCACGGGAGAGAGTGAGTGAGGTCCAGGGTGCGTGGCATCGTCCTGGGCGTCGAGGCAGCGACGGGAAGCAGGAGGTGGCTGGGCGCGTGCTCGCGCGCGGCGGCCACGCGCGCGCTGTCCTCTTGGCGGGAGGTAGGTGGTGACTGGCAGAGGCCAGTGGGCTGGGCCTCTGCTGGGCCGTGGTGGGGCGCCAAGTAAGTCAGGTAAGTTTTCTTTTTTTGTTTTCTTTTCTATTTTTGATATTTGTTTTGACTTAAAATAAATACTAGCACAATTCCAAAAATGTTGGGATTCCTTATGACCACTAGTTATAATATACCAGAGACCCTCACCAAATTCCAACATTTTTGGAGCCTTTTAAAATATTTATATTATTTTAAACAACTCCAATTCAAATACATATGGGTTCATTCAAAAATCCAAAATGTTTAGCAAAAATGTGCATCACCTCTGGTTGTTGTTTCCAACATTTTCCAAAGACCATGAACATGTTTGAAAAGCATTTTGGGTTCATTGAAATTCCATTTTTAATTTGAACCTATTTTAATTTGCTTTGGTGCTAGGGTTTGAAACATTTCCCATTTCAAATTCATTTGAAACTTAAACATGATGCACAAAGCAAGCCTAGGTCATACCAGAACTAGGGATGTGACAACTCGCCCCCACTCTAAAAAATCTCGCCCCGAGATTCAGGAGTCGGCGGAAAGAAAGCGGGGTACTCAAGTCGAAGACGATCTTCTCGCTCCCAAGTAGCTTCTCTCTCGGAATGATGAGACCACTGAACCTTGAGAAACTTGATGTTATGACATCGAGTGACACGCTCTGCTTGATCCAGAATGCGAAAGGGGTACTCTCGATAAGTGAGGTTATCTTGGAGATCAAGCGTTTCGTGGTCAACTCCACGGATGGGATCCGAGAAGCGACGCCTGAGTTGAGAGACGTGGAAGACATCATGAACTCGATAAAGATGTGGGGGTAGTTCCAACTGGTAAGCAATCTCTCCTCGTTTAGCGAGAATGCGAAAAGGACCAATGTAACGAGGAGCCAACTTGCCCTTGATACCGAAACGATGGGTATCCTTCATCGGAGTAACCCGAAGGTAAGCCTTGTCGTCAACTTCATAAGCCACCTCCCTATGATGACGGTCATACTGGCTCTTTTGATGAGATTGGGCGGTTTTCAAATTCTCACGAATAATGCGAACTTGATCTCCTGCTTCCTGAATCATATCCGGCCCAAAGAATTGTCTTTCACCAGTTTCTGACCAGTTCAAAGGTGTTCGACATCTTCGTCCATAGAGAATCTCAAAAGGAGCTTTCTTAAGACTAGATTTATAGGTAATGTTATAAGCAAACTCGGCGAAAGGAAGACACTTCTCCCAATCCACACCGAATGAGATAACACAAGCTCTAAGCATGTCTCCGAGAATTTGGTTGACTCTTTCCACCTGACCACTTGATTGAGGGTGGAAAGCAGTACTGAAAGAAAGATGGGTTCCCATGGCATTCTGGAAACTTTCCCAGAAATGAGAGGTGAAAAGACTGCCACGGTCTGAATTGATCTCTAGTGGAACACCATGGAGTGACACAATTCAGGAGATATATAAGTCAGCGAGCTGACTAGCAGTGATACTCTCTCGAACAGGTAGGAAGTGAGCCACTTTGGAGAGACGATCAATGACTACGAAGATAGCATTATTTCCTTTCTTGGTCTTGGGAAAGCCGGTGATGAAGTACATACCAACTTTGTCCCATTTCCACTCGGGAATAGCTAAAGGTTGAAGGGTGCCAGCAGGTCTTTGATGCTCTGCCTTAACGCGACGACAAATGCCACAATTGGCAATATACTGAGCGATTTCTCTCTTCATCCTAGTCCACCAGAACCTTTGGCGTAGGTCCTGATACATCTTTGTACTACCAGGATGAATCGTGAGAGGGGATTCATGGGCCTCCTTAAGGATCAGTTGCTGCATCTGTTGACATTTGGGAACCACCAAACGGTTTCCAAAGTAAACAACACCTCGTTCATCCATATAGAAATAGTCGGCAACTCCCTTGGAAATATTTTTCTTGATCCGGGAGATTTCCGTATCATGCTTCTGAGCCTCTATGATCTGATCCGTAAGGGTAGGTTTCACCACCAAGGTAGAAAGGAAACCATGAGGAGCTATGTGAAGGTTAAGCTTACAGAATTCCTCATGGAGGGGTGGTTGACATTGTTGCAACATGAGGTTGTTGCAATAGGATTTACGACTTAAAGCATCAGCCATGACATTGGGTTTGCCTGGGGTGTAGGTGATTCCTAAGTCGTAATCCGAGATCAACTCCAACCAACGTCTCTGTCTGAGATTCAGATCCGGTTGGGTGAAGATATACTTGAGACTCTGATGGTCAGTGTAGATTTCGCAACGGTTACCAAGAAGGTAATGTCGCCAAGTCTTAAGTGCATAAACTACGGTTGCAAGCTCTAGATCATGTGTAGGATAATTTTCCTCATGTGGATGCAACTGTCGAGATGCATAGGCAATCACATGATGATCCTGCATAACAATGCAACCCAGTCCTTGACGCGAAGCGTCGCAATAGATAACAAAGTCTTTAGTGAAATCCGGTGGCACGAGTATGGGCGCAGAAGTCAGGCGTCTTTTCAGTTCCTGAAAACTGTGCTCACACTGTGGGGTCCACTCAAACCTTTTATCTTTCTGGAGAAGTTCCGTGAGGGGTTTGGCCACTTTGGAGAAGTTTTCAATGAAGCGGCGACAATAACTGGCTAGACCAAGGAAACTCCTAACTTGCTTGACCGTTTCGGGTGGAGTCCAATCGAGAACGGCTTTAACTCTCTCGGGATTGACAACAATGCCCTTACTAGAGATCACGTGGCCTAGATAGGTCACTTCTGGCAACCAAAATTCACACTTGGAGAACCTGGCATAAAGGCGGTGCTCTCTGAGTTTTTCTAACACAAGTCTAAGATGTTCGGCATGCTCTTCCTCGTTCTTCGAGTAAATAAGAATATCATCGAGATAAACCACGACGAACTTATCTAAGTACTCCATGAAGATCGAGTTCATCAAGCGGGAGAAAGTAGCTGGAGCATTGGTTAGGCCTAAAGACATCACGGTGTACTCGTATTGACCATAACGAGTGACAAAGGCCGTTTTGGGGATGTCCCCATTTATGATTTTGATTTGGTGGTAGCCTAACCTCAAATCCATCTTGGAAAAGACTGAGGATCCAGCGAGCTGATCATACAGGTCGTTGATCCTGGGGAGCGGATACTTGTTCTTTATCGTGACCAAATTAATGGGACGATAATTTACAACCATCCGATCCATACCATCCTTCTTCTTGACGAAGAGGACAGGACAAGCCCAAGGAGAAGAACTGGGACGGATGAAACCCTTTTGCAAGGACTCATCAAGCTGTTTCTTAAGCTCGGCTAACTCCAAAGGTGCCATCTTGTATGTTCTCCTAGAGATTGGAACCGTTCCTGGGATAAGTTCTATGACAAACTCTACATCTCTGTCAGGTGGGTCACCTAGCAGTTCTTCTGGAAAGACATCTGAGAAGTCACGGACTACCGGAATATCTTCAAGGTCTGGAAGAGGGCTGGCATTAAGAGAATAGAGTTGACGCCTTGCAACTCTAGTGGAGACAGTGACTATTTTGCCAGATGGATGTGTAAGTTGAACAGATCTAGTGTAACAATCGATCTTGGCATGATGAGCTATCATCCAGTCCATGCCCAAGATGATGTTAATATCTGAGGACTTAAAAGATATCAAAGAAGCAAGGAATACCAATCTGTCAACAAGGATTTCATTACCATGGCTTACCTTGGAGGTTTGCCATTTGGAACCAGGAGTCTGGATTATTAGTGGAGTTGGCATATCACAAAATGACATGTCGTGCAACCGAGCATAACCTTCGGATATGAAGGAGTGGGATGCTCCAGTATCGAACAGAACTGAAGCTGGGTCACAATTGACAAGAAGCATTCCCAATACGACGTCGGGTTCATCTTGAGCTTCTATAGCTGAGACGTGGTGCACACATGCTCGTTCAGTGGTGGCTGGCTTGGTATTGATCATCTTGCCTAATGGCTTTTCACGACCAACATACCTCTCATACTGGGGTGCAGTATAATTGGACTGAGGGCAGTCACATGCATAGTGTCCTGGTTCTCCGCCGGTGAAGCAAATTCCTGAGGTAGGACGTGGACCTACATTGGCAAGTGGTCCACTAATAGGCCTGGGTGGAGCACGTTGCTGAGTTAGGTGAGGCGCCACATCGGATGGTCTCGGTGCATGTCCAGGTGGAAGAGCTGAGTTTGGAATCCAAATCTATCGCTTCTGAGAGCCAGAGCGGGAGGAAGAACCCAGATCACGGTTGTGCTTACGAGACTCCTCGTAAGTGAGCTGAGCTGTCTCTGCATTAATGGCTGTGGGAGTCCTGGATTAGGGGGTCTCCGGACAGCCGGACTATCTCCATTGGCCAGACTTTTAGACTATGAAGATACAAGATTGAAGACTTCGTCTCGTGTCCGGATGGGACTCTACTTGGCGTGGAAGGCAAGCTAGGCAATACGGATATGTGAATCTCCTCCTTTGTAACCGACCTTGTGTAACCCTAACCCTCTCCGGTGTCTATATAAACCGGAGGGTTTTAGTCCGTAGGACACAACAAATGCAACATACAATCATACCATAGGCTAGCTTCTAGGGTTTAGCCTCTCTGATCTCATGGTAGATCTACTCTTGTACTACCCATATCATCAATATTAATCAAGCAGGACGTAGGGTTTTACCTCCATCAAGAGGGCCCGAACCTGGGGAAAACATTGTGTCCCCTGCCTCCTGTTACCATCCGCCTTAGACGCACAGTTCGGGACCCCCTACCCGAGATCCGCCGGTTTTGACACCGACATTGGTGATTTCATTGAGAGTTCCTCTGTGTCGTCGCCATTAGGCTTGATGGCTCCTATTATCATCGATATCGATGCGGTCCAGGGTGAGACTTTTCTCCCCGGACAGATCTTCGTGTTCGGCGGCTTTGTACTGCGGGCCAATTCGCTTGGCCATCTGGAGCAGATTGAAAGTTACGCCCCTGGCCACAAGGTCAGGTTTGGAAGCTTAAACTACACGGCCGATATCTGCGGAGACTTGATCGTCGATGGATTTGAGCCTCTGCCTTGCGCGTCACGCGGTCACGATGAGTATGATTTAGCTCTACCATCGGACAGTGTTAAGATCACACCGGCAGCCGCTCCGACCCTCAATTCGGAGCCGGTTGCACCTTCCGCGGACGGGTGGATGGACCCCGCCATGGAAGCCTTACCCTTAGCGGCGATCGAGCCGAACATCGACCTTACCTTGCACGAGAGCCGTGTTGTTAAACTGCCGGATCCTTCTCCGGCCACGGACTCCGAGCCGCCTGCGCCCGTTCCCATCGAATCCGATTGGGCACCGATCATGGAGTTTACCTCCGCGGATATTTTTCAGCACTCGGCCTTTGGCGACATACTGAACTCATTAAGGTCCTCTCCTTGTCAGGAGGATCCTGGCCGAACTATGTCCGGCAGGACTGGGATGCGGACGACGAAGAAATTCATGCCCCACCCACCACCTACTTAGTAGCCAGTGTCGATGAGTTAACTGACATGCTCGACTTCAACTCCGAAGACATCGACAGTATGGACGACAATGCAGGAAACGAAGAGGAACCACTGCCCACAGGGCACTGGACGCCCACTTCACCACATGACGTATACATGGTGAACACACCAAAAGAAAACGACGACGTGGAATGGAAGGACGCAATGAAGGGTTGTCCCCTCGAGAAGCAGTCAAAGTGGCGGCGTAAGCGCCACCCCAAATCCCGCCTCGGTAGAAACAACGATCATATAGACCCAGCGTTAGAGCAGGGTGAACCATTGCCGGACCACGGCAACACGGAGAATCAAACCAAACAACCCGATTCTGTCAAAGATAATAGTCCGGATGACGTAACACCGGACAGACACCCGGAGCAACAGAATGCCCATCAAAGGCTTGTTGCCACCGCGAGGAGTCTAAAAAAGCAGAAACAAAGGCTCAAGGCTGCGCAAGACACACTCCAAATCAGATGGAGCAAAGTACTCAACACAACAGCGAAGTATGGCGGTAATCGCCCCACCAAGAGCTACCCGAAGTGGAAGTTGCTACCTGAATTCGATGAGCAGGCCTTAGACCCCCCGCAACCAAAAATTAAAAAGGCCACCTGGCCGGATAGACGACCTCACGGCCAACATAGAGCGGCAAGCAATGCCGCACATAAGCCAATACGCGATCCACGCGAGGGCTCGCATCAAAAGGACGACGCAACCAGATCCATCTATGGACCACGCAGGCGCGCTCCAGCATACAATGCAACACAACAAACATCCGCACACTACGGTACACCCAGATACAGGGGTGCCACACACCCACTATGTTTCACCGACGAGGTGCTGGACCATGAATTTCTAGAGGGATTCAAACCCGTAAACATAGAGGCATACGACGGAACAACAGACCCTGGGGTCTGGATTGAGGACTATATCCTCCATATCCATATGGCTCGAGCAGATGATCTCCAGCCATTAAGTACTTACCCCTCAAACTCAAAGGGGCAGCTCGGCACTAGCTTAAAAGCCTCCCCGAATGCTCCATTGGAAGCTGGAAAGAGCTCGAAGACGCTTCTCAGGAAAATTTTCAAGGGACTTATGTCCGACCTCCGGACGCGGACGATTTGAGTCATATAACTCAACAGCCCGGAGAATCAGCCCGAAAGCTTTGGAACAGGTTTCTTACTAAAAAGAACCAAATAGTCGACTGTCCGGACACTGAAGCCTTAGCAGCTTTTAAGCATAGTGTTCGTGACGAATGGCTTGCCAGACACCTCGACCAAGAAAATCCGAGAACAATGGCAGCATTAACAAGCCTCATGACCCGCTTTTGCATGGGTGAGGACAACTGGCTAGCCAGATGCAGCACCAGCGACCCCAGTACATCCGAAGTTAGAGATGGAAACGGGAAATCACGCGTAACAACAATAACAAACGCCGGGATAAATAAGACATCATGAAGAGCACGACAGTAAACGCCGGATTCAAAAGCTCTCGGCCAAGTCAGCAAAAGCCGCCCTCTAAAGGTGCCAGAGACGAACTGTCCAGCCTAAACAAAATTCTAGACCAAGTATGTCAGATCCATAGCACCCCTGGTAGACCTGCTAATCATACCCACAGAGAATGTTGGGTCTTCAAGCAGTCCGGCAAGCTCAACGCGTACACAAGGGGGAGGATACACCAAGCGAAGACGCGGATGAGCCTCTCACGTAAGACACTGGGGAACAAAAGAAATTTCCACCAGAAGTCAAAACAGTAAACGTATTACACGTGATAAAGGAGAGAAACAAAGCGGCACTCCCAGATAAATATGCCCAAGGGCCTATCACCGCGGAGTCCTACCACTGGTCGTTTCAACCGATCACTTTTGACCATCGGGATTACTCAACAAGTATCCGCGTGTAGGACGGGGTGCCCTGGTATTAGACCCAATAATTGACGGATACCACTTTACACGAGTCCTGATGGACGGTGGCAGCAGTTTAAACCTGATATACCAGGATACAATCCACAAAATGGGGATAGACCCCAGGAAAATCTGCCACAGCAACACTACCCTGAAAGGAGTAATGCCAGGCCTAGGGGCTCATTGCACGGGCTCCCTGCTACTAGAGGTTATATTCGGCTTCCCCGATAACTTCCATAGCAAAAATTTAACATTCCACATTGCTCCGTTCCAAAGTGGCTATCAAGCACTACTTGGACGCGAAGATTTCGCTCGCTTTAATGCAATACCGCATTACGCTTCCCTTACGCTTAAGATGCCCGGTCCACGTGGCATCATTAAAGTGAATGGAAATATTAAGCGATCCCTACACGCCGAAGAGAGTGCGACTGCCTTGGCAGCCGCACACTAAAAAGGGCCTCACCAACTAAAGCATTTGATAGGTCGTCAAGACCACAGACACGGTTGGACGAGTCCGGCGCAGCTATATGTAACTCACACAGGTTTGATAAGCCACACCCCTATTACAAATACAAGGGGCTCAACGCGCGCAGACAAGTGGCAATTTTTACTCATCTTGAATTATACATGGTTTCTTCAAACCTACCTTTTGGCACGACAACTTTTCACCTAAGTTTCTCTCTTTTACAGATGACCATCGGGTTTCTCTCTTTTACAGATAACCATCGTGCTACACCCGTCCAGGATACGGCACAACGGAGACACGGGCACAGACGTGCAGCAGGGACCCGCTCCAAGGATTCTTTTTAGATTAAGACCCTGCGTAAACCTTTTTTACTGTCTCTTGTTGATACACATCCCTCGGATTCTCAAATACAATTGAGAAGGATGCTGACGTCTTGGCATGTGGCCACGTCAGAGTAAACGCCCGTACCTGGACACAAGGGGCTTCTTACAAAGGGCACTATTTAGACCCGGTTTATACCATAAAGACCGAATACCTTAGGGAGTGTTTAGCGTCGCGAGTTTGGCCTTATATGCATCAGCTCCGAATCATGTCTTTGCTCAAATGTTGGGTTTGCCCGGCTCCTATGTTTTGGTACCTTACGTTCCGCGCTATCGGCTAAGGTAGCACTAGGAGAACTACTACGATTGTGCCCCGGGTCATCCGGACGAGCACCTCAGTAGAGAAAGCTGAAAAATGATTGTCATGATATAGCATGAGACTGGTCAACCACTCGATGACCTATCGGAATGTTAGAATTCCTCCGCCTTAACGAAGGGCCGTTTCCCGGCTAGGCATGTACGCACCCCGAATTCGGGAGAATGCGGAGCCAACAGGGGCTATATAATAGCCCCACCGTCAAACTCCTATGGCTAAGTGAAAGTGTTAAAGCATTATAGTCTGGTTGCCTCGTTCGCTGCGCTATCACCTCCTTAATAGGACCAAGACGTTGGGTTAAGTGTGAACACGCGTCTTATGCGAACACCTCTGCATTATATGCGTGGGGGCTGAAGCCGACGACTACAATCTTTCAGGTTATATACAGATATACATAAACGGCCGCACAGGAGGCACCATATTACTTTCCAGCAAAAGTATAAATAGAGCCTTACTACATTTCATAAAAACATTGTGTTTACAATGGGAACACATGTCACTCAAACATAATATTCTTCGAGCACTGGGCCTCTATCAAACGAGCGCCCTCAAGAACCTCTTCAAAATAGTGCTCGGCAGCTACTCGGCCTATGGCCGAACCTTGCGCCACAATAGTGGTAGCATCCATCTCCGCCCAGTATGCCTTGACACGGGCAAAGGCCATCCACGAGCCTTCTATGCACGCCGACCGCTTCATCGCATTGATGCGCGGCACCGCACCAAGGAACTGTTGCACTAAGCTAAAATAGCTTTTCGGCTTCGGCTTCTCCGGCCACAAGTGATCTACGACGGACCTCATGGCAAGCCCGGACAACCTATTAAGTTTGGCCCATTCGGCTAGCTGATCAGTCAAGGGAAGCGGACGCTCTGGAACGTTAAATTGCTACCAGAATAGCTTGTCCACTTCACGGTCTGTCTGATCTCGGAAGTATTCAACCGCATCGACAACGCTTGCCGCCAAGTCCATATATGTGTCTGCCGAACTCCACAGCCGATCCAGAGGGGCATACCGCGGATCCCCGAACTTCCTCTGCAGCAGAAAGGGCTTCCCAGCCGCAATATCCCCGGCTTCGCGCAGCTCCTCCTTCTTCGCCCTCATAACAGAGCGAGTGTCTTTGGTCACCATCGTGGCCTTTTCAAGGTCCGTTGCCTTCAATCGGTTCTCTTTTTCAAGGAACTGGCAACGGTCGGCAGTGTCTTTTAATTCTATGGCCATCTTGGACATCTTCTCTTTGCTTTCGCAATGCGTGGCCTTCTCGGCTCTTAACTCTTCGGCTGCCTTCAAAGCAGCCGCATTACTAACTCTTGCTTGTTCCTTGGCTCGGGCAAGTTCCGCCCGAAGGGTCTCCACGGTGGCAGCTCCGTCTGTAGTCACAACATATTAAAAATACCGGCATCATGCTGCTCTTATTATGTGACATTCACCCGAAAAACATTACTTACCATGTGACTCGTCAAGCCGCTTGTTAACAAGCTCGATGTCGGCGTCTGCCGCATCTAGTTGCCGCTTTAGTTCAGCAAGCTCATGAGTCCGGCTAGCCACCGGAGCTCCCACTACCTGCACATTAAAGCGGTATGGTTATTGCCTGGGACTACGATCCTCTGTTTGCCACCGTCCTCGGCGACAACCAGAGTCTCAGGGGCTACTATCTACACAGGGCACACCTAAAAATGTGCGGTACCATAACAAATGTACATCATTTTACGTACCTCAAAGCCCGTCAGTAGACTCACAAAGGCATCATGCAACCCGCTTTTGGCGGATGAAATCCTTTCCATCACCGTACCCATCAATGTACGGTGTTCCTCTGAGATGGCTGCTCGCTCCAACAGCTCCCTCAGTACGTCCGACCACATACCAGACGGTGTCGGACTCTTTTGTTTGCTCTCTTCAAGAGCCGGACGCTGAGGACTTCGGGTAACTATAGGATTATCTTCTGGCCTCACCGGATCTGGAGAGGCCCTCCGCGACGACACTTCATGGTCGCCCGCTTCTTGAGCGGGGGAGTCCGGGGGAGGCGTCTCGCTCTCCATCATCTCCGGAAGAAGATCCCCTGAAGACGAGCTCTGTTGAGAAGGGCTAAGATCCGAACTGGAAGATAAACGCTTCGGTTATTTTCCTCGGAGGTAAGGTAGTATATCTCCACTATTAAAGTACTTTCTGATTACTTACAGCTCGTTGGAGGGCTCATCCTCGCGCGGGCTTTGTGCGGCAAAAGCACCCTCCAAGGCAGGACCCTCAAGTGGAGACTTCTTCTCCCGTTTGGAAGCCTCGGTTTCCGGATCTTCAGAGGCAGTCCTCTTCCTTCCCCGAAGCGAGATAAGGTCGGATTCTTCTCCTTGGTTATCCTCCATCATGGAGGTGCTCATTCCCTCGGTTGGAATTGGTAGCGATGGGGGACCGCTTTCGACCTCATTATTCCCCCCTTTATCTTCCTTTGAGGGCTCCGGGCAAGGTGCTAGCTCGAGCATCTTTTCCAGTACCGGATTCTCCAAACCCTCAGGAAGGGGGGACGAACACCGAACCATCTTCACCTTTGTTAGCCAGTCCTGGTCAAAGAGCGATTTCTCAGAATGACGTCATGGTAAATAAAAGACGGTGTGTTCGGCTAAAGGATTACTTACTTGGTCGGCGATACGGTTGCTGCTCAGGCCCACATCTTCGGTAGTATACGGACACTCTATTTGGGGTCCGAAGAATGATTTGTACATCTCCTCATGTGTCAGGCCGAGGAAATTCTGAATAGTACGCGGCCCTTCTGGGTTGAACTCCCATATGCGGAGGGGCCGGCGTTTGCAAGGCTGGACTCGACGAACCAGCATGACTTGCGCCACCATAATCAAACTGAAATCTCCTTCGAAGAGATTTTGGATGCGGCTTTGCATTACAGGCAGGTCCTGGGCAGGACCCCAGCTCAGCCCTCTGCTAATCCATGACATCAATTGTGGTGGAGGGCCTGAGCAGAAAGCAGGGGCAGCCACCCACTTGGCACTTCTGGGAGCTGTGATGTAAAACCACTCCTGTTGCCACAATCCGGACACCTCTGGAAAGTAACCTTTGGGCCACGGAGCTCCTGCTATCTTGCTTATTAATGCGCCTCCGCACGCTGCATATTGCCCCTCGACCATCTTCGCCTTCACGTCAAAGGTCTTGAGCCACAGGCCGAAGTGAGGAGTAATGCGGAGGAAGGCCTCACACACGACAATGAATGTCGAGATGTGGAGAAAGGAGTCCGGGGCTAGATCGTGGAAATCTAGCCCGTAATAAAACATCAACCCCCTAACGAAGGGATCCAGAGTGAGGCCTAGTCCTCGAAGGAAGTGGGAGATGAACACGACGTCTTCGTTGGGTTCAGGAGTAGGGACGACCTGCCCTCGGGCAGGCAGCCGATGCGAAACCTCGGCGGTCAGGTATCTGGCCTCCCTCAACTTCTTGATGTCTTCTTCCGTAACAAAGGAGGGAATCCATCGGCCTTGAAGGCTAGATCCGGACATGATTGAAGGTCTGGAGCACCTGACTTGGGCTTTGGGTATTAGAACTCGAGGCGGGGGAAGGATTCGATTGAGCACGGGAGGGAAACAAGTAAAAGCCTTGTCCCTTTATAAAGAGGGTGAATATCAAGCGTCCTCTCTGTAGCCGTTTGGGACTTGCCTATAATCTAGGAGTCCTACACACGGTTGGGTTACCCAGACCCGTATTGATAAGAATCCCGTAATAAGGGGACACGATCTCTGCTTCGACGAGACGTGTCAAAAAACTGCCTCGCGTTATGTGCGGGGCTAGTTAAAGGAAACGGTTCGAATAATCACCGGGCCATGGCTTAATGTCATGTTGCCAAAACAAGTCAGCAAATTTTATTTGTGAAAATATTATTCTCTCTACGGTGGTATGTGGAACTTATTTTGCAGGGTTGGACACTATCCTTATATTCAAATTCTTCCATGGTATATTCGGAGGAGGAACCCGCCTTGCAATGCCAAAGACAATACTGCGCGCCGGACTCATCGTCATTGAAGCCTGGTTCATGGGCTACTGTGGGAGTCCTGGATTAGGGGGTCTCCGGACAACCGGACTATCTCCATTGGCCGGACTGTTAGACTATGAAGATACAAGATTGAAGACTTCGTCTCGTGTCCGAATGGGACTCTACTTGGCGTGGAAGGCAAGCTAGGCAATACGGATATGTGAATCTCCTCCTTTGTAACTGACCTTGTGTAACCCTAACCCTCTCCGGAGTCTATATAAACCGGAGGGTTTTAGTCCGTAGGACACAACAACTGCAACATACAATCATACCATAGGCTAGCTTCTAGGGTTTAGCCTCTCTGATCTCGTGGTAGATCTACTCTTGTACTACCCATATCATTAATATTAATCAAGCAGGACGTAGGGTTTTACCTCCATCAAGAGGGCCCGAAACTGGGTAAAACATTGTGTCCCCTGCCTCCTGTTACCATCCGCCTTAGACGCATAGTTTGGGACCCCCTACCCGAGATCCGCCGGTTTTGACACCGACAATGGCCTTGTTCACAAGAGCCTGGAAAGTATCACAATGATGCAGGTGGAGATCACGACACAACTTAGGGTTGAGACCCTTCCGGATCCTAGCCTGCTTCTTGGCGACCGTGGACACTTCTTCTGTAGCATAGCGGGCGAGGTTTTCAAACTCTCTACTTTAAGCATCAACAGGCAGCTTACCCTGGGTAAAACTACAGAACTCTTCCCTCTTGCGGTCAATGAGAGCCTGAGGAATGTGGTGCTCACAAAAAGCCTCGGTGAAATCCCTCCAGGTAGGAATTTGGCCAGCTGGAAGCATAGCCTCATAGCTCTGCCACCAAATACTAGGAGGACCTTCCAGGTGATAGGTAGCATAGGTGACCTTGTCACCTTCAGCTATGTTCGTAGAATGCAACTTGTGAGTGATGCTCCAGAGCCAGCATCTGCATCGAGTGGCTCAACGGAATGATGGAAAGTTGGTGGTTTCAGACCAATGAAGTCGGTGATGAAAACCAACTTCTTATGCTGATGTGCAGTGTTCTGCTCAATCTGTGCCAGCAAGCGGTTAGTCTCATGCTTGTTCCTCTCGGAAGCTAACAAGAACTCTACCATCAAAGGCTGGTTAGGAGGATCCTCATCCCTACCATCTCTGTGGTTCTTGCTATGAGCAACTGAACCTCGATTAGCAGACGTCATCCTGGCACATAAACCAAGGAAACAAGGATGGAATTAGCATCGACATAAGGATGTAGAATGTAATGCAAAAGCATTGGAAACTCTTGAAATCCTAGGACAATTCCAGCAGCATAACGGCTGTAAATGCTCAAAAAGTATTTTGAGACATTCATCAAAGGAATAGCATAATCACTCAGCATCATAATATCAAGGTTCTGGGTCAAATTGATGACACATGGAAGTAGTAGAACTGAATAGAGACACAAACCCAACAATCCTAAGACTTTACGGTTTAGTAACACGTCATCCTGAGAGCTAGAGGAGAAGCCTAGTCCTTAACCCTCGTAGAAAAGAAGAGACTGATTTAGAAAGAATGACATGAGGTAAAGGAGTTAAAAAGAGCCTTACGTTCCCTTCCACAATCAATTCCCTTATATAACTAAAGCATTTCTAGACTCAACTTCGACCAGTTTGGCTTGGTAATCCTACAGTCAGTCAAGGCATTGATACCAACGCTGTCGGGACCCCGATCCTAAGTCACACCGATCTAGCATGTAACACATCATATCACTTTGCGGCCTCACGCACGGTATTCCCACGGGTGCCACCTTACCTGGCCCGGGACCGTATGCGCCTTTTGGCTCACGTATATGATAGTGTCGCTAGCATCCATATGACAGAGAACCTGGGCTGACATGACTAGTCGTGAACCCAAAGTGGCACTAACTTACAGGGACAAGCATACATGAATCAACCTCGAGCATGTCGGTCAACAACGTATGAATCCGGGCTGTAGCAACTGGGCTAACAGGACTACGGGAACCCGGGCTGTAGCAGGCTAACAGGACTCTAGATGTCTCCGCGTGACATTTCCCCGAAGGGATAGACACAGGAACGAAGTGAATCACATGTCGGCCAGTCTAAGTGTTCCGGAGCAGTAGTGCTGGGCTAGCAGGACTTCGGTAAACTGGGCTGTAGCGGACTACCAAGGCTCAGTGGAAGCACTAGACTACATTTCCCCATAAGAGAGGCTACCAAGGATAAACAACTAGATTGTCAGATCCCACACATAGCAATACACGTTACACGTACGCATAACATGCAACTTTGTGCTGTACAACATGGCATCACAACATAACTCAAACTCATATATATAAAAGCCCAGAAGAGCCACATAGCATTCAATACAAACAGGGGTCTCATGACCCAACATTCAGAGAATACAAGCAACGGAAGCATTACATGTCTGAGTACAGACAACTACAAAAGGAAAAGACTAAGAAGCCTGACTAAACATGACCCTCCCAAGGGTACAAGATCGTAGCTGGGATACAAGCTACTCGTCGAAGTCACTAGTGTAACCAACTGCAAAACATAAATAAGCAAAGGGTGAGTACGAAGGTACTCAGCAAGTCTTACATCAGAACTATCTACATATGCAACATTATCAACAAAGGGGGGTGGTGGAGTTTTAACAGTAGCAAGCGAGCTTTGACTCAGTGGCTAACCTATACTACGAGTATCAGAAACTCCTTTGAGGTGAGGAGACGCACACGAGTCCACATATTCACCATATCAAAACTCGACTATGGATCCGTTCCCGTCTCCCTACGAGAAGGCCATCCATAGCACTCATGCTTATCTTGCATATTTTAGAGTATCCACTTCAAGTTGTCTATGTACTACATAAGTCCTCCAAGTTTCCATATCCGAGGAAAACGACTATTCGAATAGATAATGATAACCCTGTAGGGGTGTACTTCTTCGCACACGCTCTCGCCACTTATCGCCCTGTACACATCATGTACCTCGACAACCTTCAAGCGGAAGCCGGGTGAGGGTATCGTCCATGACCTGACTAACCACACAAGTCTCTCGTCCAGGTTTATCACCTATTCGAGTTCCATCCGCAAGGAGTTCCGGCCGAAGTCTCCAGTACGGCCCCAAACGATGTGTGCAGGGTTCCCAAGCCCACCATCCGGGTGCCACTTGGTACACCGTGCCACGGTGCCTAGTCTGTCCCAAGCCCGTCCCGTCGGACACCACCTGGTAGACAAGTAGCACTACCTACAAACGCCAAAACTAGTTGCAACTCCTAGACAAAGATCAAGTGGATTAATAAGACGAGAGGGGCCGGATAACTGGAACCCAATGTGTGGTAGTAACTGGACTTGGATAACATACACAGAACTCAGTGCTTAGGGACGGTTCCAATGAGACAACCCACCATGTACTCCTACATGGCCTCTCATCGCGACCTTTACCAAAATGTGTTCACACACTTAGCCTTTATCGGTAGGACATGTTCACCACTCCGATTCATTCCCGATGAATCAGACCTGACACAACTCTAAGCATAGCTGGCATAAAGAAACAAGCAAGGATGAGTAGGCACATCAAGGCTCAACCAACTCCTACTCCTTCTAGTGGGTTTCAACTATTTACTGTGGCAATGACAGGTCATGCAGAGGAATGGGTTCAACTACCGCAGCAGAAAAGTAGCAGTTGAATCGTTGTTGTCCTAATGCAGTATAAGGAGCAGGAGCGAGAGAGTGGGATTTCTCGAAATGCTCAAGGGGGTTTGCTTGCCTGATAGACGGTGAAGGGGCACTGCTCCTCTGACAGGTACTCGGGAACACCTTCCGGAGTGGAACCTATCAAGAAGAAACGGTGCCAGCAATCAATACACAAACAAATGCAACAATATGATGCATGAACATGACATGTGCAAATGCTAGTGTTTGGGCTAATGCAAGATGCTACCAAGTTGGTTGAAGCCCATTTGAATCAAAGATTCAAATGCAATTCAAAATGAAGCATTTAAAATGCCCATATTATGTTTTCACTTATACAGCATGTATAAGTTGGTTTTTCATGCATGTAACTGGCATAAATGGATTCCTTGCATTTTTTGATAATTTTTCATATATAAATTATTTCATTCTGAGCTACGGTTGAATTATTATGATTTTTTGAAGTTTAAGCAATATTCTGGAATTTCCTGAGTAAAAATAATTCCAGAAATCAATTATTGCATCAGCTTGAGGTCAGCACTGCGTCAGCAGTCAACCTGGGTAAAACCTGACGTGTGGGGGCCAATGGTCAGTAACTAACTAAACTAACCTAGTTAAATTAGCACTAACCTAGGTTAAACTAATTAGTTTCAAACCTAAACTAGACTAATTAACTAGGTGGTCCCGCATGTCCTAGACCCAGGGGAGGTCAAATCCCCTGGTCAACCGGGCAAACCTGCCGGCGGCTCGACGCTGGCGTGGCCAGACACGGCAGTGCGCTGCGGGTTTTGCCTACAGGGCGCCATTTGGTGCGCGGAGCGCAACTACGGGGTGCGGACGCTCGTCCGCATCCAACCATGGTGGTGGCGCAGCCGGGGAGTGGCCGGAGTGGTGCCGGCGATGACGAGTGCGACGGACGGAGTTCGACCAGGTGCGCGCGGGGTATTGCGGGGCACGGCAGGAGCTGCGAGCAGGTCCGCTCGACTGGAGTTCACTGAGTGCAACGGCGAGCTCGGTTGCGAGCTGCGGTGGCTCTAGCCACGGCGGCGCCATGGCCGGCGGCATGGAGCTCTCGGCTCCGGTGGCAGAGGCGGCTAGAGGAGAGGAACAAGCTTGGGGAGGAGGGGAAAAAGCGGCGGAGCTCACAAAGAGGCTAACGGAGGGCTCGGCGGGCGCGGGGACGGCCGGTGGGCAGCAAATCGATGGCGAGGGTCTCCGAGCACCAAAGTTGAAGAAGATGTCAGGGACGGCATTGCAGGGCCTCCGGTGAAGCCTGGCTTGGCGTGGAGGTTGAGGGAGACACGACAGAGCTTCTGGGCATGTCCAGGGGGCGAGGGGGAGGCAGTGGCCGCGACAACGGCGAGCGGTGCCATCGGCTGCGCTCGGTGGCGCTACGGGGAAGAGAAAACAGAGGAGGGGAGGAGCACGGGAGAGAGTGAGTGAGGTCCAGGGTGCGTGGCGTCGTCCTGGGCGTCAGGGCAGTGGTGGGAAACAGGAGGTGGCGGGGCGCGTGCTCGCGCGCGGCGGCCACGCGCGCGCTGTCCTCTTGGCGGGAGGTAGGTGGTGACTGGCAGAGGCTAGTGGGCTCGGCCTCTGCTGGGCCGTGGTGGGGCGCCAAGTAAGTCAGGTAAGTTTTCTTTTTTTGTTTTCTTTTCTATTTCTGATATTTGTTTTGACTTAAATAAATACTAGCACAATTCCAAAAATGTTGGGATTCCTTATGACCACTAGTTATAATATACCAGAGGCCCTCACCAAATTCCAACATTTTTGGAGCCTTTTAAAATATTTATATTATTTTAAACAGCTCCAATTCAAATACATATGGGTTCATTCAAAAATCAAAAATGTTTAGCAAAAATGTGCATCACCTCTGGTTGTTGTTTCCAACATTTTCCAAAGACCATGAACATTTTTGAAAAGCATTTTGGGTTCATTGAAATTCCATTTTTAATTTGAACCTATTTGAATTTGCTTTGGTGCTAGGATTTGAAACATTCCCCATTTCAAATTCATTTGAAACTTAAACATGATGCACAAAGCAAGCCTAGGTCATACCAGAACTAGGGATGTGACATACGTCTCCAACGTATCTAAATTTTTTGATTGTTCCATGCTATTTTATTATCAATCTTGGATGTTTTATAATCATTTTATAGTCATTTTATATCTTTTTTGGTACCAACTTATTGACATAGTGCCCACTGCTAGTTCCTGTTTTTTACATCGCAGGAATCAATATCAAACGAAGTCCAAATGGCACGAAACTTTATGATTATTTTTATGGGTCAAAAGGAAGCAGATGGGCCCTGGTTGCACCTGGGGGGTGCCCCGAGGGGGGCACAACCCACCAGGGCACGCCAGGAGGCTCTGGCGCCCCCCGGTGGGTTGTTCCCACCTTGGGTGCCCCCCGGACCACCTCTTTGCTCTATAAATACCCAAATATTCCCAAAACCCTAGGGGAGTCGACGAAATATTCATCCAGCCGCCGCAAAGTCCAGAACCACCAGATCCAATCTAGACACCATCTCAGATGGGGTTTCACCACCTGCATTGGTGCCTCTCCGATGATGCGTGAGTAGTTCTTTGTAGACCTTCGGGTCCGTAGTTAGTAGCTAGATGGCTTCATCTCTCTCTCTTGATCCTCAATACAATGGTATCTTGGAGATCCATATGATGTAACTCTTTTGCAGTGTGTTTGTTGGGATCAATGAACTTCGAGTTTATGATCAGATCTATGTTTTTATATCCATGAAAGTATTTGAGTTTCTTTGATCTCTTTTATGCGTGATCTCTTATAGCCTCGTATTTCTTCTCCGATATTTGGGTTTTGTCTGGCCAACTCGATCTATTTATTTTGCAATGGGAAGAGGTGCCCGGTAGTGGGTTCGATCTTACGGTGCTTGATCCAAGTGACAGAAAGGGAACCGACACGTATGTATCGTTGCTACTAAGGATAAAATGACGAGATCTATATCTACCGCCATATAGATAAACGGATCTTGTCTACATCATGTCATCGTTCTTATTGCATTACTCCGTTTTCCATGAACTTAACACACTAGATGCATGCTGGATAGCAGTCGATGTGTGGAGTAATAGTAGTAGATGCAGGCAGGAGTCGGTCTACTTATCTTGGACGTGGTGCCTATGTAATGATCATTGCCTGGATATTGTCATAATTATTTGAAGTTCTACCAATTGCCCAATAGTAATTTGTTCACCCACTGTTTGGTATTTTTCTTGAGAGAAGCCACTAGTGAAACCTACGGCCCCCGTGTCTTATTTCTCATATATTTTCCTTTGCAGTCTACTTTTTCCTTGCTTTTATTTTCAGATCTATTAAAACCAAAAATCCAAAAATACTTTGCCGCACTTTATTTTATTTGGCATTCGATCTATCAATATTTACAACTTTATCTCCCGTCACACGCCGATTCGGGCGTCGTTACCCGAAAGGGATTGACAACCCCTTTAACACGTCAGGTTGCGAGGTGTTATTATTTGTGTGCAGGGGCTTTTTACATTGTGTTGCTTGGTTCTCCTACTGGTTCGATACCTTGGTTTCATAACTGAGGGAAATACTCTACCGTCCCTATGCTACATCATCCCTCCCTCTTCGGTAAAATACCGACGTAGTTCCAGCTGCCATCAAGGAGAATTTATGGCGCCGTTGATGGGGAGGATCTTCAACATATGCAGGTTCCTAATCACAAACCCCATTTCCTCGCAATTTACATTATTCTCCATTTGCCTCTCGTTTTCCTCTCCCCCACTTCACAAAAATTTGCCGTTTTATTCGCCTCTCTTTATTCATTCTCTGTTTTCTTGCTGGATCTGTTTTTGAGTGCAATCTTGTTGTGTGGTCATCATGACTCAAGAGAACACCAAGTTATGTGATTTCTCAAATACCAACAACAATGATTTTATTGGCACTCCACTTGCTCCTCCCACCACTAGTGTGAAGACTTGTGATATTAATACCGCTTTGCTGAATCTTGTTATGAAAGACCAATTTTCCGGTACTCCTAATGAGGATGCCGCATCCCATCTTAATACCTTCATGGAATTATGCAATATGAAAAATAAAAACAATGTGGACAATGATGTGGTCAAGATGAAATTAGTTCCGTTCTCTTTGCGTGATTCTGCACAAATTTGGTTCTCTTCTTTGCCTCACAATAGTATCGATTCTTGGAATAAGTGCAAAGATCCTTTTATCACTAAGTATTTTCCTCCCGCAAAAATTATTTCCCTCAGAATCCAGATCATGAATTTTAAGCAACCTGAACATCAGCATGTTGCACAATCTTGGGAAAGGATGAAAATGATGCTAAGGAATTGCCTAACTCATGGGTTAAATCTTTGGATGATCATACAAATTTTTTATGCGGGATTGAATTTTGTTTCTTGTAACCTTTTACATTCCGCCGCAGGTGGTACTTTTATGGAAATTACTTTGGGTGAAGCCACAAAATTGCTTGATAATATTATGGCAAATTATTCTCAATGGCATACCGAAAGAGCTCGTACTAGTAAAAAAGTTAATTCGGTTTAAGAAAATTCTTCTTTGAGTGATAAAGTTGATGCTCTTGTGAAATTTGTTGCTAGTAGAAGTGCTCTGATTGATCTTAATGATATGCCTTTGTCTACTTTGATTGAGCAAAATAGTGATGCTATTGATGTGAATTTTATCTCTAGAAATAATTTCAACAACAATGCTTATAGAGGTAATTTTAATCCTAGGCCTTTTCCTAGTAATTCCTCTAATAATTATGGTAATTCCTATGGAAATCAATCTTATAATAATAATAGGAACACCTCTGATCTTGAGAATAATATTAAAGAATTTATCAACACACAAAAAGTTTTCAGCACTTCCATAGAAGAAAAGTTGAATAAGATTGATGATTTGTCTAGAAGTGTTGATAGAATTGCTCATGATGTGGAAAATCTCAAGATGAAAATTTTGTGCCTAAGGTTGATGAATAAATTAAATCTCTTTATGTTTCTATGGATGAAATTAAGAAAAGAACTGCCATGCTTAGAGGTAAACAAGAATTTTTGGAAAAAGCTTTTTCTAGTGATTATTCTTGCAAAAGTGATGAAGATCTTAAAATGATTGGTGTTTCTTATATTGATTCCTTGTTTAGTAAAGTTAAGAATTATGAAAAAGGTACTGGATAAGAGTCAACTTTAGGTAGAAGGCGTGCCAATATTTCGGAGGGTGAAAATCTTGTTGAGAAAATTGATGAAAGTGGGTTTGGAGAGGTCAAAACTTTAGCTAGTGATGCACCTACTATTTTGGATTACAAATACTTTAATTATGATAGTTGCTATTTGATTGATTGTATTTCTTTGTTGCAATCCTTTATAAATTCACCCCATGCTTATGAACAAAATAAAGCTTTTACTAAACATATGGTTGATGCTATGATGAAAGCTTTTGAAGAAAAAATGGAATTAGAAGTTTCAATTCCTAGAAAAGTGTATGATGAGTGGGAACCTACTATCAAAGTCAAGCTTAAAAATTATGAGTGTTTTGCTTTGTGTGACTTGGGTGGTAGTGTTTCCACAATTTCAAAATCTTTATGTGATGTGCTTGGTCTTACCAATCTTGAAGAATGTTCTTTGAATTTACACTTGGCGGATTCTACTATTAAAAAGCCTATAGGAAGAATTAATGATGTTCTTATTCTTGCAAATAGGAATTATGAGCCCATATATTTTATTGTTCTTGATATCGATTGCAATCCATCTTTTCCAATTATTCTTGGTAGACCGTTTTTACGCACTATCGGTGCCGTGATTGATATGAAAGAAGGCAATATTAAGTTCCAATTTCCTTCGAGGAAGGGTATGCAACACTTTCCTAGAACTAGAATTAATCCACCCTATGAATCAATCATGAGGGCATCTTATGGATCTCGAACCAAAGATGACAAAACTTAGATCCTTGCTTTATGCCTAACTAAGGGCGTAAAACTATAACGCTTGTTGGGAGGCAACCCAATGAATAAATTTATTTTTTCTTTTTGCTTTCTGTTCTTGAGTGTTAGCACAATTATGCTACTATTATGATTGTGTTTTTTATGTTTCAATTAGTGTTTGTGCCAAGTAAAGCCCTTAGGATCTTCTTGGGCAATAGTTGTTTGATCTTGCTGAAAAAAACAGAAAGTTTGCGCTCACGAAATTAATTTTAGCTTTTTACCAAAGAGCAATAAAATACCCATTCCACTTGCAGTAGATCAATATACAAATTTCTCAGGTCGTCCTAATTTTTCTGAGTTTTTTGAGTTACAGAATTATTCGAAATAGTCAGATTGCTACAGACTATTCTGTTTTCTTTGTGTTGTGTGCTTATTTTGATGGTTCTATGGTTTTCTTTGATTAGTTTTTGCCATAGAAAAGTTGGAATACAGTAGATATAATATAAAAACAAAATATGAATTGGTTTGATACATCACTTATAGTTGTGGTTTATTATCCTTATACTAACGAATCTAACGAAGGTTTTGTTGAGTTTTGTGTGATTCAAGTTTTCAAGTTTTGAGTTATCTTACGGTGGATGAAGGAAGGATGTAAGAGCCTAATCTTGGGGATGCCCCGGCATCCCAAGCTATTATTCAAGAATGAGCAACCAACTAAGCTTGCGGATGCCCCCGAGTGGCATCCCCGCTTTCTTCCAGCAACTATCGGTATTTTACTCAAGACTATATTTTTATTCGTCACATGATATGTGTTTTGCTTGGAGCGTCTTGTATGATATGCGTCTTTGCTCGTTTTATTTTGTGTTTTAAGTTATCAATCATTGCTGGACACACCTATTTCAGAGAGCCAAAATTATGTCATGACTTGTTATAATTGCTCTCTATGCTTCACTTAAATCTTTTATGAGCTAGGAGTTGCTCTAGTGCTTCACTTATATCTTTTTGAGCACGGTGTGCTTTGTTATTTTTGAAGAAATGCTCTCTTGCTTCACTTAGATTTATTTGAGAGTTAGTGAAATTTTGAAGAAATTCTCTCTTTCTTCACTTAAATTATTTTGAGAGAAAGAAAATTTGTTATGCTCATGATCTTCACTTATATTTGTTTGAGATTATGAAAAGCAACTCATGAAAATTAGTCCCAAAGTGATAGATATCCAAGAAGGATAAAGTAAAGAAAATGTCATGAAGATCATTGGACAAAATAAACTTGATTCTTAGTAATAGTTTTGAGATATGATGATGTGATATGTGAGTTATGTTGATGAGTAATTATGCTTTAGTAGGAATATTGGTGTTAAGGTTTGTGACTCCCTATGCATGCACGAAAGTCAATATCATGCAATGAAAATTATATCCTACTTGTGGTGCATTATTCGGTGTTAATTATGCTTAGTGCTTGCTTATGAGATTATTCGTTTCTTGGTTGGTCGTTTCCCAATCTTTTGCTAGCCTTCATTTTGCACTAAGTATGACCTCTACTTGTGCATCCAAAATCCTTTAAACCAGTTTTGCCACACGAGTCCACTATATCTACCTATATGCGGTATTATTTTGCCATTCTAAGCAAATTTGCATGTGCCATCTCTAATTTTCAAAATAAACTTACCTTTTCTGTGTTTGTTTCGCTCGCGGAGCGGTGACAGGTGGCTAATATTTTCCATGCTAGATGTGTTATTCTCAAGATGAGTGTTTATTCACTTGTCATTGCACGAGAGTAAGGCAAAGGTATTAGGGATGCCTAGTACCGAAATGCAAAAACAAAATTGAATTTACTTTATGTTGTCAAATAATAAATTCCTTGGAAAGAGTTGGTATGGAGGGCACCCATGGATACGGCTAGCCATCGAAAGTGAAAGTTATGGTGGTAAAAGGAATAAACTTTAGTTTCTGTTCAGGAACCACCTATGGCATATCTAGCATGGAAAGTGTTCGGAACTCTAAGTCATTTTCGTTGGTGGGATGGATACACCTCCCAAAATGTTTTTATCTCAAATTTTTCGCTTTGAGCTCTGGCATCTCTACAAATCCCTACTTCCCTATGCGAAGGGTCTATCTTTTACTTTGTGCAATTTTTATTTTGAAATTTCAGTCTCCATCTTCTCTTATAAAAGAACCAACTAGGAGGCAATACGATCATGCTCAAGTATTGGGTGTAGTTAATATTCGAGTGTGTTTCATCAATGGATCAATGTTTGAGCATGATGGGCTTGGGATAACTTATTTTAGCATTGATATTTTGAAAGACATGGTTGCTTATTGATATGCTTGAGTATTTAAATTATTATGTCAAAACTAGCCTATTGCTTTGAATCACATAAAAGTCCAAATGTCGATGCTATAAATAAAACAATATGATATGACTTGATGAACAACACTCCACATCAAAAATTCTGTTTTTATCACTTACCTACTCGAGGACGAGTAGGAGTTAAGCTTGGGGATGCTGATAGGTCTCCAACGTATCTATAATTTTTGAATGTTCCATGCTGTTTTATTATCAATCTTGGATGTTTTATAATCATTTTATATCATTTTTTGGTACTAGCCTATTGACATAGTGCCCAGTGCCAGTTCTTGTTTTTCCATGTTTTTTACATCTTAGGAAATCAATATCAAACGGGGTCCAAATGGCACGAAACTTTACAGTTATTTTTTTGGGCCAAAAGGAAGCAGATGGGCCATGGTTGCACGTAGGGGGTGCCCCATAGGGGGAATAACCCACCAAGGCGCGCCCCGGTGGTTGTTCCCACCTCGGGTGCCCCCCAGACCACCTCTTTGCTCTATAAATACCCAAATATTCCCAAAATCCTAGGGGAGTCGACGAAATATTCATCCAGCCGCCGCAGAGTCCAGAACCACTAGATCCAATCTAGACACCATCTTGGATGGGGTTCACCACCTCAATTGGTGCCTCTCCGATGATGTGTGAGTAGTTCTTTGTAGACCTTCGGGTCCGTAGTTAGTAGCTAGATGGCTTCATCTCTCTCTCTCTCTCTCTTGATCCTCAATACAATGGTCTCTTGGAGATCCATATGATGTAACTTTTTTGCAGTGTGTTTGTTGGGATCGATGAACTTCGAGTTTATGATCAGATCTATATTTTATATCCATGAAAGTATTTGAGTTTCTTTGATCTCTTTTATGCGTGATATCTTATAGCCTCGTATTTCTTCACCGATATTTGGGTTTTGTCTGGCCAATTCAATCTATTTATCTTGCAATGGGAAGAGGTGCCCGGTAGTGGGTTCGATCTTACGGTGCTTGATTCCAGTGACAGAAAGGGAACCAACACGTATGTATTGTTGCTACTAAGGATAAAAAGACGAGATCTATATCTACCGCCATATAGATAAACGGATCTTGTCTACATCATGTCATCGTTCTTATTGCATTACTCTGTTTTCCATTAACTTAATACACTAGATGCATGCTGGATAGTGGTCGATGTGTGGAGTAATAGTAGTAGATGCAGGCAGGAGTCGGTTTACTAATCTTGGACGTGATGCCTATGTAATGATCATTGCATGGATATCGTCATAATTATTTGAAGTTCTATTAATTGACCAACAATAATTTGTTCACCCACCATTTGCTATTTTTCTTGAAAGAAGCCACTAGTGAAACCTATGGCCCCCGGGTCTTATTTCTCAAATATTTGCCATTGCGATCTACTTTTTCCTTGCTTTTATTTTGAGATCTATTAAACCAAAAATCCAAAAATACTTTGTTGCACTTCATTTTATTTGGCGTTCGATCTATTAATATTTACAACTTTATCTCCTGTCGCACGCCGGTTCTGGCACCGTTACCCGAAAGGGATTGACAACCCCTTTAACATGTCGGGTTGCGAGGTGTTGTTATTTTGTGCAGGGGTTGTTTACGTTGTGTTGCTTGGTTCTCCTACTGGTTCGATACCTTGGTTTCCTAACTGAGCGAAATACTCTACCGTCGATGTGCTACATCATCCCTCCCTCTCCGAGGAAATACCAATGTAGTTCCAGCTACCATCAGTCGTCAACCGGTGAGACGAATTCAATGTATCAACTACAGGACGGCCGGCTTGGGGGCTGTTCCGATGGCGATAGTATTCCGGACCTCTATGAGCCGTCGAATAGGGTTGCAATCTTCATGGCTGGTACACAGCCGTTTCTTAGTTCGACAATCGCCGCAGCTATGACCTCCAGCTCAACGGCTGCGCGTCGACCGGGGCTAGCGGCTCTGCGCGCCCGCTGGCTTAGGTTCTGACTGAACTGTTGGATGCTTTGGCAATGTTGATGGGGACGGAGGTAACCCATGACACTCAAGAACAACATAAAGTGGATGTTGCGACGCTACGAGGTGAGATAGCTCAAGTTAAGGAAGAGCTAGCGGCTGATAACACTAGGATGGCCATAGAGCGAGCTGCTTCGGACGCTCAGGCGCAACAGATTCATGCAGAATCTTTCCGGCTTACCTTGGATCAAAACGCTTCAAATGCCATCATGAGAAGAAGGCATCAGAGTCATTTACCTCCGGAGTACAATGCGAGGAACCTTTCAACACACCTGGGGAAGGCACTAGTGACCCGCCCATAGTGAACCGGGCAGTTGAGACGCCCGTGACCGGAGCGCCGATTCAGCCGCATGTTGTGGATCCGCCTCATTTGGATATGGCTCCACCTCAACATTTTTCGACACCATCGGGTCATTATACTAAACCTCTGGATAATATGATTGTTGCAGCGACACGATTGGCGGCTCTCCCGGTGGAAGGTGAATCTCCGGCTGTGATAGAGACACGGAGGGCCAGAGAACTTCTTCAGACAACATTGGCTCAACATGAGGCTTACTCATATAGCCGTGAACGAATTCACTCAACACCTTGTCCAAGCCGGAGTTATAATAGACATATGGACTCGCCAGCAGTTTCAAGAAGTGAGCAACACCATAACCATCCTCATAGGCATGATCCAGTGCGTGGTGGTGTTGATGCTCAGACTTTGGTGGATCAGGGTAGGGCGCGTCCGGAGGCTGAGCGAGCGGCACAGCTGGCGGCTCAACAACAATCTCCCGTTTACCCGTCAACATAGATGGAGGAAGGAGTGACCTCTAGAACCTTGGGTGTGCCGTGTTTAGTGTCGTCCCTGTGCAACGAGCATTTGCCTAAGGATTTCAAGGGCCCTCGTAAGACGCCTAATTACACAGCGGATCAGCCCCCAGAGGCTTGGATTGAGAGCTATGAGATGGCTATGGAGATGTTAGTGATGCTGCATGCGCTATGTATTTCACCATGATGTTGGATGGGCCAACTCGTACTTGGTTGAAAGGGCTGCCCGCTAACTCCATTAGGTCAAGGGCGGAGCTGAAATGCATTTTATCCAAAAATTTAAAGACACATGCAAGCAGCCCATGTCGATTCTGGATTTAGACTCTTGTGTCCAGGGTGAGGGTGAGTCGACAACCAATTGGGTGCGCCGGATCTCAGCCGTTATACACTCATCAGATAGTATCAACGCTGGTTTAGCAGTCCTGATGTTGGAGAAGAATTGTCATTTCCTCCCCCTTAAGTAGAAGCTGGGGCGGCTTAAATGCCACTGCAATGACATGGGGGATCTCATGGCGGCTCTCGTCAAATATGCCGACTCTGATAGTACCAAAGACCCCGACTCTGATGAGGAGAAGGCTGGTAAGGGGAAGAAGAGCGAAATACGAAGGGGCAGCAACATAATATGGCAGGTCAAAGTGGCAACGGTAAGCGCAAAGCTGATGGCGGTTTAGACTTTCTGGCCAACACCAATACGTGGAGCAACAATTAGTGTCATAAGGGCAAGCCACCCCAGCTTGGAGGGCCAAAGTTTAACATTGAAGCACGAATCAGCCTTTCCCAAAGCATGGTACGCATGAGAAGCAGGCCAATCATCTATGGAAGGATTGCTTCATCATGAGGGAGTATAGGAATTCCAATTTTTTCCAGAATAATCATGTCCCAAATGGAGGCTCAGGATCCGGCTCTCACGGGCCTGGCTTTGGTGGTGGCGGCTCAATCTCTGGTTTCCAGGGCCAAGGCAATCAAGGCGGTTTCAATCAACAATGTAATCAAGGGAATCAGCAGCAGCAGTCTGGTTATCAGAGTAATCCAAAGCAATTGAATAGTGGTCAGTATCATGTGTTTACCACAAGTTTATGTAGACGGGACCAAAAGGTTCATAAGTGGGCGGTCAATGCAGTTGAGCCCGCAATCCCTCGATACTTGCCATGGTCCGAACATGCTATTGTGTGGAGCCGTGGGGATCACCCGCCCCGGGTTGACAATCCGAGTCACTTGGCTTTGGTGGTTGTGCCTCAGGTTGGAGGTTACAAGTTCACTAAAGTGCTAATGGATGGAGGCAGCAACATCAATATCCTTTATTATGATACTTTTCGCCGTATGAATTTAACTGATAAGGATCTTAAGCCGTCCTCTACTGTTTTTCATGGAGTGGTGCCCGGTAAGTCGGCGTATCATGTGGGTAAGATAGCTTTAGAAGTGGCCTTTGGAGATGATAATGATTTTAGAGATGAGATGGTGACTTTTGAAGTGGTCAAGATCGTAAGCCCTTACCACGCCCTATTTGGATGACCGGCTTGTGCTAAATTTATAGCGCGACTTTGTTATGTTTATCTGTAGCTTAAGATGTCGGGTCATAAGGGTTCCATCACTGTACATGGCAACAAGAAGATAGCTTTAGAGTGTGAAGAGGGCGATGCTGCTTATGCTGAGACTGCTTGTGCAACAAAGGAGTTGAAGTTTTACAAAGATAATGTTAACTCGGCAGATATGACACCTTTGAAAAATCCAACCACAGAGCATGACCCTCTGTTGAAATTTAAGTTGGCAGATGACACTAAGCTAGTTGACTTTTTTCCTGGCGACTCATCCAAGAAGTTCAGCATCAGTGCTAATATGGATCCAAAATAGGAAAGCGCGCTCATTCATCCATGAGAACCGGGACATCTTTGCATGGAAACCTTCTGACATACCAGGTGTACTGAGGGAGCTCACTGAGCACACTCTTAATGTTGATCCAAAGTTTAAACTGGTCAAGCAATTCCTTCGTCGTTTTAATGAAGAGAGGAGCAAGGTCATCGGTGAAGAAGTGGCCCGGCTCTTGGTGGCGGGGTTTATCATTGAAGTTTTCCATCCTGAGTGGTTGGCTAACCCGGTGCTGGTGCTTAAGAAGAATGACACTTGGCGGATGTGTGTGGATTACATAGACCTTAAGTAAGCTTGTCCGGCTGATCCTTTTGCTCTCCCTCGTATTGATCAGATCATTGATGCTACGGCGGGTTGTAAGCGTTTGAGATTTTTAGATGCTTACTCTGGTTATCATCAGATCAAGATGGCAGTTAAGGACCAGGAGAAGACGGCTTTCATCACCCCCTTTGGAGCTTTCTGTTATGTGTCTATGCCTTTTGGGCTCAAGAGTGCCCAAGTGACTTATCAGCGGTATGTGTAGAATTGCCTCCATGACCAAATTGGACGTAATGTTCATGCTTATGTATATGATATTGTTGTGAAATCCAGGAAGAAGGAGACCTTGATAGATGATTTGAAGGAGACATTTGACAATCTCCGGGTCTACAAAATGATGCTTAACCCGACCAAGTGTGTCTTTGGTGTGCCAGCAGGCAAACTCTTAGGTCTTTTGGTTTCTCAAAGGGGCATTGAAGCTAACCCGAAGAAAATCAAGGCTATCACTTCTTTAACTAAGCCGGCATGTATTAATGATGTCCAGCGTCTGGCAGGTTGTATTGCAGCCTTAAGACGATTCATAAGCCGGCTGGGCGAGAAGGCTATCCCTCTGTATCAGATGATGAAGGAAACATATCACTTTGTCTAGAGTGATGCCGCTGATCAGGCATTTGAGGCCTTGAAAAACAGTTAGCCGAGCCGCCAATTCTTGCTGCTCCCATTGATAAGGAGCCCTTGTTGTTATATGTGGCTACTAATAGCTGAGCCGTGAGTGTGGCAATTGTTGTGGAAAGAAAGGAATCAGGCAAGGAGTATCTGGTTTAGTGGTCGATTTATTATATCAGTGAGGTACTCATTGAATCCAAGCAGAGATACCCACATTGGCAAAAGCTGGTTTATGGGGTGTTCATGGCTAGTCGGAAATTGAAGCAGTATTTCTTTGGTCATCCTATCACTGTGGTCAGTTCTGCTCCCTTGGGGGATATTATTCAAAACAGAGAAGCCACAGGCCGGGTAGCCAAATGGGCCATTGAGCTTGGGCCCCATGGTTTGAAGTATATGCCTCAGGCAGCTATCATGTCTCAAGCACTTGTGGATTTTATTAATGACTGGACTGAGCTGCAGATGCCTCGGGAGAAGCCAGGTAGCACATATTGGACTATTCACTTTGATGGATCCAGGCAGTTGGAAGGCTCGAGGGCTGGAGTTATCTTGACTTCCCCACGAGATGATAAATTTTGTTATGTTTTGAGGTTGATGTTCCCTTGTACTAACAATGCAGCTGAGTATGAGGCCTTGCTCCATGGTCTTCGGATGGCTAAAGAGATGAATCTAAGCCGGGTGAGGTGTTTTGGCGACTCAGATTTGGTGGCTCAACAAGTTTTAGGCACTTTGGATTCTAAAGATCTACTCATGGCGGCTTACCACCGAGAGGTTGATGCTATTGCTGGCCATTTTAAAGGTTATCAATTGGAACATGTTGATCGTAGGAAAAATGAGGCGGCTGATGCTTTAAGCCGGCTATGGTCTCAGCGTAAGCCGGTGCCACCTAATGTTTTCCTTGATATTCTGCATAACCCCTCAATCAAATTGCCTATGGAGGAAGATCTTGCTGTTTCGGACCCGGGGGCGCAATTGGTGGAAGCTCTCCATGCTATTCCTAATTGGACAGTTCCATATTTGGCTTATATGACCCAGGGCAAGTTACCTGAAGATGAAACTTCGGCCAGGCAGATAACACGACAGTCTAAGTCAATGACTATTGTCAATGGAGAGTTGCACCGATGCAGTGTCACAGGGGTGTTTCAACGTTGTGTTTACCCTGAGGAGGGACATGAGATTCTACAAGAGATTCATGAAGGATATCGTGGTCATCATGCCAGCTCTAAGTCCCTCGTGGCTAAGGCTTTTCATCATGGGTTTTATTGGCTGACGGCTCATGCTGATGCAGAGGATTTGGTCAGTACATGTGATGGTTGTCAAAAAATTTCAAGACAAGCTCATGTGTCGGCTCAAGAATTGAGGATGATTCCAATTAGTTGGTCGTTTGCAGTCTAGGGGCTGGATATGGTTGGACCTTTTAAAAGATCCAAGGATAAAAAGACCCATCTCTTGGTGGCGGTTGACAAATTTGCAAAGTGGGTTGAGGCAGAGCCGGTCAGTAAGTGTGAGGCGGCGACGATGGTTCAATTCATCAAAAAGGTGATTTTCCATTTTGGCTACCCTCATAGCATTATAACTGATAATGACACTAATTTGTCTAAAGGTGCTATGAAAGAATTCTGTCAATGAGAGCATATTCATCTTGATGTGTCATCAGTCGCTCACCCCCAGTCCAATGGCCAAGTTGAAAGACCTAATCAAGAAATTTTGAGAGGCATAAAACCCCTACTTATGGTCCCTTTGCAGAGGACACCAGGTTGTTGGGTGGAGGAGCTGCCTTCAGTGCTATGGAGTATCAATACTACCCCCAACAGATCTACGGGTTAAATGCCTTTCTTCATGGTTTACAGAGCAGAGGCGGTTCTCCCTAGTGACATCCGTCACGACTCGCCCCATGTGGCGGCTTATATTGAAGCTGACAATGAAAAGGCACGCCAGGATGCTATTGACCTATTGGATGAGGAGCGTGACTTTGCGACGACTCGTTCGGCGATTTACCAGCAGGATCTGCGTCGTTATCATAGTCGCCGGGTTAAAACCAGGACCTTTCAAGAAGGAGATTTGGTGCTCCGGCTCATCCAGGATCAAACTGACATGCACAAGCTATCCCCACCTTGGGAAGGGCCCTTTGTGGTCTGCAAAAATCTAAACAACGGGTCATATTACCTTATCGATGTTCGAGACCACAAGGACTCATGCACATCGGAGGAGGAGACCCGCCGACTGTGGAATATTGCTCATCTTCGGCCTTATTACACCTGAGCCACCGGCTCTTGTGATGTACATATTTCTACCAATGTATATATTTATCACTAGTATAATAAAGCTAGCATCCCTGATATTTCAGGGCCTTTGTCGTTTCATTTCTGAGAATCTGAGTCTTTATTGTCTCTTCATAAGATCACTTGGGGGCTTCCTGCTCATTGAGCATAGCTATGACTACCCTCTTGATCCGTCTTGTATGTTGATTGCAGAATGCTTGGGTGCTTCCTGCTCATTGAGCATAGCTATGACTACCCTACTGATCCGGCTTATACGCCTAGAATGAAATATTACTTGGGGGATCCTTGTTAATGAATAGAGCTTTGTTGTCCCTTGTAATAGGTTTGGACGCCAGGTGTATTCACCAAAAATCCGGGTTATCCTGCCTTCGTTTGCCTGCCACCCCGACCAGGTAATCCTGGAATGACTCGTTATACTCTTGAAAATCAATCTTATAAAGACCCTGAATTTGCCAAAGTTAAAACAGCGATTGGTCATGTGAGGTACGTCTTATGGGTTTGAATTAAGGTTTAACTCAGTGGTTGTGCGGCCCTTGAATAGCACTTGACATTGAGGCTTGGGAGTCTATGAATGCCTTGGTTTTTCTGATTTATATTTGTTTTGAACATTTTTGAGGTTCATCTTTTGTGCAATGTTGATATATGGTTGAAAGTTGATCAGGGCCATGTTGCCTTATGATTCATACATAAATCTACCCAAAGTTTTGTTAACCCGGCCTGGTTTTGGACTTTACATCGCCTGCGTGATGATTATGTGTTTGGAGTTCTGTACTATAAGCTTTGGGATATTACCCTTGGTGCACATGGCATTGTAAGCCAGCAGCATGAATAAATTGTATAGGGCCCTGTGCTCAAAGTGTTTGGGTTGTTACCCTTACTGCATGACGTGTGGTAAGCCGGCAGTATGAACAAATATCACAGGTATGATATTTATTTTGTTATGATTATACAAGGTTTTGATAAACCTGCCCTGATTATGGACTATTCAGTCACCAGTGGATTTTATATGGGGCATTATGACCGGCCCTGGGGTAAACCGCCAGGGTACCTATTATCTGCTTATGTGCAGGAATAGTGATAAGCATGGTCTGCATAATTGATGAGATTATAAGCATAAATTACAGATCTTCAAATAATGAATCAGCAGTGTTACGCAAATAAACACGCACGATGGCTTGGCAGATCATGGTTTTTTCAACTAGCCTATTACAAGGCATCAGGTGGCCGCAAAAGAGTAAGTGTTTTTGAGACACACAACATTCAAATGATATGGCTGGTAAACCGGCTCATGAATTAAGACTTCTAATCTTGGCGGGTCGAGGCCTCCGGGTCATCCTATGCTGCTGCTTCTTCTTCTTCCTCCATCGCCTGGAAGTCAGAGGTGGCCTAGCTGATTCTAGTCAAAGCTTTCAACACTGCCTCATCATCAATAAGTGTTGATGGGTCGATACTAGGGGCATAGGTGTGCTTATGAACTGGCGGAATAAGTTCCTGGGCCTCATGAACCGGCGCCTTCACCTTCTTGTTTTCAGCATCATAAGCCGCCTGGTATTGGGACATATCTGTTTCTTCAGCCAGGTTACTTGCTAATGGATGCATTGATCTTGCTATTTGGGCAAAGTCAGCAGCACTGAAGGCGGACCTATCTTCTTGAACGCTTGGGTAGCCACTGGCTAATTCTTCTAGATCAAGATCTGCTTGCCAGGCCTTTGCCCGGCTCAGGGCAGTCATGCCGCCTTCTCTTGCCGCCGCCAGCTTCAGATCATCAAGCCTCTGGGGCACCACTAACAGTTTCTCCAATACTTCTTTGATAAGTGACGGAGGTTTCTTTTTATCTGAAGCGGTACATATGACCCGTTGGGCACCAGTATATAACTGTTCAACCAAAGTGTAAGTGGCTTTGAGTTTTTGGTGCATATCTTGACCAAAGTTGGAGCTTCTGGGGCCTGTATCAGCAAATGAGATTGGTAAACCAGCAAAGTATTGATATATGTTATAGAGGAATGGTCAACAACCAGTGTTATTTATCAAAGATAACAGTTTTCATGTTATTGATCTGGCGTTTTAAGCCGGACAACTCTTCAGTCACCGGTTTAAGGGCAGCTTCAGCTTCTTCCGCTCTTCTGACTAGAGCCGCCTTTTCAGTGTCCCAGCTGCTCCTGTCATCCTTGAAGTCCTTCTTCATCTTTTCCATTTCTTCCAAAGCTTTTTTCAAAGATGTTTGAGCCTTTGATGTTGTAGCTTGTTGAGCGGAGATGTTTTGATGAAGATCAGCGACTTGGGTTTCTTTCATATTAAGCTCAGCATGTATAGTACAAAGATAAGGGGTATTATGATCATCCTATCTGAAGTCCCAAGAACAATACAAGTATTTTACTTGGCACTTGGGGGCTAATGCTTATTGCTCTTTTTTATGAAGAAATTCTATGATGACCCGGCTATGCTGCTATGACTATAGCTGACTCATGATGGCTATGTAGCTGGATTTTATTCACAGTAATGGTGGTAAGTCCCCGCTTATTCATGATGATTAAGCCGGCCCTTGGGGGCTACATGTGCAGGCTTGATTGTTACTACTTGAAGTTCTGGTTTAACTTGTCAGTTTAAGTCGGCCCTGATGAGCTATATATGTGAAATTAAAATCTATGTATTGAAGACCCGGCTTTAGCTGTACAACTTAAGCCGGCCCTTGGGGGCTACTTATTGATTCTGCAGTTCTAACAGGTTATGACATGGATATCAAATCCAACAAGAATCTTTAAAAGTCTACAACATATTCAAGATTATCATATCCAGTAGACTTGGCGGCTGACAGCTATATATATGGAGAAGATGATAATGTTTACCTCAAAATGCTCCTTCATCAGGTTGACCAGGCCGGCTTCAAAATCACGGCTGGTGTGAAGGCGGTTTAAGTAACCGGAGTGAATTTCTTAGGCACTGAACTGAGCATAGCTTTTCAAATCCACCTTCCACTTGCCTTTATCAACAACAGCAAATTCTTCTTTTGCTTGTGCTTGGATAAGGCAGTGGAGTTACCCGGCGTTGTATAACCAGGCCCAGTAATAAGGACATCGTCAGCCTTTTCTTCAGCAGGCTTGATGGGACTTGGCGGTTTAGTGATGGCCGGTTCAACATCAATATGGTCAATGGTGACATCTTGTTCTTCTGGTGGCGGTTCATCACTGGTAGCCTCAGCAGTTTGATGGGAGGCTTCTGGCAATTGCTTCTCCGGCTCAGAAGGGTTGGAATCTTTGGCCGACTTATTCAATTTTTCCTTCTTGGTGGGCTTGGCCACGCCACTGAAAATAAAGATGCAAAGATATTAGCATATAAATCCGCATGAAATTTCAAGTGATTAAATATTTCTTACCCAGGAGCAGCTTTGAAAAACGGAATCTGAGTTCCAGTTGACTCGCCAGAAGAGGAGTGAGATGTTCCCTGATAATTTGAGTCGGATGAGTTAAGTGGCTGACGCATAAGACCAGCTTTTGGATAAAGCAAGGATGAAGTTTGTGGCACTTTGTTCCGGCGTTTTTGAGGGGCCGGTGTGTTGGGTAAGCCGGAGGAGAGTGTCCCTCCGCTATTCTAGGTCTGCCGTCGAGCCTCGTGATGTTGTTGCTTCAAAAGAAAGTTTGGATCTAAGTAATCTAAAGGGTGACAGAACCTTACTTTCTGGCTCACTTTTCGAGTTCTTTGTCTTGGTAAACTCTCTGAGTCGGAGGAAATGAGGGTTACCTCTTCAACATCTGCATGACTGGCCTCCGCGTCATCCTGATAGTAATTGTTGTCTATAATATGTATAAAAAATGAGCCAAGGGAGTCAAGTTCTACATCCGACTCATCATCATCATCATTGTCATCCAAGTTAAGTAACTCGAAGGGGTTGGTTTTCTTCTTGGCAGGTTTTTTGATAGCCTTGCTCTTTGTCCGGGTCTTCTTGGCCGGCTTGTCCTGCAGCTTCTTATTCCAAAAAGGAGAATCGGCCTATGAAAGTCAAAACGGTTATAAGAAGATAGTTTAAGTGGAAATATGATTCAGTGGAAAAATGTTCTACAAACATACAACTGGTGGATGGTTGAGGGTGTAGAACGGATTCAGTCCGACTTTGCTGCAATCTGCCAAGCTCTTGTTCAGAAGAGTCTTGGTCATATTATTGATATCTTCATTAGTCAGTTGGATCTAGCAGTGGCGTTATGGGTCTTTTAAGTCGCCGGTGTACTCGCATATTAAGCCGGGATGACGGCTTAAGGGCAGAACTCTCCAGGCGACCCAACATAGAACGAGATCAATTCCGGTCAAGCCTTTGGCCGTCAAGGCTCGAATCTTTGAAAAAACAAGCATATTTTTTCCATTCCGCTGTACTGATGCGATCTGGAAGAGGGTGCCTGTTGCTAAGTCGGCTGACATGGTAACCCGACAGAGGGTTTTCACCTTACGGAGATGTATCTTGGCTGTAAAACCAAGTTCGGTTCCAGTCTTTAGGATGACTGGGTGGCTTAGCAGCTGGGAAAGTGGCTTCTTTATGTCTCTGAATTGAAATACCACCCAGTTCTAAACTGGGCCTGTCAGTAAATTCAGTTTGGCGGTTCAGATAGTAGAAGTCTCTAAATAGTTCTACGGTGGGCTCTTGATGAAGGTAGACTTCACAGAAGACTTGGAAATTGCAGATGTTTGAAACAAAGTTGGGTCCTATGTCTTGCGGATGAAGTTGAAAAAAGCTCAGTATGTCATGGAAAAACTTTGAGCCAGGTGGGCTGAACCCTCGGAGCAGATGGTCAGTGAAAACTATAACCTCACCCTCCTTGGGTTGAGGAGGGACTTCTGTGCTCGGGACCCTCCAATGAATGACCTCTTTCTTGGCTAAAACACCAGTCTGAACAAATTCGTTCAGTGTTTCTTCGGTGATCCGGGAGACGACCCAGTTGCAGGACGTAACGGATTTTGCCTTTGACATTATGAACTACAAAAGAAAGTGTTGCCAGGTTAAGAATGATGCTATTAAGCTGGCTAGAGTTATGAGGATAAATAAGCAAGCATGGTTAAACCGAAGTATGCCACCGGGTTATACAGGTTATGATGCATGTGATGGCGGCTTAAACGGGCCTAATGTTATGTGACGGGTTACAGTTTATGGTATTAGCCGCCATGGCAGTTATGGCACTTCAGATCTATGAGTGAAAATTTCGCTAAGTGATGGACAAACAGATTTTGTAGAATGATTATGTAGTTTTGGATCTACCTCGGTTTGAAAAAGAAAAGAAAAGTCTAAACCTAAGGTTGCGACAGTGGAGGAACTAGTGTTCTTGAGGGATTTTTGCGTAAAAAAGATATTTTCTATGATTGGAAAGAGATGTTAAACTACTTCCACGCTACTCCTGCAATGTTTTCGGATCAAACTGAGCACGCTATGAAGGAATGATGAAGAACGACGAAGAATGATAACCCACAAGTATAGGGGATCGCAACAGCTTTCGAGGGTAGAGTATTCAACCCGAATTTATTGATTCGACACAAGGGGAGCCAAAGAATATTCTCAAGTATTAGCAGCTGAGTTGTCAATTCAACCACACCTGGAAACTTAGTATCTGCAGCAAAGTGTTTAGTAGCAAAATAATATGATAGTGATGGTAGCGGTAACAAAAGAGTAATGAAAGCAAAGTAATGTTTTTGGTGTTTTGTAGTGATTGTAACAATAGCAACGGGAAAGTAAATAAGCGTAAACTAGTATATGGAAAGCTCGTAGGCATTGGATCAATGATGGATAATTATGCCGGATGCGGTTCATCATGTAACAGTCATAACATAGGGTGACACAGAACTAGCTCCAATTCGTTAATGTAATGTAGGCATGTATTCTGAATATAGTGATACGTGCTTATGGAAAAGAACTTGCATGACATCTTTTGTCCTACCCTCCCGTGGAAGCGGGGTCCTAATGGAAACTAAGGGATATTAAGGCCTCCTTTTAATAGAGAACCGGAACAAAGCATTAGCACATAGTGAATACATGAAGTCCTCAAACTACGGTCATCACCGGTAAGTATCCCGGTTATTGTCACTTCGGGGTTAACGGATCATAACACATAATAGGTGACTATAGACTTGCAAGATTGGATCTAGAACTCTCATATATTGATGAAAACATAATAGGTTCAGATCTGAAATCATGACACTCGGGCCCTAGTGACAAGCATTAAGCATAGCAAAGTCATAGCAACATCAATCTCACAACATAGTGGATACTAGGGATCAAACCCTAACAAAACTAACTCGATTACATGGTGAATCTCATCCAACCCATCACCGTCCAGCAAGCCTATGATGGAATTACTCACGCACGGCGGTGAGCATCATGAAATTAGTGATGGAGGATGGTTGATGATGATGACGGCGACGAATCCCCCTCTTCGGAGCCCCGAACGAACTCCAGATCAGCCCTCCCGAGAGGTTTCAGGGCTTGGCGGCGGCTTCGTATCATAAAACGTGATGATTTCTTCTCCTCTATTTTTTCTCCCTGAAAGCAGTTATATAGAGTTGGAGTTGGAGTCGGGGGGTCTCCAGGGGGCCCACGAGGTAGGGGGGCGCGCCCTAGGGGGGCGCCCCCACCCTCGTGAGAAGGGTGTGGGCCCCCTGGTCTTCATCTTTGGCGAGGATTTATTATTATTTATTGCAAGGTATTCCGTGGAGTTTCAGGTCATTCCGAGAACTTTTGTTTTCTGCACATAAAACAACATCATGGCAATTCTGCTGAAAACAGCGTCAGTCCGGGTTAGTTCCATTCAAAACATACAAGTTAGAGTCCAAAACAAGGGCAAAAGTGTTTGGAAAAGTAGATACGACGGAGACGTATCAAAGAACACCGACAAACTAAATGAATCCTAGTGAAGATCTGAGGCATGGGAAGATGAGTACTTACGGATGCTAATGAACAGCGGTAGCGCGCCAGCGTTCTCTGGTCCAGTCAGGTTGATGCAGCGGCCGGAGTTGAGGAAGTTGACGAGGTCGACGGCGGCGGAGCTCGAGCGTGTGTGTGGCGTTGCGAAGAAGAAGATGAGGACGAGAAGGCAAAGCGGGGAAATGAAAAGGACCCTTGTCCCTATTTATAAGGAGGTGGATAACAGGCATGCATGGAAATTGAGGAGGCCAAAAAGTGATTATGTGGCTGTGTGGTCGCCTCGAATTTCAGAAAGTCCATTAAAGATAAAAGATCTGTTGAGATATACTGAGCTTCGTGCAAAGTTAGTACAAGATGATGTCATGGCGGGTTAGCATGATTCTGTGAGCTGACGTCATGGCGGATTATAACAAATTCATAAAACTTGACGATGCAAGATCCTGCTAAGACAAGTATTGAAGATTGATGTGAACAAGTTCAAATCAACCAGGGGCCTAATGTTGGGGATGTAACTATCGGGTATGACCCACCCAGGAGGGGCCGGGTCATGCTACTGGTGGCTTAAGAGGAGAAGGCCCATGAGGACGACGAGGATGGCGGTTCATAGAGTAAGCTTTGTGAAAGCCCAAGACTCAGAGGTGATTTTAGGCCCACGGGTATGAACTGCCATATTGTATGACTTGTATTCTACGACAAGTTTAGTTCGTTACCGAGCCGGACACGTTGTGTATGAGCCGTCCAGGACTCTGTAAGCTGCCGGGGTATATAAAGGGGTGACCCGGCGGCGGGTTAGGGCAAGAAACAAGAGATCAAGAACTAGGTCAAGCGTATTTGCTCCCTGGTAATCGAAACCCAAGCAATACAACCCCAAACTGGAGTAGGCCTTTTCCTCATCAACGAGGGGCCGAACCAGTATAAACTCTTTGTGTCCTTTGTCCCGATTAACCCCTTCAAGCTAACCTAGTTGCGATGGCTCCTTGACTAAGTCCTTTCGCTAGGGCATCTTCCATGTTAAGTCCATGACAGGTGCCTTGTGCATCCCCAATCTTAGGTCTTGTCACTCCTTATTCTCCTCATATCGATATCTCACCCCAAACTTGAAAACTTCAATCGGACAAAACTTAACGGAACTTGGTGAGATGGGTTAGTATGATAAAGACAAATAATTCACCTTGATACTATCAAGATAAGATTTATGATTGTTCTCACACAATTCCTACTGCACCCTACAATTTCTACAACTTATATTGACCAATATAAGCCATGGAAACTACAAATCAAGCAAACTATGCATTGAAAACAGAATCTATCAAAAACAGAACAATACATAAAGATCTAAATTATGGTCATACTTTTGTAACTCCAAAAAATTCTGAAACATTAGGACAACGTAGAAAATTTGTATACCCATGAACTGTAAAAAAACTCAGAATTTTTCAACGCCCCAGTGATTTTTATCACTTCTGTTACTGGGCACAAAAAGTTTTAGTTTTTCCACTGAATCAAGCAACTATCATCCACACTATCCCAAAGGCTTTACTTGGTACTTTATTGAAACAAAAGCTATAAAACATGATTACTACAGTAGCTTGATCATGTTAACACACAAAAATAGTAGGTATAAGTGTTGGGTTGTCTCCCAACAAGCACTTTACTTTAATGCCTTTTTAGCTAAGCATGATTATTTCAATCATGCTCACATAAAAGAAAAGAATTGAAACATAACGGGAGCATCATGAAGCATATAACTAGCACATGTAAGCCTAACCCACTTCCTATGCGTAGGTATTTTGTGAGCAAACAATTTTTCGAAACAAGAATCAACTAGCATAGGAAGGCAAAACAAGCATGACATCAAAACTTTCAACACATAGAGAGGAAACTTGATATTATTGCAATATGTAAAATCATATGTTCCTCTCTCATAATAATTTTCATTAGCATCATGAATGAATTCAACAATATAGCTATCACATAAAGCATTATTTTCATGATCCACAAGCATAGAAAATTTATTATTCTCCACATAAGAAAAATTATTCTCATGAATAGTAGTGGGAGCAAATTCAACAAAGTAACTTTCATGTGATTGAAAATTAAAATCATAATGACAAGTTTCATGGTTATCATTATTCAATATAGCATAAACGCCATCACCATAATCATCATAGATAGCAACCTTGTTGTCATAATCAATTGAAACCTCTTCCAAAATAGTGGATTCATCAATAAATAAAGTCATGACCTCTCCAAATCCACTTTCATAATTATTATTATAAGATTCAACACCCTCCAAAATATTGGGATCAATACTACCTAGAGTTGACACTCTTCCAAACCCAATTTCATCAATATAATCATCATAAATAGGAGGCATGCTTTCATCATAAAAAATTTCTCATCAAAACTTGGGGGACTAAAAATATCATCTTCATCAAACATAGCATCCCTGTCGGTGTCAAAACCGGCAGATCTCGGGTAGGGGGTCCCGAACTATGTGTCTAGGCCGGATGGTAATAGGAGGCAAGGGATACGAAGTTTTACCCAGGTTCGGGCCCTCTTGATGGAGGTAAAACCCTACGTCCTGCTTGATTAATATTGATGATATGGGTAGTACAAGAGTAGATCTACCACGAGATCGGAGAGGCTAAACCCTAGAAGCTAGCCTATGGTATGATTGTTGTTCTGTGTGTTGTCCTACGGACTAAAGCCCTCCGGTTTATATAGACACCGGAGAGGTTTAGGGTTACACAAAGTCGGTTACAATGGTAGGAGATCTACATATCCGTATCGCCAAGCTTGCCTACCACGCCAAGGAAAGTCCCTTCCGGACACGGGACGAAGTCTTCAATCTTGTATCTTCATAGTCCAGGAGTCCGGCTGAAGGTATAGTCCGGCCATCCGGACACCCCCTAATCCAGGACTCCCTCAGTAGCCCCTGAACCAGGCTTCAATGACAACGAGTCCGACGCGCAGATTGTCTTCGGCATTGCAAGGCGGGTTCCTCCTCCAAGTACTTCATAGAAGATTTTTAACACAAAGATAGTGTCCGGCTCTGCAAAATAAGTTTCCACATATTGCCATAGAGAGAATAATATTTACACAAATCTAATCTGCTGACGTATTCTGTAGTGTGACACACCACGGCCAAGCCTTTTGTTCGAATCGTTTTATTATCCCACCTCAGCGCGTCATGCGAGGCGGTTTCCTTGGCACATCTTGTTAAAACAGAGATCGTGTCCCCTTATTCCGGGATTCTCATCAATACAGGCGTGGGTAACCCAACCGCGCCATTGATTACGACGCTTGGAGATAAGCGAGTTTTACCAGGCTGGTGGGGACACATAGTTGCGTCCACCCATATAAGGGGATAAGGATCCACCTTTTCACCTACGCCTTCTTCCTCCTTTGCCTATCCATTTTCGCGCACTCGAGCTCCAGCGCCCAAGTCCGCACTCCCCACCTCAACCTTCTCCAGCCATGTCCGGAGCGGGAGGCAAGTGGATGGTCTCCTCCGTCACGGAGGGACACATCAAAAAACCGAGGAAGGCCGGATACTTGTCTAACGACATCGTGTACCGGCTTCCTGAAGAGGGGCAGCTCCTCCCCACCCCAAGGCCCCATGAGAGGGTAGTGTTCCTTCCCCACTTCCTTCGCGGACTGGGCTTTCCTATCCACCCATTCGTCCGGGGACTCATGTTCTACTACGACCTGGATTTCCATGATCTGGCCCCGAACTTCATACTCAACATCTCGGTGTTTATCGTCGTGTGCGAGGCTTTCCTCCACATCCGCCCCCATTTCAGCCTATGGCTCAAGACTTTCAATGTCAAGCCGAAGGTGGTGCGCGGCAACCAGGCGGAGTGCGGAGGCGCCATGGTGGGCAAGATGCCCAACGTCTTATGGCTCGAGGGCTCCTTTGTGGAGACCCTGAAGGGGTGGCAATCGGGATGGTTTTACATCACCGAGCCGCGCGACCCTGAGTGGGTCGCAGCCCCCAAGTTCCGGTCCGGACCCCCAACGCGGCTCACGTCCTGGAAAGAGACGGGCCTGTCGTGGGGCAGCAAAGAAGAGGTGACTGGACTGCAAACATGCATCCAAATCCTGGTGAACAAGCAGCTCAAGCTTGTCAATGTAGTCCAGGTTATGCTCATCCGCCGGATCCTCCCGTGTCAACAACGGGCCTTCAATCTGTGGGAGTTCAACCCGGTGCAGCACCGAACTCTGAGCAGGCTTTTCGACACGACGTACAAAGATGCCTGGAAGGTGCTTTTCAAGGGCGCCGAGGCTCCCGCATCCGCTACCGAGGATCGTGGATTCAGCGCGCAGCGTCACGCTAGCGCGGTAAGTTGTTTGTACCTTTTACAGGGTATTAGTTTTTCATAGTTTAACTCTATGTGGGATCTAAGCTCCCTTACCTTTGACAGGATTGACAGGTGAAGTCCAGACAGATCGACTGTCCGGATCCTTTGCCCGAAGACCCAGCCGATGCTCACTTGGCGAAGCTGCTGGTTCCGGCACCCTATGTGGTGCCGAAGAAGAAGGCCATGAAGAAGGCCACGGGGACTCGAAAAAGTGCCCGGCGCCAGGAGGTGTCGGGTTCATCATCTGACGGCTCCAAGGCGCATTCCTCCCGTGAAGACGAGGAGGAAGAAGATACCTCTCCCCCTCCAGCGGGGGGAGAGAAGAAAAGGAAGGCCGCCCTCACTGGGGAGGCCGAAGGGTCCAAGAAGGGGAAAACCCTTCCTCCGGACTACTCCACCGACGCCGACAACGGCGGAGAGGAGTGGCCGCTCAGGGCCAAGCCCCTGGCAAAATCGTAAGTATCCGGATACCAGAGTAATTCATAGTATTCCTTTATTGCACAGCTTTCCCTTATGTCGAATATGATTATGCAGCCCACCCAAAGACCGGCTCGACGCGTCGTCGAGCGGTTCACTGGACTCGTCGGATGTGAATTCGCTTCCGACGGCTACCTCCCCCTGCCCTACGGACAACACCGAAGTGTTGTCCCAACAGGTTCCAAGCCAAGAGGAGGTGGTCCTGGAGGCGCCGCAAGGCGACCTCCCGGACTCCAGGAGTAAAGGGGATAAAACCCCCCAGGGCTCCAAGTCCGGCTCTAGGCCGGACACCGCTCCGGAACCTTCAAAGGTTCCAAAGTCCAGCGGGCGACCTCCTTCCAAGAGGAGCAAGCCCACCGTGCCGGTGACCCCCGTCCAACCGGAGGCGCCGGACAATCTGTTGGACGTGCTCAAAGGCGCCTCCATCGGCGAGGAGCACTACACCATTATGAGTGCGGTGGTCCAGAAGGTTCAGTCCGCCAAGAGTGGACTAACTGAAGCTTGTGCTAGCCTTTTAACAGGCTTTGAGGTAAGTCAAGAATGTGTAAATAATATTACCGCATAGACAGTAGCCCCTGATGCTCTGTTTGGCGATCGGGAAGAAAAGCCGAATAGAGGATCAAATAAAATTCGCAAGAGTCTAACAAAAAGGAGTCAATATGCGTATGCACGCTTCTCTGCTGGCGTCCGCCGCACTGAGTGCGGAAGTGGACACGCTAAAGCAGAACCTCGAGCAAACCGAGCAAGAGCTCGGGCGTGCCAAGAAGCAGCTCGAGGACAAGGAAGGTAAGAAATACCTTGTTTAAATATAT
>NC_041386.1:105657233-105676289 GCF_002162155.2 Triticum dicoccoides
GCAATTGCAAAAAATGATAGGATTATCATGGCTATTGTAGGGGCCACATCTGAGGTGGGGACCCTTAAGCAAGCGCTGGTCGAGGCCGAGAAGAGGGCGGCCACAGAGCGCATCAAGCGGGAGAAGTATGAGGCCCAGGTTGGCAAGGTGCGGCAAGAGCTCCAGGCTCTCATGAAAAAACATGAGAGTTTGGAGCTTGACTCAAAGACGCGAGCGTCCGAGCTCACGATGGCTATTGAAAATGCCAAGTCTGCCAAGGCCGAATCCCAGAAGACCCTCCAGGAGTTGGATGCGTTGAAAAAGATAGCGGCGGGTAAGGCATTCTTTATGCGAGGCAAACACATAAACATGAGTTACTTGTTACTTACCCGAATCCGGAGCTCTCCAGGAGCATTCGTAGATCTTCCTCGTAGTGTGTCTGATGCTGCCGCATTCTATCGAGCCGAGGAGGGCAGCTCGACCGAGAAGGTGTTCTGGTCTCAGTATGCTGAGGCCGGACACCCCGTGCCCCTGAGCGACTAGCTGAAGCAACTGGTCGAGCTCCACAAGGCGGCCGAACAGGCCATGAAGGGCCTCATAGTTCGGCTGTGGCCTGGAGAGGCTCTGCCTGGGAGCTATTACGGGCTGGTGCGGTGGCTGGTGGGGGACTGTCCAAGGCTCGAAGTCATCAAGCGCTCCGTCTGCATTGAAGGTGCCCGTGCTAAGGTGCATTGGGGAAAGCTGGATGCTGAGAAGCTTGTGAAGGACGGGCCACCACCGGGGAAAGAGCATCGCAAGCCCGAGAATTATTATACAGATGTTCTGAAGGGTACCCGCCTTGTGGCGGATGAATGTTCCAGGGATGTAATTTTTGAGTAAAACTCGCTCGTTTTGTCCTGTACGCTGAAAACTTGTTCGTATGTGCTAAGCAATGCTGTAGGAATTTAAAATATTACCTTCTGTGCGGCTGTTTATCAATTCTGAGAGATGGCGAGTCGTCGGCTTCTGCCCCCGTGCCGCTAGTGCTGGGGTGTTCGGGGATAAACCTGGGCGCTCTTTTTCCCATGTTTGGGTCCTTTGAGGGAGGCGCTCAGCACAACGAACAAGGCAATCGGACTATAATGCGTGAACACTCTCACTTAGCCATAGAATTCTATAATTTTAAATTTCGGCGAAGCCCCTGGTATTCGGAAGACCGAGTTCGGGGCGCTATCCACGCCTTGGCCGGACAGAGCCGACTCCTCGCTCTAAGCGGCATAAGTCTTTAGGGACTCGAAAAACCTCTCGAACAGCGACCAGCTCTCGCTTCATCATGACAGTCAGTTTTAGCTTTCTCTACTGAGGTGCTCGACCCAGCTCAACTGGGGCACAATCGCAGTAGTTCTCCTAGTGCTACCTTAGCCGACACAGCGGAACGTAAGGCACCAAAACATAGGAGCCGGGCAAACCCAACTATTGACCCAAGACATGATTCGGAGCCGATGCATATAATGCTATAAGTTCGGGGTGCCGCACTTGTTAAAGTGTTCGGACTTCTCACACCATATTGAGGGGGTACTAAAGCCCCTGGCGTATTTTGGCCGTACCAAAGTGTACGGGTGCAACATGTCGTTAAGGAACATATATTTGTAAAAAAAGTAATGCAAAAATAGACAGAAGCTATGCATTGTTTATTAAAAAGGGCTGCGATCAAAGCAGAACGATACAAATAATGCGATAAGCAAAAGGTTGGACTATTTAACATGTTTGTTCTAGGGGTAGGCTGCGGAATGGTATGCAAAACAGGTATACTGCTCGTGATAGAGACCATCTGGGAGTTCTGTAATGCGGCATGGCTTGTCTGCTTCCCTGGTTCTTGCGTCGTTTGTGCGGCAATTGAACTGCCGAACAGCCCCTGGTGCGGTTTAAGTCGTGTTTCGGGCGTGCCATGATGGTGCCCCTCCCCCTGTACCCATGGTATTTCTAGTGCGTAGTTATGTACGCGAAGCACTGGTGTCGCACTTTTGCGAGGGCTGGGGTTGGGGCCGCATTGCTACGCCTGCTCGGAACGTGCCAGGCGGTCTTGTTGTAGGTTACTCCGGGCGCGCTTAACGGTGTCCGGACGTTTAATGGCCGGACTGGAGAACTGCCTGGAGAGGCTGCTTTGTACTTCCGCTGCAAGGGCCGCCGTGTGCTCCTCCGTTCGAAGAGAGCGTTCGGTGTTTCCATTGACCATAATTACTCCTCGAGGGCCTGGCATCTTGAGCTTAAGGTACGCGTAGTGTGATACCGCATTAACTTGGCGAATGCAGTTCGCCCGAGAAGTGCGTGATAGCCACTGCGGAATGGGACTATGTCGAAGATTAACTCCTCACTTCGGAAATTATCTGGAGATCCAAAGACCACTTCAAGTGTGACTGAGCCTGTACAGTTGGCCTCTACACCTGGTATTACGCCTTTAAAGGTCGTTTTGGTGGGCTTAATCCTCGAGGGATCTATGCCTATTTTCTGCACTGTATCCTGGTAAAGCAGGTTCAGGCTGCTGCCGCCGTCCATAAGGACTCTAGTGAGATGAATTCCGTCAATAATTGGGTCTAGAACAAATGCGGCGAATCCGCCATGACGGGTGCTAGTGGGATGGTCCCTTCGATCAAAGGTGATCGGGCAGGAGGACCATGGGTTGAACTTTGGGGCGACTGGCTCTACCGCGTATACGTCCCTTAACGTGCGCTTCCACTCCCTCTTGGGGATGTGGGTTGCGTATATCATGTTCACCGTCCGCACTTGTGGGGGAAAACCCTTCAGTCCACTGTTCTTAGGCGGTCGGGGCTCTTCGTCGTCATCGCTATGCAGCCCCGTGTCTTTATTTTCGGCATTTAACTTGCCTGCCTGCTTGAACACCCAACAATCCCTGTTGGTGTGATTGGCCGGCTTTTCGGGGGTGCCATGTATCTGGCACAAGCGGTCGAGTATTCGGTCCAAACTGGACGGGCCCCTAGGATTTCTTTTGAATGGCTTTTTCCGCTGACCGGATTAACTGTCGTATCCTCAGCATTGTCGCCGTTAATGCGGCGCTTCTGTTTGTTGTGACGCGACCTACCACTACTGTCCCTGGTATCCGAATTACCAAGGTTCTTGGTCATATTGTTGCTACGAGCAAGCCATCTGTCTTCTCCCGCGCAAAAGCGGGTCATGAGTGTCGTGAGTGCTGCCATAGATTTCGGCCTTTCTTGTCCAAGGTGTCGGGCAAGCCACTCGTCACGGATATTGTGCTTGAAGGCTGCTAGGGCCTCTGCGTCCGGACAGTTGACTATTTGATTTTTCTTTGTTAGGAATCGTGTCCAGATTTGCCTGGCCGATTCCTCTGGCTGCTGAATTACGTGACTTAGGTCATCGGCGTCTGGTGGTCGCACATAAGTGCCCTGGAAATTGTCGAGGAATGCGGCTTCCAGGTCCTCCCAACAACTGATTAATCCTGCTGGCAAGCTATTAAGCCAATGCTGAGCTGGTCCTTTAAGCTTGAGTAGGAGGTATTTGATGGCGTGGAGATCATCGCCGGGGGCCATGTCGATATGAAGGAGATAATCCTCGATCCATACCGCAGGATCTGTTGTGCCATCATATGATTCGATGTTTACAGGTTTGAAACCCTCAGGGATTCGATGATCCATTACTTCGTCTATGAAGCATAGTGGGTGTGCGGCGCCTCTGTACTGGGCTATATCACGACGTAGCTCCAATGAGCTTTGTCTACTGTGTTCGGCCCTACCGGATTTGTGTCCGGCGTGACGGTTACCGTCTCGAGTTGTGGGGCGCCCACGCGATCCATAGATCGATCTTGTTTGCCTTGCCTTGTCCTCCAACATATCTCGCAGGTCTGGCGCATTTTCCCGTGCCTTGGTACGGGGTGCGGCTTGAGTGGAGGGCCGAGAGGCCTCTCTTTCGCGGCCGCGAGGTGGCCGGTCGGCCGTATCAAGCACTGGTGATGTAGGTTTAAGTGCTTCCTCCTCTAATCGGGGTAGCAACCTGCACTTTGGGTAGCTCTTGGAGGGGCGTTCGAGTTTATGCTCTTCGGCCGCAAGGACTTCAGTCCGTCTGTCGACTAGCAAATCTTGATCAGCTCTAAGTTGTTGCTGTCTTTTCTTGAGGCTTCTTGCCGTGGCCATAAGCCTACGTTGAAAACGCTCTTGCTCGACGGGATCCTCTGGCACGACGAATTCGTCGTCGTCGAGGCTTGCCTCATCTTCGGAGGGAAACATATAATTATCGTCCTCGACCTCTCTGTCTGCCGCTCTCTCATGAGGGCTGGCTTCTCCATCCTACTGTGTTGAATCTTGCTGGAGGGAGTTTTCTTCGGCACTCTCCGGAGTATTATTATCTCCCGTGCTGGAATCACCGTATTTGCTTTGGCGGGATTTTGAGCGGCGCCGCTGACGCCGGCGCTTAGGCTGTTTCTTGGAGGGGTCATCCTCCGCTGTTCCATCGCCATCTCCTTCTTTTGGGGTGTCCACCATGTATATGTCGTACGACGAGGTGGCTTTCCAGGGCCCAATAGGTGTTGGTTCTTCATCGTCTCCTGCATCGGTGTCCATACCGTCGATGTCTTCGGAGTCGAAGTCGAGCATGTCGGTTAAATCGTCGACAGTGGCTACAAAGTGGGTGGTGGGTGGGCTTTGAATTTCTTCATCATCCGTATCCCAACCTTGCTGACCGTAGTCCGGCCAGGGCTCTCCTAATAAAGAGAGAGACTGTAGTGTTTTCAGAATATCGCCGAAAGGCGAGTGCTAAAATATGTCCACGGCAGTGAACTCCATTATCGACGCCCAATCGGATTCGATCGGCAGGGGCGCGGAGGGTTCGCAGTCCGGAGAGGAGTCCGGCTCCTTGGAGTCACGAGTCTCGCGGAGTGCGGGGCTGGTGTTCAGCTCGATCGCCGTTGGGATCGCAGCCCCCGAGGCGGCGTCCAACCACCCATCCTCGATCGGCGTAGTTGGCTCCGAATTAAGGGTCGAAGCCGATGCGGGTGCGGCCTCCAGGGCACTGTTCGGCGGCAGAGCTAGATCATGCTCGTCGTGACAGTGCGGCGCGCTCGGCAGTGGCTCGAATCCGTCGAAGATCAAGTCCCCGCGGATGTCAGCCGTGTAGTTTAAACTTCCAAATCTGACCTGACAGCCAGGGGCATAGCTTTCGATCTGCTCCAGATGGCCAAGTGAATTGGCCCGCAGTGCGAAGCTGCCGAAGACAAAGATTTGTCCCGGGAGGAAGGTCTCACCCTGGACTGCATCACTATTGATGATCGTAGGAGCCATCAAGCCTAACGGCAACGACACAGAGGAACACTCAATGAAAGCACCAATGTCGGTGTCAAAACCGGCGGATCTCGGGTAGGGCGTCCCGAACTGTGCGTCTAGGCCGGATGGTAACAGGAGGCAAGGGACACGAAGTTTTACCTAGGTTTGGGCCCTCTTGATGGAGGTAAAACCCTACGTCCTGCTTGATTAATATTGATGATATGGGTAGTACAAGAGTAGATCTACCACGAGATCGGAGAGGCTAAACCCTTGAAGCTAGCCTATGGTATGATTGTTGTTCTGTATGTTGTCCTACGGACTAAAGCCCTCCGGTTTATATAGACACCGGAGAGGGTTAGGGTTACACAAAGTCGGTTACAATGGTAGGAGATCTACATATCCGTATCGCCAAGCTTTCCTTCCATGCCAAGGAAAGTCCCTTCCGGACACAGGACGAAGTCTTCAATCTTGTATCTTCATAGTCCAGGAGTCCGGCTGAAGGTATAGTCCGGCCATCCGGACACCCCCTAATCTAGGACTCCCTCAATCCCCAAGCTTTTAGCTTTGCATATCATTAACATATTGGATATTCAAGGAATTCATACTAACAACATTGCAATCATGCTCATCATTCAAATATTTTATGTCAAAACATCTTATTGAATTCTTTTTCTATCAACTGAGCACAATTTTCCGATCCATCATTTCCAAGAAAGACATGATAAAGACAAATAATATGAGTCAACCTCAATTCCATTTTTTGTAGTTTTCTTTTGTAAACCAAACTAGTGATAAAACAAGAAACTAATAGATTCAATTGCAAGATCTAAAGATATACCTTCAAGCACTCACCTCCCCAGCAACGGCGCTAGAAAAGAGCTTGATGTCTACTATGCAAGTTCATTCTTGTAGACTCGTGTTTGGCCTCGAAGCGCAGAGTTTTGTAGGACTAGCAATTTTTGCTCAAGTGGATGACCTAAGGTTTATCAATCAGTGCAAGGCATAGTATGAAGATGGTCTCTCTCAAACAACCCTGCAACCGAATAATAAAAAGTCTCATGTGTCGTGAACACACCAAATACAATGGTAAATTGTATAGGTGCACTAGTTCGGCGAAGAGATCGTGATACAATTTTAGTAATGATAGTAGATATTTATTTTTGTAATAGTAACAATAAAAATAGCAAGGTAGCAAGTAACAAAATTGAGCACAAACGGTATTGCAATGCTTGAAAATGAGGCCTAGGGTCCGTACTTTCACTAGTGTAATCTCTCAACAATGCTAATATAATTGGATCATATAGCCATCCCTCAATGTGCGATGAAGAATCACTCCAAAGTTCTTATCCAACGAAGAGCATAAGAAGAACTTGTTTGTAGGGTACAAAACCACCTCAAAGTTATCCTTTCCGATCGATCTATCGAGCTATCCCTATAAGTGTCAAAACATCCCAAGAGTTCGTACTAAAATAACACCATATGATACAGAGGCTTGCGGTAGAGGAGCTTCTGATCTAGGTTACCTTTTAGAGGTTTCTGAATATATAGTATTTTTTGGCGTCGGTTTCACGTGAAGATGGGCCTTAGGGGGCCCACTAGCCACCAGGGCGTCAGGGGGGTGGCGCGCCCTGGTGCCTTGTGGGCAGCAGCCCCCCCCCTCGAGTGGTTCCTTGCTCCAGTATTTTTCTTTTCTTCCAAAAGATCATCAAAAAGTTTCGTCCAATTCTAAGAACTTTTATTTTTGCACAAAAACAACACCACGGTATTTCTGCTGAAAACAGCGTCAGTCCGGGTTATTTCCATTCAAATCATACCAAAACCATATATAATTATTATAAACATGGCATGAATACTTCATAAATTATAGATACGTTGGAGACGTATCAGTGCCCTTCATATATGTCAGAGTCCTATCTGAAATGACCTTAGCGTTGGCAAGGTGCATGATCCACCTGAACTCATCTCTAGATAGGCTGGAGCAGATGATATCCCTTACCAAAGTATCCAACGGAGTATACCTGCGAATGTCATCAGCATGCGCCATCTTGCATAGATCGATAAGACCAATCTCAGTGATGGTCCACAGCTCACTATTCGTCGCTAAGAGGCGCTTCCTCATCATGGACTTCCACTTGGGATAGTCATAGCCATTAAAGATGCGGCATGCAGCGGACACTTTCTTCATACCTGCGGTCGATATAACTAAAAATCTAGGTGGTTAAACCAAAATCACACAGAACAAGCGAGTATTTTGCTCTGATACCAATTGAAATCGTAGGTTATCTCCCAGGGGTGAATGGGAGATTTTTAGAAATTCGTCAAACTCTGAGGAATTTGATGAAGATCAGAGTGAAGAAATATAAATGCAAAGAAACTAAGTCATCACAAAATCATAGTACATGTAATCAGGATATGTAAGAGTGAAGAACATGCAATCATACAATCACACAAGCATGAAGAATATGAACTGAGGAAATGAAAAATAGCTTGATGATAATCTTCATTTCAAATTCATTAGAGGATAGATCACAAATTCTTCAGAAGTGGAATAATATAAGAGAGGGTTGAGGAATTTTAAACCAGGTTGGTTCAGTGAAGACAATGCAATTTGGTAGACTCCGGTTGATGCATCAACTATACGTCTGGTTGAGGCGGCTGAGTCGCAACTCAGAGGACACACAGTCCTCAGCGTATTCCTCTTGAGCTAAGGCCCGCAGACCTCGACCAATTACTCGCCGTAAGTCTTCAAGGTAGACTTGTAAAACCTTCACAGACTTGCTCATCAGCACAACACAATGACTCTTGGTGTACTCAGAACTTGACGCCTAACTGTCTGGAAGAATGACAGCCTTCAAAGGTAACAGGCGTTGAATCACACAGATCAATCTCTTAAGTGATGCTCAATCACTTTGGCTCTGGGTTTTTCCAATTTTCATCACTTAGGATTCTCTCAAAGTCGTAGGAGGATGGGTTGCTCTCTTGTGACAAGTATCAAGTTCTCTTGAAGCAGCCAGCCAACAAGTGGTTGTGGGGGCAGCTATTTATAGCTAGGGCAACCCGGCATGAATTATCATAAATTCCCTTCTCCGATTCGATCGTTGTCAGGATAAGGAGCCACTGGACAGCTTGCCCGCAGCGCAGCAATGGTCGGAATTTAAACTCTTAAATTCGTCGGGTCACTCAATTTCCTCACGGTAGGCAGATCGCACAGGTGAACTCCTAACTCCTTCGCCTGACCAAATTCGTTAGCGACCAGATGAACTTTGTCACGGTCGCTAGCAAACGCGTCAGCTATTCCGGAGATATCCAAAGGCTTCACTCGAAGCTGCTTTTGTGTGTATAGGTTTGAGTAAGTTTGAGCATCACTTTGGAAATGTGAAATATGTTTCACCTAGACCCCCCCTTTAACAGTATGGTTTTCCTATGACTCAAATAAGAAGAAAAGAAACTATGAAAACAAAATTCTTCAAGCTTCAAAATCTTCACATCAATTACTTCAAAGGTTGTACCAATCTCATCATCAAATTCTTAACTTGAAGAATCCATTTTTAGGGGTCATCTTCCATGTGTTAAACCAAATCTTCACAGATTCTATTACATGTGTATACTCACAAACACATTAGTTCCTCAACCTATTTGTCTTCAATACTCCAAAACCACAAAGGGGGCACTTGATGTACTTACAAATGGGTAATGATCTTTTCTAGTAACTTTATTTAATTTCTGAAGTCAATTACCATCCTCTAACTAGTTACAGTTCTTTGTGTGATAAGTTCATTTTTATCATTAGGAACAATTGTAATGCCTCCTTTCTTAGGAAAACAATGAACATGACTTACCCATCTACTATCAGCTATAGGATAAATTATACGTGCCTCCAGAAGCTTTAATATTTCAGTTCTTACCACATCCTTCATCTTAGGATTCAACCGTCGTTGATGATTAACAACTGGTTTAGCATCGGGCTCCATATTAATCTTGTGATGACATAGAGTGGGACTAATGCCCTTATGATCATCAAGAGTATATCCAATAGTAGCACGGTGCTTCCTTTGAGTTTCAAGTAATCTTTTTTCTTCATGCTCTGAAAGGTTAGCATTGATAATACCAGGATATATCTTCTTTTCATCAAGATAGGCATATTTCAGTGTATCAGGTAATTTCTTCAACTCAAATACAGGATCACTCTTAGGTGGAAGAGGATCCCCAAGAGTTTCAACAAGAAAATTATATTTAAGGATTGGCACTTGTTTAAAGAATACCTCATCTATTTCATCCTTTCATTCATATGCATATCATTTTCATGGTTTAGCAAATATTGTTCTAAAGAATCAGTAGGAGGAACAACAATAGAAGCAAGACCAATAATTTCATCTTTGCTAGACAATTATTTCTCATGCGTTTGTCTACAAAACTTAGAGAAATTGAACTCATGAGATACATCACCAAATTTAACTCTAAACTTTTCTCTAACACAATCAATTTCAACATTAACGGTATTCAAGAAAGGTCTACCAAATATAATGGGAAAAAATTATCTTGTTGTGAACCAAGTACTAAGAAATCAGTAGGGTATTTGATCTTACCACACAAGACTTCAACATCTCGAACAATCCCAGTGGTGTAATGATATCTCTATTTGCTAGCTTAATGGTAACATCAATATCTTCAATCTCGGCAGGTGCAATATCATTCATAATTTCTTGATATAAAGTAAATGGAATAGCACTCACACTAGCACCCATGCCAAATAAACCATGATAGCAATGATCTCCAATTTTAGTAGAAACAACATGCATAACAATCACGGTCTTATTCTTATCTAACATATCTTGTTCATTTCTAACGGGTTTAGCAATTCTAGCAGCTTCCTCGCAGAAGTAAATAACATGCCCATCAACACTATCAACTAAGAGATCTTTAACCATTGCAATATTAGGTTACATACTTATTATTTCAGATGGTCTAGCTATTCTAATATTACTTCTATCAACCATAGTTGTAGCTTTAGCATGTTCCTTGATCCTAACAGGGAAATGGGGTTTCTCAATATAAGCAGTAGGGACAACTGGATCAACATTATAAATAATAGTTTCATCTTTAACTATAATAGGTCCCTCTAACAATTCTTCAATAGGTGGATGGTATTTAAACCACTTCACCTTTGGGAGATCAACATGAGTATCAAATGGCTCACAAAAGGTGGCTACTATCCCAGAGTCAAGTCCATATTTAGTACTGAACTTATGAAAAGCATAAGTTCCCATAAAAGATTTAACACAACCGAACTCAAGTTTTATACCTGACTCATTACCGTTGTCAAGTTCCCAATATCTAGAGTTGCATTTAATTCTTTCCAGAAGACCCCATTTTAATTCAATAGTTTTCTTCATAAAGGAACCCATAGATGGACTGATCATTGTGAGAAAGCTGAGCGTAATTTTTTGAATAATTATTTCTCTTGAGAGTTCATGATTGGGGCATGTATGCATCACGTACTTAAGCCTTCCCCAAGCTTGAGACATACATTCTCCTTCACGAGGCCAAAAATAATATATATATAATTCCGATCATGATGAACCAAATGCATAGGATAAAACTTTTGGTGAAATTCCAATTTCAATCGGTTCCAATCCCATGTTCCAATATCATCCAATAGCCTATACCATGTCAATGCATTTCCCTCCAAAGATAAAGGGAATACTTTCTTCTTAACTCCATCCTCGGATAAACCTGCAAGCTTAAACAATCCACAAATTTCATCTATATATATCAAGCGCATATCAGGATGCATTGTTCCATGTCTTGCATAAGGATTAACTAGTTGTTTCTCTAACATACCCGAAGGAATCTCATAGTAAATATTTTCAGTGGGTTTAGTATGTTGAGGGGCAGATCTTATTTCTTCTAGTCGAGGTGAAGATACCCCGACAAGCCCCTCAAAGGATTGTTTTCCATAGTGACATGTGATAGTAAATGTCAGCACATAATATAAATGTTTCCTTAGCAAATTCCGCTTACCAAAGGCGCTTCACTCCCTGGCAATGGCGTCAGAAAGGAGTCTTGATGACCCAAAGGTATAGTGGATCAATCATACTCCTTTCGATAAGTAAGAGTGTCAAACCCAACGAGGAACAGAAGGAAATGGCAAGCATGTTTCAGCAGGTATTCTCTGCAAGCATTGGAATTATCGGTAACCGATAGTTTGATAGCGAGGTAATTCGTAACGAGTAGTGCAATAGTGGCAAAGGTGCAGCAAGGTAGCCCAATCCTTTTTATAGCAAAGGATAGGCCGAAAAGTTCTCTTATAGTAAGTGTGACGCCCCCAAAATTTATCGTGCACTAAACATCCACACAACATGCACGATCAAGATAAGTGACTCACGGTAGAATATCACAACACAAACTCTAAGACTCAAATTTAAACAAAGAAACAAATTATTACAAGCCAGGGTGGTAAGACCCTATATTACATCAAGAGTTAGGTTTGTGTATAGACATTTACAAAGGTGCCTTAAGAATGTGAAATCAAACAACGACTCTAGATTGAAAAGGCGCACGCCTCTTGCCTGGAACCTCCAAACTAGTCCTAGTCATCGGGCTTCACGTAGTAGCCAAGCTCAAAATCCTTTGGCTCCTGGGCTCCATCACCTGATCGTAGCAACCGGTTAGAATAAAACGAGTGCAAAGCAATGGTGAGTACCCACCCAAAGTACTCGCAATACTTACATCAGATCTATACTAAGTATGCATCATGTATCAAAGAAGGGGGTTATCTCGGTGGACTATATACTGCAGAAATGCCAAAAAAAGAGGGGGAAGTTCTATGCAACACAAGGGCCACCATCTGGCAGCAATAGAAGAGAGGAGAGAAGATCATCTTATAGGAAGGGAAGAAGTATGAGTGCATACGATATCAATTTGTAATTAACACAACAATACAATACCCTGAGCTCCTTCCCCGACTCCCCACGAAAAAAGATATGCCGGCATTCCATATTTGTTGAGCAATGTATTCCATCAAGTATCTGGTTCAAGTTGTATAAGATCGAGATACTCTCATATATCCAAGTGTACTGTTACCGTGGACACGGCTAGTCAAATAGTTTAACTTCCCTGCAGGGGTGCACCACATTACCCGATACGCTCAATTACCTCTGGTCGTACACACTTTTCTGGGTAATTCCCAGCCTAGGATAAACGACGCACCGTAGTCCTACCTACACTCCGCAGAGAGGTCCCCGCTGGTCTACATCCTAAGTGCGAAGGGGTTGTCTGGCCGCTTACCCCTAAGCACGTTGGGTCATTGCATGGGTGACCAGGAGCAAACGAAAATCTTCCATGGTTGCTTGCTCAACCACTCTGGAATGTTGAACTAGACATCTGACAGAGCTTTCAGAATAAATCATACAGCACCGAGGGTCCCATATACCATTATCCCGCGCGATGGTTATTGTGTATATGCCAATGGCAGTCTTAGATCAAATACCCAATCTCGTTAGCCGTGTTATTGTTAAGTAACCGCAGACACCGACCAGGGCCCAGGTCCACCTCTCTCCTAGATGGTCTCAAACTGTTCCGCAACAGTGAATGTTTTGTGTTGGTTGTCGGGATAGATCCTGAGCTACGACCACATCCTGGGTGATACTACTAACAACCAGCCGCCACATTCTCGCGGGTGCTCTCAAAACCGACCCAACTTCAACACAACATCATTCACGGGTACTCTTGGAGCTACCTGACTTTATCATTGTAAAGGTTGGACTTCAGGTCCATACCAATGAAAAAAATAACGCGCTACAAAATATAGCGAGGCCCTTCTCCAGATGCTACACAAGTTATAGCACGCTAATAGCATGCTATATTTCAAAATAGCGTTTGCAAAAAATGCAAAATATATCCAGAAATAAAGTATTTCAGCAACTAAATTTTGACGAACAACACATGCAAAGGGCCAAATCCAAGGCATAAAAAAGGAATGCATGTTATCCTATCGTGGCACAATAGATAACACAGGCTTCAGTTTAGTACACAGTATAATTACAGAGAGTACAGAGTATAAACAAAGCTTCAGTTCAATAAAGAGTATAACACAAGCTAAACTTTACAAAGAGAAGAAAGAATCAAAATATATACTATACTCCCTACATGTTTTCCGCTGTGTACAATTACAAATTCATACTCCCTACATGTTTTCCGCTGTGTACAATTACAAATTCAGAACAAATTTGTAGCTTGACAACTCAGCTACACACAAATACACAGTTACTTAGTCAAAACCATAAACTAGGGATGAGAACTAGCGTTGGGTCCTTGTCATGTGAGAGTATGAGAAAGAGAGGGAGAAGGGTGTTGTCGAGGGGTGGTTTTGGCCTTTCAGGCCTGCTGAGCGGTGGTTATCTTATTTTTGCATCATGTGCATGCTACAACGTTACAAGTTACAACGTTATAGCGAGGCGTAGCGCGGTAATCACGTAAATAGCGCTATAGCGGCCGAATTTGCCTAAAAGTAGCATCACCTTCCCTAATACGCTATAACCGCGCTATAACGGCGAAATAGCGTGCTATTTTTTTCGTTGGTCCATACCGTCAAGGTGAATTCGGAGGAGTCACCCTCGATAGGTTTACCTTGATATATTGTATGGTAGAGTCATCACCTAGAGTGAAATATGAGGAATCGCCCTGAGTGGATCACACAAGATGTGCTACACTACAAAGTCATCATCGAGAGTGAAATACAAGGAATCACCCTCGGTGGATCACACTTGATACGGCTCGGTAGAGTCATACAATTGTAAGGGCCTTTAGGGGTGTTTTGGTCTCGGTATAGTGATCAATCATCTCGGTCAACCCAGATAGTATGGCATAGCAACACTGACAAGGGAGTAGGGCCACTGATGGTACACTAACCCATCAATTCTAAGTAGATAGGATAACAGATAAAGTATCAACAACAGGTTATCAAAAACAGGCTATGCATCAGAATGGGAGCTACCAGAAGAACAACAGTAGCAAAATCTAATGCAAGAATAAGAGAGTAATAATGGGCGATATCTGGATGATCAAGGGGGCTTTGCTTGCCTTGTTGCTCTACAGGCAAAATCGGATCCTCAATGATGTAGTCAATCACCGGATCATCAGCGGTCTTGGAGTCTACCGGAAAGGAACTAACAGAGGGGGAATTAATAAATAACAGAGCAATCAAATGCATCGCGGATGTATTTCACAGCAAAATATGTTGGTGGATATGCTCTAATGCATTACTAAGCATTTTAAAAGAAGAGGGAAAATATCCGGGAATATTTTCCTAGCTCCATGTATTATTTAGTCAGATGATCCCAATGCAAATGTTCAATGTGTGCTATGTCGTTATATTTCTGATTGTTTGTCATATATAAATTATTTTCATCCGAGTTACGGATTATTTTATATGATTTTCAAAGTTGTATGATTTTCTGAATTTGTGCATTTTCTTGTATTTGATTTAATCCGACTTGACCAAGTCAATTTGACTAGTCAAAAGGGTAGGTGTGGCACACATGTCATAGGCACATAAATTAAACAAGTGTTTAGATTTAAATGGGGCCACATGTCATATGCACATAGGCTAATATAGCCACTAATTAATCCCTAACTAAAAGGCAATTAGCCCTAAACTAATTGGGCTAGCCCGCACGCAGTGAGCCAGCCGACCACACACGCGCACACATAGGCTATCCATGGCTAGCACGCATGGGCATAAGACTAGAACGAACATGACTAGTAGCAGTAGTAGGCAGCGGGCGGCTGCCACAGCAAGCGGTAGCAGCAGCAAGTAGCGGCAGCAGAGCAACACGACATTAAGCAGCCACAAGCAGCGCGCACCAAGAGCAGTAGTAATAGCACGGCAAGTAGCATCGGTGCCACAACTAGCAACGGCAAACTGGTAGTAGAAGCACTGACAGGGGCGAGCAGTAGGGGTGCGGGGATGCGTGGGCGCCCGGCCAGGTGAGGCAAGCATGATGAAGCACGGCGCAGAGGGCGTGGGTCGCAGCCAGGCAAGGCATGAAATCACTAATACATCTCCAACGTATCTATAATTTATAAAGTATTCATGCCATGGTTACAACAATTCTATAGGGTTTTGGTATGATTTGACTAGAACAAAACCGGGCTGGCGTCATTTTCAGCAGAACTATCGTGGTGTTGTTTTTGTGCAGAAATAAAAGTTCCTGAAATGGGATGGAACTTTTTGATGTTTTTTTGAACGAAAGAGACCCCCGAAGCTTCATGGGAAGGCCAAAAGAGCCACGACGGCCCCAGAAGCCACCATGGCGCGCTGAAGGGGGGTGGTCGTGGCGTAGTGGCTTGTGTGCACCCTCTGGCCCATCTTCGCATGAGACCGATGCCAAAAAATCATATAAATAGATAAACCTTCATAAATAACCCTAGAACTTCGACTCCGCCACTGCAAGCCTTTGTACCTTCGAAATACGATTTGGATCCCTGTTCTGGCACCCTACTGGAGGGGTAATCATCACCGGAGGACATCTTCATCATCCCGGCAGCCACCATGACGAGGAGGGAGTAGTTCACCCTCGGGGCTGAGGGTATGTACTAGTAGCTATGTGTTTGATCTCTCTCTCGTGTTCTTGATTTGGCACGATCTTGATGCACCATGAGCTTTCTTAATATAGTTGGATCATATGGTGTTTCTCCCTCTCTATCTTGTTGTGATGAATTGAGTTTTTACCTTTCAGATCTCACCATTATTGGATTGAATACTTTTGTGGATTTGAGAACACTTGATGTATGTCTTGCATGTGGATACCCTGGTGACAATGGGGTGTTCTATTGATTCACTTGATTTATGTTTTGGCACTCAACTCGCAGATTCCCGAGGTGACATTGGGGTAATTTATGCATAGGGGTTGATGCATGTTTTCATTCTACTTTCTCTGGTAGAAATCTTGGGGCACTCTTTGAATTTCTTTGCGTTGGAATGAATATTATGAATCTGAAGTTGTTTGATGCATATCAAATAATCAACTCATGGATACTTGTGGTGACATTGGAGTATCTGGGTGACATTAGAGTTGGTTGATGCGTATCATATGGTGTTATTTTAGTACAAACTTTAGGACTGTTTGTGACACTTATAGGGATGGCTCAATAGATTGATCGAAGAAGATTACTTTGAGGTGGTTTCGTACCCTACAACAATTTCATCTTATGTCCTCCACTAGATAAGAACTTTGGAGTGATTCTTGGTCTCATGTTGAGGGTTTGTTATATGATTTAGTTATCTTAGCACTGTCGAAAGATTGCACTAGTTAAAGTATGAACCCTAGGCCTTGTTTTCAAGCATTTCAATACCATTTGTGTTCCATTTTATCACTTGCTATCTTGCTATTTTTTATATTTCAGATTACAAAAACCTATATCTACTATCCATACTACACTTGTATCGCCATCTCTTCGCCAAACTAGTGCACCTATACAATTTTTCATTGTATTTGGTGTGTTGGGGACACAAGAGATTTCTTGTATTTCTTGCAGGGTTTTTTGAGAGACCATCTTCATCCTACGCCTCCCACAGATTGATAAACCTTAGGTCATCCACTTGAGGGAAAATTGCTACTGTCCTACAAAACTCTGCGCTTGGAGGCTGCTACCTCTTGAGCATGCGTTGCTTTTCCCTTGAAGAGGAAAGGATGATGCAGCAAAGTAGCGTAAGTATTTCCCTTAGTTTTTGAGAACCAAGGTATCAATCCAGTAGGAGACAATGCTCAAGTCACCTAGTACCTGCACAAACAATCAAGAACCTTGCAACCAACGCGATAAAGGGGTTGTCAATCCCTTCACGACCACTCGCAAAAGTGAGATCTGATAAAGATAATAAGATAAATATTTTTGGTATTTTTGTTGTATAGATTGGAAAGTAAAGATTGCAAAATAGTAAACGAGATGCAATGTAAATAAAAGAGATGCAATATAATAAGAAACAGACCCTGGGGCCATAGGTTTCACTAGTGGCTTCTCTCAAGATAGCATGTATTACGGTGGGTGAACAAATTAGTGACGAGCAATTGATAGAAAAGCGCATAGTTATGAAGATATCTAAGGCAATGATCATGAATATAGGCATCACGTCTGTGTCAAGTAGATCGAAACGATTCTACATCTACTACTATTACTCCACACATCGACCGCTATCCATCATGCATCTAGAGTATTAAGTCCATAAGAACAGAGTAACGCATTAAGCAAGATGACATGATGTAGAGGGATAAACTCAAGCAATATGATATAAACCCCATCTTTTTATCCTCGATGGCAACAATACAATACGTGCCTTGCTGCCCCTACTGTGACTGTGTCGGTGTACGAAAGTAGGGGCTCTCCTTTTGCACCCCTTTACTTGTGCACGGGCAGTCAGAGCCGCGCCCACGGCTGCACTAAGCAGGGCAGAGAAAGGATGCCGGAGCGCAAGACAACCAGAGCAACGCCAAGACCAGAGGCGCAAAGAGAGCAAGAGGTCAAGGTGGACTCCCCCGGTAAGCCTCTCGCCGGGGTGGCTTCCGCAGCCCCGACAAGATTCTTGCCGGGGCAACTTGCTTGACGCCAGCAGAGTGCGCCACCCTTGAGCCCAAGGGTTTCCGACGCCATCAGCCACGTCGAAACCAAGGCTCAGGAGGCACCTCCGTGGTGGCATGCAGATCTTTGTAGAGATCATAAATACACAAGATCAGATGAGAACCAGAAGACGACGATCCTTGGCGAGACCCTTGCCAAGGAGATCCACGAGACCCCCGGCAAGATCCTTGCCGGGGACGACCGTGGTGCCGCAGCGAGACCCTTGCCGGGCCCTCGGCAAGACACTTGCCGAGGACGCCTACGGGGCTGCAACCAAGCCCGCGTCTGCCAAAACTCCACCGCCACTCCCATGCAGCTGCCAGCTCGACCAGCTGGGCAGGCATCTGCGTGGTAGAGGGCGGCCTCCACACCAACTCAGCAAGCACCTGCATGGTGGCATGCAGAACTTCGTGAAGACTCCACCACCGCGCCAGCCCAGCAACCAGCCAACGTGGCGCTACAATGCCTCGTCAGCTTGGACGCGCGTCGGAGCCAGACGAGGCGACGACATCTAGGATGAGCTTCTTTACCGTCCCCAATAAAGCAAGTGGGGCACGTCGTTAGCGCATTAAATGCGTTTGTTCGACGACACTGGAGGATAGACTCAGCCACTGTATACCTTTCCACCTCCTGTGTGCCATTGTGGCGACCCCTTTTGTCTATAAAAGGAGGCCCGAGGCGTACTGGAGAGGGATTCAGATCTTTTGGACTAGAGAGACATGGCAGCTAGTTCAAGAACACAAGAACGCTCAAATATACATCAAAGCAGGACTAGGGTTTTGCGCGTCTCCGCGGACCGAAGCTGGGTAAACGATATGCGTGCTGACCGCCGGACCCGCTCTTTGCACAACCCCGCACCCACCAACCATAGAAGGGATCCCAGTGACCCCATAGGTGTCGTTTCCCACCGACATCTCTAGCGCGCCAGGTAGGGGGTGCGCAGTTGTGAAAATCTGGTCTAGCAGTTAGTTTAGCAGTTCTTCATCGCCATGTCTCCCAAGAAGAAGACGATCACAGCGAACAGTTCGTCGGGGGCCGAACGGCCCATACCAGCGCAAGCGAGTGGTGGGGCGGTCGCGGATGGAAGCCGAGGCGCGGCCCGCGAACACCCGCCTCGCTCTGGCAGCCAAAGCCTGGCGACCCGCGTCGTTCATGCATGAGATGATGGGCCGCACGCCACCAAATCCAAAGA
>NC_041386.1:105676637-105720728 GCF_002162155.2 Triticum dicoccoides
GGCGCGGGGTCCTCTAGGGGCGGCGCGGTGACTTCCCAGGCACCGACACCGGCGCCCACGACGCGCTCCACCCAGGCTGTGCACGACGACCAGCGTCACCCCACTGGTGACCCGGGGCGCCGCCGTGGGAAGAGTCCCGTGCATCATTCATGGGATGTAGAAGGCCAGCATACACGCCAAGACGCTGGCGAAAACGACGCACGGCTACTAGGCCGTTATAGAGCTCCTTCTAACGTGGTTAGAAGTCGGAGCACGTCACGGTCTGTGCAGCTTTCGCTGCCACCCACACCAGCGGAAGCTCTGGCGCGTGCATAGTTGCTCCTCGACTTTCCTCCTGCTGCGGAAAAGCTCGACGAGTGGAGAGCCACCATCCGGAGCCTCATTGGCGTTGCCAACAAAGATGAGCCACAACCAGCAGGGCCCTCGGGCCGGCGCTCTGTCGAGCCACCGCATGCCAGTGGTGGAAGGACCGAGGGTGTTGCGGCCACGGTGCACTCTCCTCCTCCACGCCAGCCACCGCGGGTGCCGGTCCGTCGTGATGATGCTTGTGATAACATCTCCATAGCATCGTCCAACCCACGGACCCACCACGATCAGCGCCAAGTTCTTCGGGAGAGATCCTATGAAGACGCTCGAACCACCATCGAGCGCGGGCGCGACGCACGCCACCCATCAGATCGGCGGGCGGGACCCACTATGGACCACCCAGCCCCGGAGGCTTATGCGACCTACCCTATGAGGTGGGTTGCCCAGCCTTTACCCGTGAGCTGCCACAGTTCCAGTGGCCCTCCCACTACACATTCAAGCCCGACGTTGGCGAGAAGTACAACGGCAAGACACACCCGTCGGAGTTCCTCAGCATCTACACCATCGCAATGCAAGCTGCTGGAGCCCGCGACGACAAGGTGCTTGCCAATTACTTCTCGTTGGCACTTAAACCCAATGTTATGTTGTGGTTGATGCACTTGCCGGCAGATTCCATTTCTTCTTGGTTGGACTTGTGCCATGAGTTCGTTGGCGCCTTCACCGAAGGCCACCAAGTTCATGGCCAGGCAAGCGATTTGCATATCGTCCCCCAGAAGGAAGGTGAAACCATGCGCAAGTACATACAGAGGTTCAGCCGGGTGCAATACAACATCCCAGATGTTCATCCCGCCGCCGTGATCAGCGCATTCCATCAGAATATGCACAACCGCGAGATGCGTGAAGAGCTGGCGATGAACAAGGTCAAAGATGTGGCCGAACTTTATGTTCTGGCCAATAGGTGCGCTCGAGCTAAAGAGGGGAGGAAGTACCCCGGTGAGGACGCCAGTGCGGAAACCGACTCCACAGACGAAGGCACAGCCACCCCGACGAAGAAGGGCCGACACCGCAATAGGAAGTGCAAGAGCAATACTGTGCTTGCCGTCGAGGGATCCGAGGACACCGGCGCTACCAAGAAGGCCAAGGCAGACGACCCCGGCAAGGAAATTGACCGGTGTGCCGCTTGCCGGCCCTTGGTGGCTGCCGACAAGCCAGGAAGCTCCGACAAGCAATACTGCAAGATCCACCGCACCAAGGACCACGACCTCCAGAACTGCCGGCAAGTCGAGCTGCTTGTTGAGAAGCAAAAAGCTAAGTATGAGAGGCGGGACAAGGAGAAGGGCGAAGATGGTGCCGAGGGATCTGGCAAGAAGCATGGTGGCCAAGGAGGTCGCCGTGGAAAGGATAACCAGCAAGAGAGGCCCTCTCGGGGCCGCGACAAGAAGAAAGGAGACGATGATCATGACGAAGACGACTAGTCCGGCGAGCATGAGTTCCAGAAGGCTACGGAGGCCATGTGCGTCGCTAGTGGCACCTCACTACACACCTCTCACCGCCAGCTCAAGCAATGGGCGCGTGAGATCACAGCAGCGGAGCCATCGCTCGATGCTCAGAAGCCGCCGAAGTGGTCCAGCACGCCTATCATTTTTGACACTGAGGACCACCCTGATCGCACAACTGCGGTCGGGTGTTTGCCGTTGTTGGTCTCGCCAACAATACGCAACCTCAAGGTGATGAAGATGCTAGTTGACGGCGGGGCCGGTTTGAACTTGATCTCGCCCGTTGTGATCAAAAGCTTGCAGATTCCTGATGGAGACCTCGAAGAGATGGGCACGTTTCAAGGGGTCAACCCAGGGAGGAGTCAGTCGAAGGGTAAGGTCATGCTGCCCGTAACATTTGGAGGCAAGTTAAACTACAGGACGGAGAGGTTTTTTTTGATGTAGCCAAGATCCCCTTTCCCTACAACGGGATTCTCAGCCGCCCAGCGCTAGCCAAGTTCATGGAGGCGTCACATTACGCCTACAACACACTGAAGATGCCTGGGCCGATGACCATCATCACCGTCCCCTCCGACAAGAAGGACGCACTGATCTGCACCGACCAACTCTACCGAGAAGAAGTTGCAAAGGCACTTGCTCCTGCCGCTGGAGCCCCGGGAGAGAAGAAGACCGGCAAGACCTCTCGCACCCACTCCGGCAAGCGCACCTCTTCGGAGTGTTGTGCTCCCGTCGAGGACGTGCCAGAGAGCTCTATCGGCAAGAGCATGAAATCCAGAGCTGCACCACCAGAGACCAAGAAGGTGTCCGTTAAGGAGGATGGCGCGGGAGGGGCTTTCACCATAAGCTCCACCCTGGACAGCAAATAGGAAAGCACGCTGATCACCTTCCTACGGGCGAATGTCGACGTGTTTGCATGGCAAGCATCTGACATCATCGGCGTTCCCAGGGAGGTGATTGAGCACCATCTTGTTGTCTGTCCCCATGCACGACCCATCAAGTAGAAGGTCAGGAAGCAAGATTTGGAACGGCAAGAGTTCATTACAAAGGAGATCAAGAAGTTGGAAGTAGCATGCTTGGCGAGAGGAGTACTCCATCCAACGTGGTTGGCCAATCCGGTGGTGGTGCGTCAGGCAAATGGGAAGTGGAGGCTGTGTATTGACTACACAGATATCAATAAGGCTTGTCCCAAGGACCCTTTCCCGTTGTCGCGCATTGACCAGATTGTTGACTCCACGGGCGGGTGTGATCTGTTATCATTCCTTGACGCCTACTCGGGGTACCACTAGATCTTCATGACAAGAGAAGACAGCGTTCATCACCTCATGTGGCACGTATTGCTTTTAACGGATGCCTTTTGGGTTGAACAGTGATGGCTCGACGTTTGCAAGGGTAGTCCAGATTGGTTTTGAGCCCTAGCTGCATAGAAATATGGAAGCTTATATGGATGACATAGTGGTCGAAACCAAGGACAGGGCAACGCTTGTACAAGATTTGGAAGAGATGTTTGCAAATCTGCGCAAGATCAACCTCAAGTTGAACCCTGAGAAGTGTGTCTTCGGTGTTCCGTCCGGCAAACTTCTCGGGTTGTTTGTGTCACAGCATGGGATCGAGGCGAATTCAGACAAGATCAAGGCTATTGAGCAGATTGAGGCGCCTAAGCGGATCAAGGATGTGTGTCGGCTCACTGGTTGCGTTGCCGCCATGAGCAGATTCATCTCCAAGTCCGCTGAGCGCCCTTCCCTTTTTCAAAATCTTGAAGAAGGCGGTCCCAATGGAATGGACTCCGGAGGCTGAAGCAGCACTGCAGGATTTGAAGAAATACCTCTCCTCTACACCGATATTGGTTGTGCCCAAACCACAATAGCCATTGTTGTTGTATCTGGCGGCAACGAATCAAGTGGTCAGTGCCGCGCTAGTGGCACAGAGGGAGGTCGACGAAGAGGCAGCGGCAGCGGCAGGGCTGGCAGACGGCAAGCCAGAGCTCCCCCTAGTAGGGCCTGGTGCCGGCAAGGCAAGGCCCCCAGTAGAGTCTGACACTGGCAAAACAGGGCCTATGCAACCAAACGAAGCGATGGAGAAGAAGAAAATGATGTAGCACCCAGTTTACTTTGTCAGCTCCCTCTTGCAGGGGGCTAGGTCAAGGTACTCCGGTGTGCAGAAATTGCTCTTCGGCCTCCTTATGGCTTCGAGGAAGCTGCATCATTACTTCCAAGCACACGAAATCACCGTCGTCACCCGCCTCCTGTTGCAACGGATATTGCACAACCCAGACGCAACCAGGAGGATTGTGGAGTGGGCCGTGGAACTATCAAGCTTTGGTTTGAAGTTTGAAAGTACCTCAAAAATCCAGAGTAGAGTCTTAGCAGAGTTCATTGCCGAGTGTACCTCAATGCCCGACAAAGAGATCCAGGAGACCACCCTCCCTGGCAAAGAGGCAGGTCACCACTGGATTATGTACTTTGACAGGGCTTTCTCACTGCAAGGCGCCGGGGCTAGTGTACTGCTCGTTGCACCCACCAGATAGCACCTCAAGTATGAAATCCAGATGCACTTTCCTAGGGAGATGTCCACGAACAACACTTCTGAATACGAGGGGTTGCTTGACGGTCTCAGGATCGCATCAGACCTCGGGATCAAGAAGCTCATCGTCAGGGGTGATTCATAGCTTGTCGTCAGGAAAGTCAACAAAGATTATCAAAGCCCGTTGATGGAGGCCTACGTAGATGAGGTGAGGAAGCTGGACGAGAGTTTTGACGGTATACAGGCGGAGCATGTTCCCCGAGTGGAGAATGACATCACCGACTACCTGTCGAAACGCGCCGCCTTCAAACTACCTGTGGAACCAGGTACCTTTGTGCTTCGGTTGACTCAACCATCCGTTGAACCATCAACAGAGCAGAACAAGCAAAGAAAATCAGGTCCCGGCAAGTACTTTCCCGCCGAGCTCCCAGGAGCCATCGGCAAAGATGTTGTCATGGACGCTGAGCCTGCCATGGGGTAACCGACTCCGGCAGGGCGTCAAGCCCGGGCTATAGAGACAGCCGCCCCCATGGCAGAGGAAATGCCTTTAGTCCTTGCCGTCGAGCCCCAGGCTCCGGCATGGGCACAACATACCGTCCGATTCCTCCAACCAGGGGAACTCCCTGAGGAGCAGGAAGAAGCGGAGAAAGTAGCCCGTCGGTCTACCATGTATCAGTTCATCGACGACGTCCTGTACAGGAAAAGACCAAACAGTGTGAAATTGAAGTGTATTACCCGGGAGAAAGGACTGGAGTTGTTGGCGGAGATACACGGAGGCATATGCAGCTCCCACATAGGGTCAAGAGCCCTTGCCGGCAAGGCATTCAGGCAAGGTTTCTTCTGGCCCACTGCCCTCCAGGATGCAACGGCACTAGTAACCAAGTGTGAAGCGTGTCAGTTCCATTCGAAGAAGCTTCATCAACAAGCTCAATCCCTTCAAACAATTCCTCTTTCCTGGCCATTTTCGGTCTGGGGGCTCGACATACTGGGCCCCTTCCCCCGTGCTGTCGGGGGCTTTGAGTACTTGTATGTTGCAATCGACAAGTTCACAAAGTGACCGGAGGTGGAAGCGGTCAGGAAGGTGATAGCGCAATCAGACGTCAAGTTCAGTTAGCCAAAAATTCCAACAAGTTGACGCCGAAGTGGGAAGGCCCTTATAGGGTAATACGAGTCACCAGGCCTGGCGCAGTCCGCCTGGAGACCGAAGATGGCATTCCAGTGAGCAACTCCTGGAACATTGAACATCTTCACAAGTTTTATCCATAAGGCACGGTTGCCGGGCCCCCCGGCAAACTAGCTTTTGTACAAGCCTTGCCGGCAAGGCATGTAACCCTTTGTACAAAGCCAAGTGTATACCCTGAGCATAAATAAATGAAGCGCTGGCGCCCTAAGTTTTAGCATGCATGCTAGGTTGAGTCTCTTCCTCGGTTAGGGTTAATAGTGCTTAGCGGCGGCCAACCCCTAGCATAGAGTTCGAGTGTGCATCTCTCTATTCCTTTCCGTCCTCTTTGGTTCGCAGGGTACACGGATGTTTCTGCTGAGCTATTTGTAAGAAAGAGAACATGCCAACGCCCCGACCCCGACAAGCCAAGGTTGCCGGCGGCTGCAGGTCTAAGGATCTAGTCACGGCAAGCCAAGGTTGTCGGGGGCTGCGACATCAGATAAGTCTTTCTCCCCCACTCTGTGCCCCGTATGAACCTTGAACGTATAAGGCTTCGCTCGCTCTCGTACCATCTTGCTCCCTTAGTCCCATGTCCGAAAAACTTACTTTGGGCCGGAACTTGGTTGTAGTGCGATGGAAAGAGGGCGAGCGAAGGGCCTAATCCTACTCAGACCCTACCTCCACCAAGGGTGTGAGTGTAACCGAGCCATAGAGCAGGAGGACAGCAAGGCCTGTTGCCGGGATACAATGTTTATCTTAAGATGACGAGGACGCATTCCTCGGTGTGGCCCTCGCCCACGTGCAAGCAAAACCCGGCAAACACCCTTCTTTTCATTCATACGTTGCAGACAAGTACAATTCATACGGAATGGGTACACGAGCAACAGGATTACAAATTTTGAAATTTAACGAGTGCCTGCAGGCTTACAAACTAGAAAAGACAAGTGACCCGTGATCCCCGTTCTTGCCCTTTTCCTCCCAGGTACGGCAGGTGAAGGCAAAAAGGAGGAGATGGGGAACGCGCCGATGGAGAGCTTGACGAAGAAGGCCCTCGACAGAGTGCACGGCGGAGGGAGGGGTGACGCGGTCATTCAGAGACAAGGTCGATGTGCCCTCGCTCGACGTCCTCGTCGTCGCTGTCGCTGTCACTGTCCTCCTTGTCACTCCCACTCGAAGAGGAGTCTTCATCATCGGAGGAGTTCTCCATGCAGCACTTCAGGCGAGTTCCAGAGTCTCCAAAGACCTCGATGGAGGGCAGGCCGTTCTCCATTAAATTGAAATAGAGAACGAGCCCCGCCGTCAGGCTATGGATACGAGCAAAAGTCTTCCATCCGCGGCAAAGGTACATGACGTGAGGGGCGGGAAAGTCGACGTCGACCCGCGTGCCGCCGTTCCCGCAGCCCCTCATATGCAACCTAAGGGCCTGGGGCGGATCGAGCTCCATCTCTTGAGCGAATGGCGCAGGAAGACGAAGGCGACGACGCGGTGGCCGATGCAGCCTGATGAAGAACTCATGAGGCTGGTCCCCGACATGGCCCTTCATTGGGGGAGGCATTGCTGGCGAAGGCAAGGCTGATGCACCACCCTGTCCCCCTCTTCCCCGAGCGCCACGCCGGCCTCGGCCTTGCCCCCTCCCCCTTCCCCTTATGGCCGGCTCCGCCGCCGTGAGCTCTTGGGAGGGAGGGATGCGCTGTAAGGCATAGACCCTCACCGCCACCGTCGAAGGGACGGCGATGATGAAAGATTGTGGGGTGCCATCCCCTCCCCCTTCTTATAGAGGGAAGGGCTCGGGGCTCGGCCGCCCCACTCAGCCAATCCGACCATCGGGGCGCATAGAATCGAGGCTGACCCGCTACTCCAATCAGCAGCGACCCGTTTCCCCGCCCCGTCATTCAAGGCTCACACCCGCCGCCTTCCATATTCGGAGCAAGGGGGACACGTGGCGAGCAAGCGGAAATTGAGGGGATGGGTGAGGTGACCGTTCTCCGCCCTGTGATCGTGGGGCACGGACGCCTTGAAGACCACGACCCGAGTCCACTCAGTAAATGAGCCGCGCCTCTGCGTTTTACTCTTTTTATGAGGAATGCGTGAACCGCCACTTTACCACGATGCGACGCATGCGTGCGGAAACCACCCCTCGCATGATCCCCACGTCACGCATGACCCCCACGTCGCGCGTGCAACGCGAGTCGTGGGGAAGCGCAGTGGACGGGAAAGTTACCGCAGTAAAAATCCGCCCCTCCTGCCCACGCACCGTTCTGGGCCTAGCCCAACAACGCGTCGCGCTTATGTGTGGCCCATGCCCGGGGGCTCCTGTCGGTGTACCAAAGTAGGGGTTGTCCTTTTGCACCCCTTTACTTGTGCACGAGCACTCAGAGCCGCGCCCACAGCCGCACTAAGCAGGGTAGAGAAGGGATGCCAAAGCACAAGACAGCCAGAGCAACTCCAAGACCAGAGGCGCAAAGAGATCAACAGGGCAAGGTGGATTCCCCCGGCAAGACTCTCGTCGGGGTGGCTTCCGCAGCCCCGGCAAGATTCTTGCCGGGGCAAATTGCCTAATGCCAGCAGAGCGCGCCACCCTTGAGCCCAAGGGTTTCCGACGCCATCAGCCATGTCGAAACCAAGGATCGGGAGGCACCTCCGTGGTGGCATGCAGATCTTTGTAGAGATCATAAATACATGAGATCAGATGAGAACCAGAAGACGACGATCCTTGGCGAGACCCTTGCCAAGGAGATCCACGAGACCCCCAACAAGATCCTTGTCGAGAACGACCGCGGTGCCGCAGTGAGACCCTTGCCGGGCCCTCGGCAAGACTCTTGTCGAGGACGCCTGTGGGCCGCAGCCAGGCCCGCGTCTGCCAAGACTCCACCGCCACTCCCATGCAGCTGCCAGCTCGACCAGCTGGGCAGGCATCTGCGTGGTAGCGCGCGGCCTCCACACCAACTCAGCAAGCACCTGCGTGGTGGCATGCAGATCTTCATGAAGACTCCACCACCTCGCCAGCCCAGCAACTAGCTAACGTGGCGCTACAAAGCCTCGTCAGTTTGGAAAAGGCCCCAAGATGGGATCTCACGGGTACAGAAGGTTGCGGCGATGGAAAAGTGGTTTCTTGGCTCCCCTCATGTTTCTAGGGTATAAGAGTATATATAGGCAAAAGAAGTATGTCGGTGGAGCTTCGTGGGGCCCACGAGGGTGGGGGCATGCCTACCCCCCTGGGCGTGCCCTCCTGCCTCGTGGCCGCCTCGCGGAGTTCCAGACTTCAACTCCAAGTCTTCTGGTTTGCTTTCAGTCCAAGAAAGATCATCGCGAAGGTTTCATTCTGTTTGGATTCCGTTTGGTATTCCTTTTCTGCAAAACTCTAAAATAGGCAAAAAACGGAAACTAGCACTGGGCCTCCGGTTAATAGGTTAGTCCCAAAAATAATATAAAAGAGCATATTAAAACCCATTAAACATCCAAAACAAATAATATAATAGCATGGCACAATAAAAATTATAGATACATTGGAGACGTATCAGAGGCCCAACACGAGTCTACAAGAATAAGTTGTGTAGTAGACATCAATCACTATGAAAAATACTTCCATGATGACACGTGTTTGTCACAGTAGGTCACGTTTTCTATCATTCATGTAGACAATTTTGTGACAAAATCAAGATAATCATACCTGTGTTGTCGTAGAAGTGTTCCATGACAATACTCAAATTATCATCATGTAAGTGTCCACTTCCATGACAATAAATGGTGCGACATTGAAGTTTTTTCGTCAAGGGTAACCAACGGCAATTTTCCATGTGTAAACTTCTCATTGGCCGAAGGAACCACGTGTCAGCTCTGCATTGGGACATATGTCAACCAGGAAAGGTGGGGACGTGCCTATGATACGTCGACACGTGGCTCGGCTCAACGGTGGCCCATTTAGGTTAAAAGGCTAGCCCGTTTGACTTGGTCAAAAGGTAGAGGGCCGGCCTGTTTGACTTAGTCAACAAGTAGTGGGCCGACCCATGGAAACCATGTTAACGGCCTCTTAGAATATAGCCCATTTACAACTCGCTAACTCATGACCTGTTATTGCCTATTCAAATTAGGCCCAGTAGCATCATGTGGGCCATCCAATATGATTCGAGCCCGTTGTATCTTCCGGCCCATGTATGGCCCATGACTTCTTTCAGCCCAAGCATGTGAGGCCCTTTGTAACTCTGGGCCCTTTAATGGCCCATGGTGAAACAAGCCCATAATGAGCTGTATATTACTTTATACCCATTAATGACCCATCGTCCAGCCTGTGTTATATTTCAGCCTTCTAAGGGCCCATTTATTATTGGTCTCATTTCCAACACTCGATTACTTACAGTCCATTACTGGTCTGTTCAGTTGAGGGACCAAATTCAGACCGTGGTTATAGTCGGCCCATTGGTGGCCCGTTAATCCATTGGGTCATTTTCATAGCGTCATCTAATACGGCCCATTAACGACCCATTTTGCCTGTTGATAGAACTAAACCCATTATACATACTGGCCTATTAATGGGCTGTTATGGCCGGGCCCATAATCAGATAATTACCATTTTAGCCCGTTTACGGCCCATATTGTGGTCTGTTATTGGTCCATGCATAGTACGACCCATATTTGGCCAATCCATCATACGGCTCGTAGAAGGCCCATTGATTATACGGCCCATAGAAGGCCCATGGATCCTACAACCCATAGGAGGCCGATGGTCACTACAACAGGTAGCAGGACCATGGTTACAATGGTTTGTATGTTGCCCATGGTTATTGTGGCCCAGATCTAAAAAAAGGTTATAGCGGCCACTAGCAAACCACAGAAAAAGAACTGATGTGATTACAAGCAAACAAATAAACAAGACAATAAGGAAATAAATAAGCAAGCAACTTACGCTAGGCTATTGCAGCTATTACACATATTACATCCAATGGGCGTCAAAGTTCGCCACCAATGCAAATATAGGGAACAAAGCAGCATATTACATACATTGGCAATCAAAATTGGCCACCAGTGCAAATAAACGTGGCAACAAAACAAGTCCATAAATGAAACAACTTCGGAAGAGCAAAAGAAGCGTTATCCTGGGTATCCACCATGCTGGCAATAAGCTTAGCAAGCTTATTAGCTTTCTCTTGTTTGGGGCTAAAGTCCTCCAACGGTTGTTGTTGCACCAGAAGTGTGCATCTGAATTCTGCAGGGACTTCCTGTTGGGGAATGTAGCATGCTATTTCAAAAAAATCCTACGACCACGCAAGATCTATCTAGGAGATACATAGCAACGAGAGGGGGAGAGTGTGTCCATGTACCCTCATAGACCAAAAGCGGAAGTGTTAGGTTAACGCGGTTGATGTAGTCGAACGTCTTCGCGATCCAATAACCGATCAAGTACCAAACTTACGGCACCTCCGTGTTCAACACACGTTCAGCTTGATGACGCCCCTCGAACTCTTGATCCAGCAGCGGGTCAAGGGAGAGTTGCATCAGCATGATGGTGTGGTGACGGTGATGGTGATGTGATCCGCGCAGGGCTTCGCCTAAGCACTACGACGCTATGACCGGAGGAGTAAACTGCGGAGGGGGGCACTACACAGGGCTAAGAGAACAATTGATGTGCCTTTGGGGTGCCCCCCGCCCCCGTATATAAAGGAGGGGAGGAGGAGGCGGCCGCCTAGAGGGGGCCGGCAAGGAGGAGTCCTACTAGGACTCCTAGTCCTTGTAGGATTCGCCCCCCCCCTTTTACTTTCTTCACCGGAGGGAAAAGGAAGGAGAGGGAGAGGGAAAGGGGGCGCCGCCCCCTCCCCTAGTCCAATTTGAACTGCCATGGGGGGGGGGCGGCCACCCCTGGCGGCCCTCCTCTCCCTCCACTAAGGCCCATGCAGGCCCATTAATTCCCCCGGGGGGTTCCGGTAACCCGTCGGTACTCTGGTAAAATACGCGAATCACTCGGAACCATTTCGATGTCCGAATACTACCTTCCAATATATGAATCTTTACCTCTCGACCATTTAGAGACTCCTCGTCATGTTTGTGATCTCATCTGGGACTCCTAACAAACTTCGATCACCAAAACACATAACTCATAATACAAATCATCATCTAACATTAAGCGTGCGGACCCTACGGGTTCGAGAACTATGTAGACATGACGGAGACACATCTCCGGTCAATAACCAATTGCGGAACCTGGATGCTCATATTGGTTCCTACATATTCTATGAAGATCTTTATCGGTCAAACCGCAATAACAACATACGTTATTCCCTTTGTCATCGGTATGTTACTTGCCCGAGATTCGATCGTCGGTATCATCATACCTAGTTCAATCTCGTTACTGGCAAGTCTCTTTACTCATTCCGTAATACATCATCTCGCAACTAACTCATTAGTCACATTGCTTGCAAGGCTTATAGTGATGTGCATTACCCAGAGGGCCCAGAGATACCTCTCCGATACTCGAAGTGACAAATCCTAATCTTGATCTATGCCAACCAAACAAACACCTTCGGAGACACCTGTAGAGCATCTTTAAAATCACCTAGTTATATTGTGACATTTGATAGCACACAAGGTGTTCCACCGGTATTCGAGAGTTGCATAATCTCATAGTTAGAGGAATATGTATAAGTCATGACGAAGGCAATAGCAATAAAACTTAACGATCATTATGCTAAGGTAACAGATGGGTCTTGTCCATAACATCATTATGTGATGATGTGATCCTGTTCATCAAATGAGAACACATGTGTATGGCCAGGAAACTTAACCATCTTTGATAAACGAGCTAGTCAAGTAGAGGCATACTAGGGACACTCTGCTTTGTCTATGTATTCACACATGTACTAAGTTTCTGGTTAATACAATTCTAGCATGATTAATAAACATTTATCATTATATAAGGAAATATAAATAACAACTTTATTATTACCTCTAGGGCATATTTCCTTCAGTCTCCCACTTGCACTAGAGTCAATAATCTAGATCACATAGTAATGATTCTAACACCCATGGAGTCTTGGTGCTGATCATGTTTTTCTTGTGAAAGAGGCTTAGTCAATGGGTCTGCAACATTCATATCTATACGTGTCTTACAAATCTATATGTCTCCCTCCTTGACTTGATTGCGGATGGAATTGAAGCGTCTCTTGATGTGCTTTGTTCTCTTGTGAAATCTGTATTCCTTCGCAAAGGTAATTGCTCTAGTATTGTCACAAAAGATTTTCATTGGACCCAATGCACTAGGTATTACACCTAGATCAAATATGAACTCCTTCATCCAGACTCCTTCATTTGTTGCTTCTGAAGCAGCTATGTACTCCGCTTCACACGTAGATCCTCCCACGACGCTCTGCTTGGAACTGCACCAATTTACAGCCCCACCATTCAATATAAATACGTATCCGGTTTGCGACTTTGAGTCATCCGGATCAGTGTCAAAGCTTGCATCGACGTAACCATTTACGACAAGCTCTTTGTCACCTCCATAAATGAGAAACATATCCTTAGTCCTTTCAAGGTATTTCAGGATGTTCTTGACCGATGTCCAGTGATCCACTCCTGGATTACTTTGGTACCTCCCTACTAAACTTATAGCAAGGCACACATTAGGTCCGGTACGCCGCATTGCATACATGATAGAATCTGTGGTTGAGGCATAGGGAATGACTTTCATTTTCTCTCTATCTTTTTCTGTGGTCGTGCATTGAGTCTGACTCAACTTCACACCTTGTAACACAGGCAAGAACACTTTCTTTGACTGATCATTTTGAACTTCTTCAAAAATTTATCAAGGTATGTGCTTTGTGAAAGTCCAATTAAGCGTCTTGATATATATCTATAAATCTTGATGCCCAATATATAAGAAGCTTCACCGAGGTCTTTCATTGAAAAATTCTTATTCAAGTATCCTTTTATGCTATCCAGAAATTTTGTATTATTTCCAATCAGCAATATGTCATCCCCATATAATATTAGAAATGGTACAGAGCTCCCACTCACTTTATTGTAAATATAGGCTTCTCCAAAAGTCTGTATAAAACCATATGCTTTGATCACACTATCAAAGCGTATATTCCAACTCCGAGAGGCTTGCACCAGTTCATAAATGGATCGCTGGAGCTTGCACACTTTGTTAGCACCTTTAGGATCGACAAAACCTTCTAGTTGCATCATATACAACTCTTCTTTAAGAAATCCATTAAGGAATGCAATTTTGACATCCATTTGCCAAATTTCATAATCATAAAATGCGGCAATTGCTAACATGATTTGGACAAACTTAAGCACCACTACGGGTGAGAAGGTCTCATCATAGTCAACTCCTTGAACTTGTCGAAAACCTTTCGCAACAAGTCGAGCTTTGTAGATAGTAACATTACCGTCAGCGTCAGTCTTCTTCTTGAAGATCCATTTATTCTCTATGGCTTGCTGATCATCGGTCAAGTCAACCAAAGTCCACACTTTGTTCTCGTTCTCATACATGGATCCCATCTCAGATTTCATGGCCTCAAGCCATTTCATAGAATCTGGGCTCATCATCGCTTCCTCGTAGTTTGTAGGTCCGTCATGGTCTAGTAACATGACTTCCAGAATAGGATTACCATACCACTCTCGTGCGGACCATACTCTGGTTGACCTACAAGGTTTGGTAGTAACTTGATCTGAAGTTTCATGATCATCATCATTAGCTTCCTTACTAATTGGTGTAGGAATCACTGGAACTGATTTCTGTGATGAACTACTTTCCAATTCGAGAGAAGGTACAATTACCTCATCAAGTTCTACTTTCCTCCCACTCACTTCTTTTGAGAGAAACTCCTTCTCTAGAAAGGATCCATTCCTAGCAACGAACATCTTGCCTTTGGATCTGTGATAGAAGGTGTACCCAATAGTTTCCTTTGGGTATCCTATGAAGACACATTTCTCTAATTTGGGTTCAAGCTTATCAGGTTGAAAAAATTTCACATAAGCATCGCAGCCCCAAACTTTAAGAAATGACAGCTTAGGTTTCTTGCCGACCATAGTTCATATGGTGTCATCTCAACGGATTTAGATGGTGCCCTATTTAACGTGAATGCAGCCGTCTCTAAAGCATAACCCCAAAACAATGGTGATAAATCGGTAATAGACATCATAGATCGCACGATATCTAATAAAGTACGGTTACGACGTTCGGACACACCATTACGATGTGGTGTTCCAGGTGGCGTGAGTTGCAAAACTATTCCACATTGTTTCAAATGAAGACCAAACTCATAACTCAAATATTCACCTCCATGATCAGATCATAGAAACTTTATTTTCTTGTTATGATGATTTTCCACTTCACTCTAAAATTCTTTGAACTTTTCCAATGTTTCAGACTTATGTTTCATTAAGTAGATATACCCATATCTGCTCAAATCATCTGTGAAGGTCAGAAAATAACGATACCCGCCGTGAGCCTCAACACTCATCGGACCGCATACATCAGTATGTATTATTTCCAATAAGTCAGTGGCTCGCTCCATTGTTTCGGAGAATGGAGTCTTAGTCATCTTGCCCATGAGGCATGGTTCGCAAGTATGAAGTGATTCATAATCCAGTGATTCCAAAAGCCAATCAACATGAAGTTTCTTCATGTGCTTTACACCAATATGACCTAAACGGCAGTGCCACAAATAAGTTGCACTATCATTATTAACTTTGCATCTTTTGGCTTCAATATTATGAATATGTGTATCACTACGATCGAGATTCAACAAAATAGACCACTCATGAAGGGTGCATGGCCGTAAAAGATATTACTCACAGAAATAGAGCAACCATTATTCTCTGATTTAAATGAATAATCGTCCCGCATCAAACAAGATCCAGATATAATGTTCATGCTCAACAGTGGCACCAAATAACAATTATTCAGGTCAAAAACTAATCCCGAAGGTAGATGTAGAGGTAGCGTGCTGATGGCGATCACATCGACCTTGGAACCATTTCCAACGCACATCGTCACCTCGTCCTTAGCCAATCTTCGTTTAATCTGTAGCCCCTGTTTCGAGTTGCAAATATGAGCAACAACACCATTATCAAATACCCGGGCGCTACTACGAGCATTAGTAAGGTACACATCAATAACATGTATATCAAATATACCTTTCACTTTGCCATCCTTCTTATCCACCAAATACTCGGGGCAATTCCGCTTCCAGTGACCAGTTCCTTTGCAATATGTAACACCCCGAGAATCATGCTACAGTGATCTCACACTAATGGGGCCACGTCATCAAGTTTAACTAAGCCAAATTTCCACTCGAGAAAAATCAAAGCCAATTTCAAAATTTAAAATATAGTCAAATATAATATTTCTTGAAATAGTAAACCTAAAATGTTTGCATTATTCTAAAATTCTTCTGACCAATTGTAACATTGAAGTCAACATCATTTGAGTCACCAATTAACACCTAGGAAGTTATAAAGTGGTCCAACAACAAATAAGAATAGCCTTTTCAAAATAAACAAATACTTATACAATTCCAAATGCCCCCAAACTTTGTGCGACACTCCAGAATATTGCATAGTAATTGTTTGCAAAGTTTGAGTCCAAGCAAAACTCATTTGCTATGTAAACTAAATAGAAAACTAAGACAAAATGATTAAGATAAAAAAAGAGAAAGGGAAATGGATAAACTTACCTATTGGACTGGGCTCTACGTGCACAGTGCACAATTGGCCCAGCCTAGTCGTGCCTTCTCCTTCCTTCCTGTTCACAGGAGACCGTGGCGCGCATCTGGCCGCCGTGGCCGCGGATGGACGCGTGCCGGCCATCCCACGGCTCCCCTATCGGATAAGGCCAAGCCAGACACCCTGCAAACCCTAGCGCCTCCCCACTTCCCCTCTCCTCGCGCCGCTTCGCTCTCTCCCACACCTGCCCGTGTCGTCGTTGCCATAGCTTCCCCCGTCCGTGTGGCCATCATCCACCTCGTCGGTTCAGGCCCACGCTTGGAGCTGCGTCTGCTTTGTCTTCGTCGACTCCGAGGAGTAGTTCGAGCAGGTCATCGCCACAGCGCCGGGATCGACCGCTTCTTCACGCTTCAGTCGTCGGAGCTCCCGTCGAATTCACGTATGTCTGCTGCTACTAAGCTGCCAACGGGTCCCCATGCGCCCCTAGGTGAGCTCATGGTCCTTCTCGACCTCCTCTTGCACCTCCTTGTGCCTCGTTGGTTCGTTTTCGTCGCGGCTGAGCCATCACCGCCGTTGAACGTTGTCGTTCGGGCCACTTTCGGCCATTCTAGCTCGCACCCGTGCCACCTACGGATGCGGTGTGGTGCCCTCGTTCGAATGGCTTGAGCCGTTGCTCGAATTGCACCCCGTAGATACATTCACGTGTGTCGCCGCCGCTCCTGAAGCTCGTCGCCGTCACGCGCGTGCGTGCATCCAACGGCGGCTGTGCCCGCGCTCGCTGAACCTGGCCGCGCTCCTCGCTGTGCCCCGCAACTAGCGCCAGCCGCGCCTCGCATCCAACCCCGCCGCGTCCCGGCGCGCTCACTGCCGCTTTTCCCTCCAGCTGCGCCCCTGCTCAACCATGCTGCCGCCCGCGCCTGTGCCTTCTTGCCGCCGCTGCCCTCTCGCGCTCGGAGCTCCGCTCCCGCACCCTCGCCGATCCTGCCGTTACGTATCACTGCTCTGCTGCCGCTGCTACAGTAACTGAATGTTAGTGTAGCGCTAGCTAGCTTTTCCTATTTCTACCTTCTTAGCTCTCTAGATGGCAACAAACTATGGTCAAACAAAGTCTAACTTCGTTGAAATTAATTTGTGTTAGGAGTTCACATGACAACCTCCAAATTATTCCATTGGACCAAATTCAAATATGGCAGGGATTGAATTCTATAAAAATCGCAAAATGCTTTGTTCTGTTAACAGGAACATAAGTAACCCCTAGCTATGTGTTCTGTGTAGTGCGTGTGTGGCCGGCTGGACTCTGTCCACTAATGGCCGACCCTTGTTAATTAGTCTATGTTTAGCTTAGGATTAGTTTGGTGCTAATTAGCCCTTTTAGCAAATGACAAGTGGGTCCCATCTAAATAGATTAGATACATATTTTAGAAATTATTAAATCAGGGTCATATGGGCCACCACCTCTCCTTTTGACTAGTCACATTGACTTGGTCAATTCGGATTTAAATTAAACACAAAATTCTAGAATACTATTAAAACTTTGGAAATTCATATATGAAAAATGATCAGAAAAATAAGATGAGTCCGAATATGCTTCACGTCCATCCGTCACATGCCTCCAACACAACAAACATGGAACCTCCCCCTTCGGATCGTCCATTCGGTAAATGCCCAAAGCCCGGGAGATATCCACAGATATTTTCTCGCTTCGTCTGTAACATGTAGCACCGCGTTAGGTCATCCCTAGGACCGCGTATTGCCATAGTTATGCTTTGTGATGCATTTGTTTGCTTGGTATTTATTGTTTCTTCCCCCTCTTCTCTTGCTAGACACCGAGACCGATGCCGCCGCTACCCAGTACGACTACGGTGTTGACGACCCCTCTCTCTTGCCAGAGCAACCAGGCAAGCCCCCCTTTGATCACGAGATATCGCCTATTCTTCTCTCTACTGCTTGCATTAGAGTAGTGTAGCATGTTACTGCTTTCCGTTAATCCTATTCTGATGCATAGGTTGTCCTTGCTACTACTGTTGTTACATTTACCTGCTATCCTAATGCTTAGTATAGGATGCTAGTGTTCCATCAGTGGCCCTACACTCTTGTCCGTCTGCCATGCTATACTACTGGGCCGTGATCACTTCGGGAGGTGATCACGGGCATATGATATATACTTATATTGTTACATTACTTATGATACTGTTCGGAGATGGGGGCTGAAGGGGCAGGTGGCTCCATCCCGGTAGAGGTGGGCCTGGGTTCCCGACGGCCCCCGACTGTTACTTTGTGGCGGAGCGACAGGGCAGGTTGAGACCACCTAGGAGAGAGGTGGGCCTGGCCCTGGTCGGAATTCGCGGATACTTAACACGCTTAACGAGATCTTGGTATTTGATCTGAGTCTGGCTACTGGCCTATACGCACTAACCATCTACGCGGGGGCAGTTATGGGCACTCGACGTCGTCAGCGACTGAGTGGCGCGCACCGGGTTGGACCGCGTAACGCAACTTCCTTTGAAATGGAGATTGCTAGGTCTGCTCACCGGCCGCGTATGCAACGTGCAGGTGTGCAATGGGCGATGGACCCAGACCCCTGCTACATAGGATTTAGACCGGCGTGTTGACCTCTCTATTGTGCCTAGGTAAGGCTGCGACGTGTTGATCTTCCGAGGCCGGGCATGACCCAGAAAAGTGTGTCCGGACAAAGAGGTTCGAGCATGTTGGGAAATGTGGTGCACCCCTGCAAGGAAGTTAATCTATTCGAATAGCCGTGATCTTTGGTAACAGGACGACTTGGAGTTGTACCTTAACCTTATGACAACTAGAACCGGATACTTAATAAAACACACCCTTCCAAGTGCTAGATACAACCGGTGATCGCTCTCTCACAGGGCGACGAGGGGAGGATCATCGGTTAGGATTATGCTACATGATGCTACTTGGTGAACTTACCATCTACTCTCTTCTACATTCTGCAAGATGGAGGTGTCCAGAAGCGTAGTCTTCGATAGGACTAGCTATCCCCCTCTTATTCCGGCATTCTGCAGTTTAGTCCACATATGATAGCCTTTTCCATTTGATACCAATGCATACATATGTAGTGTAGCTCCTTGCTTGCGAGTACTTTGGATGAGTACTCACGGTTGCTTTGCTCCCCCTTTCCCCCCTTTCTATACTCGATTGATGTGACCAGACGTTGGAGCCCAGGAGCCAGACGCCACCATCGATGACGACTACTACTACTCGGGAGGTGCCTACTACTACGTGTAGCCCGCTGACGACGACCAAGAGTAGTTTAGGAGGATCCCAAGCAGGAGGCATGCGCCTCTTTCGATCTGTATCCCAGTTTGTGCTAGCCTTCTTAAGGCAAACTTGTTTAACTTATTTCTGTACTCAGATATTGTTGCTTCCGCTGACTCGTCTATGATCGAGCTCTTGTATTCGAGCCCTCGAGGCCCCTGGCTTCTAATATGATGCTTGTATGACTTATTTTATTTGTAGAGTTGTGTTGTGATATCTTCCCGTGAGTCCCTGATCTTGATCGTACACGTTTGCATGTATGATTAGTGTACGATTGAATCGGGGGCGTCACAGAAGCACTTAGTTTCAGGCTTAGGTCCAAACTTGGGCTTCTTCCCGGGAGCAGCAACTTTCCTTGAAACTAGTGGTCTTGTTATTCTTCTAGAAGTTCCCCTTCTTCCCTTTGCTCTTTTTCTTAAAACTAGTGGTCTTGTTAACCATCAACACTTGATGCTCCTTCTTGATTTCTACCTCCGTAACTTTAAGCATCGTGAAGAGCTCGAGAATTGTCTTTTCCATCCCTTGCATGTTATAGTTCATCATGAAACCTTTATAGCTTGGTGGCAATGATTGAAGAACTCTGTCAATGACACTATCATCAGGAAGATTAACTCCCAGCTGAGTCAAGTGGTTATGGTACCCAGACATTCTGAGTATGTGTTCACTGATAGAACTGTTCTCCTCCATCTTGCAGCTATAGAACTTGTTGGAGACTTCATATCTCTCAACTCGGGCATTTGCTTGAAATATTAACTTCAACTCCTGAAACATCTCATATGCTCCATGACGTTCAAAACGTCTTTGAAGTCTCGATTCTAAGTTGTAAAGCATGGCACACTGAACTATCGAATAGTCATCAGCTTTAGTCTGCCAGACGTTCATAACATCTGGAGTTGCTCCTGTAGTGGGTCTTGCACCTAGCGGTGCTTCCAGGACGTAATTCTTCTGTGCAGCAATGAGGATAATCCTCAAGTTACGGACCCAGTCTGTGTAATTGCTACCATCATCTTTCAACTTAGCTTTCTCTAGGAATGCATTAAAATTCAAGGGAACGGTAGCACGGGCCATTGATCTACAACAACATAGATATGCAAAGACTATCAAGACTAAGTTCATGATAAATTAAAGTTAAATTAATCATATTACTTAAGAACTCCCACTTAGTAGACATCCCACTAGTCATCTAAATGATCACGTGATCCATATCAACTAAACCATATTTGATCATCACGTGAGATGGAGTAGTTTTCAATGGTGAAAATCTCTATTTTGATCATATCTACTATATGATTCACATTCGACCTTTCAATCTCAGTGTTCCGAGGCCATATCTGCATATGCTAGGCTCGTCAAGTTTAACCCTAGTATTCTACATGTGTAAAACTGGCTTGCACACGTTGTATGTGAACGTAGAGCTTATCACACCCGATCATCACGTGGTGTCTCGACACGATGTACTGTAGCGATGGTGCATACTCAGGGAGAACACTTATACCTTGAAATTTAGTGAGGGATCATGTTATAATGCTACCGCCGTACTAAGCAAAATAAGATGCAAAAAATATAAACATCACATGAAATGAAAATATGTGACATGATATGGCCATCATCATCTTGTGCCTTTGATCTCCATCTCCAAAGCACCTTCATGATCTCCATCGTCACCGGCTTGCACCTTGATCTACATCGTAGCGTTGTTGTCGTCTCGCCAACTATTGCTTCTACGACTATCGCTACCACTTAGTGATAAAGTAAAGCAATTACAAGGCGATTGCATTTCATACAATAAAGGGACAACCATAAGGCTCCTGCCAGTTGCCGATAACTTTTACAAAACATGATCATCTCATACAAAAGTTTATATCTCATCACGTCTTGACCATATCACATCACAACATGCCCTGCAAAAACAAGTTAGACATCCTCTACTTTGTTGTTGCAAGTTTTACGTGGCTGCTACGGGCTTCTAGCAAGAACCGTTCTTACCTACGCATCAAAACCACAATGATTTTTCGTCAAGGGTGATGTTGTAACCTTCAACAAGGACCGGCCATAGTCAAACTCGATTCAATTAAAGTTGGAGAAACAGACACCCGCCAGCCACATGTGTGCAAAAGCACGTCGGTAGAACCGGACTCATGAACATGGTCCTGTAATGTTGGTCCGGGCCGCTTCATCCAACAATTCCACCGAATCAAAATAAGACGTTGGTGGTAAGCAGTATGACTATTATCGCCCAGAACTCTTTGTGTTCTACTCATGCATATCATCTACGCATAGACCTGGCTCGGATTCCACTGTTGGGGAATGTAACATGCGATTTCAAAAAAAATCCTATGACCATGCAAGATCTATCTAGGAGATGCATAGCAATGAGAGGGGGAGAAGAGAGTATGTCCATGTACCCTCGTAGACCGAGAGCGGAAGCGTTAGGTTAACATGGTTGATGTAGTCAAACGTCTTCGCGATCCAACTGATCAAGTACCGAACGTACGGCACCTCCGTGTTCAGCACACGTTCAGCTCGATGAAGTCCCTCGAACTCTTGATCTAGCAAAGGGTCGAGGGAGAGTTCCGCCAGCACGATGGCATGGTGACGGTGATGGTGATGTGATTCACGCAGGGCTTCGCCTAAGCACTACGACGCTATGACCGAAGGAGTAAACTATGGAGGGGGGCACCGCACACGGCTAAGAGAACAATTGATGTTCCTTTGGGTGCCCCCCGCCCCCGTATATAAAGGAGGGGAGGAGGAGGCGGACGGCCTAGAAGGGGCGCACCAAGGGGGGAGTCCTACTAGGACTCCTAGTCCTAGTAGGATTCGCCCCCCCCCTTTTCCTTTCTTCACCGGAGGGAAAAGGAAGGAGAGGGAGAGGGAGAGAGAAAGGGGGGCTATACGCACCAGCCCAGGACCACTATGGAGACTGCATACAAGGCTTGATCTTTTCGTTACCGACTCGTAGCGCAACGGAAGTAGAGTCGATGAAGATTGGTGGTGCAGATCCCCGCAGCTAGGATTTACAACCTCCCAACCGCGAGGATGTGTACCCTCATCTGCCCCTTGGGTATCCCTCCGGGAGGTGGTCGGATAGTCCCCCGGACGGTGTCGCGGACAGCCCTTCGGGAGGACCTTCAAAACACGGACGATCACTCGGATAGCCCTTCGGGAGGACCTTCGAAACTCAGACGGTCACACGGACAGCCCTTTGGGAGGCACTCTCAAACTAACACCGAAACTAAGATCTCTCTACAGATTTGCACACATACGGTGTCATCTATCCGGTAGGGCTTCGCCGTCCAGAACTAGTTCCCACCAGAACCCAGACAGCCTTTCGGCTCTACGAAACTATTTTGCGGGGAGGGAGAGAGAAGCTAGATCATTGCAATGGCACTTGTATGTGAGAAAGAGTGTGTCTTTAGGCAACCCCCTCCACCCCTATTTATAGGCCAAGCCCAAGGGTGGCTTCTCCAAGAAGCCAAGGGGATAATACCAAAAGGCCCTCAAGGTGGCTTCTCCAAGAAGCCAAGCAAAAAGCACTTTCACTATTCATGTTGACATTTTTCAGCGTCCGTTCGAAATGAAAATATTTATGTGGGCTCAAAACATTTCCAGTACCCACTAAAATAATTTTCAACACGTTCCGAAACAATTTCAGTTTAGTGATTTTCATATGCGAAAAGCAAACAAGAATGTGTTTTCACTATTCATGAAGACAATTTTTCGCGTCCCTTAAATCCGAAAATATTTTTGTGGGTCTTAGAATAATTCCAATACCCACTAAAATGATTTTGGATTCATTCCGAAACAATTTCAGATTAGTGAATTTCATCTGCGAAAAAACAACCAAAGTGGTACCGGAAGCTCCGAAACATTTTCGGTTTTTATCCTGAAAAATTCCCAGAAGTTTCCAGAATAATTCTGGCACCCTACAAGAATTATCAGGCGTGTCCCGAAACCAATTTGACTTAATGGTATATCCCGAAACAACTTTTCAGTTTTACGAAACTATTTCACTATTCTTTCTCCGGAACTCTTCCATTGTCTCCGAAACTTTTTTGGCAAATTTCTCTCAGACTCCGTGTCTAGTATTCAGCAGATAGATGACCCTATAGGTTTGGTAAAGCATAGACATGACCGGAACACTTTCCGATCAATGATCAACATCAGAGTCGTGGACACCTATATTGACGCCTACACCCACATGAATGAATATTCGAGTGAACCTCCAGTTGTCGTATGATATTCCTATTGCTTCATGATATGTTACAAATACTCGAGGTGAGACATGTTGGCATCCCCGTGGATCAACAACTTGTCCACTATGCCATTTACCTCGTTACCGGTATTGTTCTCTTTTCTCGTTCCCGTGTTCCGGCATCCCTGTGATCGAATCACAAAGTGTCTGGCCAGACGATGATGGATACCGTAACACCGAGAGGGCCCAGAGATATCTCTCCATCGTCAGAGGAGCAAATCCCAATCTTGAGCTATCAAGTTACTTGACATACTTTTCCATGAACCCATAAGCCGCCGTAATAGCCACCCATTTACGGATGACGTTTAACAACCCCCAAAGTTCATGAAGCAAGCATGAAGAAACTCGATACTCTCATGGTCTAAGGAATCATGCAAACGTTAACCATCTCTGTGTTATGTACCATTAACTTGTGACGAATGAATCTCATAGCATAACATCAATCTGGGTCGATTCAACACAAATGTTCTCTTAACATTGTGCCCTCAAAGTTGCTGGCATAGACATGCCCATGATCAGGAAAACAGAACCATCATGCAACACTTGAGCTAGTCTTAGAGGCCAAATTAAGAATACTTCTTATCGTTTATTATTCCACACGTGCATATGAGTCTTCCTCCGAGCCTCGTGTTATTGCAGACTCGAGAACCATAGCAGTTATAGCATGGAACATAAACATAATTATGAACTTGGAGATAAATAATATCATTTATTATTGCCTCTAGGGCATATCTCCTACAATGTGATATGGACAGACTTTGCCACATAGTTTCTTCTACGCACTGTGTGATGCATTCAATAATGCAAACGATAAAATTGTTAATACTGTGTGCAATGGCAACGTTATCACAAATGATTTAACGGGGAAAATTGTGTGTGATGTACCTGCGAACAGAAACATTTTCCTTGGAGCGACTATGTGGGATGTATATACGAACGGAAACGTTTAGCGGGGACTGACTATGTTGGATGAACTTACGACCGGAAACGATTTCGCCTGTATAATTGAATTTTTTTAGCACTATTGTATGTGTAACCGTATTTGATCGCTCGCCAGTCGCACACGACCTCATTTTGCCGAGCGTGTGTTCTAGGAGGGCATATCCCTGACGGTTTTTGGGTCGTATGGGAAGGACCCCCCCCCCATCACAGTCACTCACTAGGCGACGGTTCCAAGTGCCGTCGCGGAAAGGGGTTAAAAACCGATTGTATAGCACCTCGCTATACTAGTGGGGTACAATCTGTGAGAGTCTGGGTTATGTGTGGTGGGGCTAGTTCTTGGGCAAGTACAACCGTGGTTCTATCTGCATTGATGGATAGCACTATCTTTTCTGAAGACCGTGTTTTTACTCCCTTAGATACTGCCATCACCCCCTCCAATTCAAATGGCTGGTAAACAAGAAAAGTAATTGAATGTACAAAAATTGTATGATAGACAGGTGCAATGGATAGTGGGGAATAAAAGAGGGCATGAAATAATTCACATTTATGCTATCTAACCAAACAACATAGCATGACACAATTTGTATATGATGGCTAACTAAACAGGATAGCATGACACAATTTCACATATATGATGACTAACTAAACAGGATAGAATGACATAATTCAAAATATAATGACTATGTAAATAGGATGAGATGATATAACTATATGATGTCTTTATTAAATGGGTTGGCATGCCATAATTCAGATACATGTTGTCTCTGTAAACAGATGGCAATCGCATATATGATATCTAAACTAAGCAGATGGCATTGAATATTGTGTATATGATGTAAAAACTAAGGAATGCAAGAAAACATATGCATGATATGAGTAATATAACCCTGCCAAGTTTGAGCATACACCTCAAGGGGGAAATAGGACTAGTCACGTGTCTCTGAATCCTCCTCTGATGAGCTATCTGTAACCAGCAAGATATCTTCTTCAGTAGGTAGCATTGTCTGCTCCGAAGACCTTGTTTTTAGTCCAGGTTTTTCCATCACCAATTCAAATGGCGGATGCATAGGAAGAGTAGTTGAATATACAAACATTGTCGAAAAATGGAATACATAATACAAAAAAGGATGACACGATATAATTCACATATATGATGCTTGGCTAAACATCATGGCATTGCATAATTCACATATATAATGCCTTACAACAAGATAGCATTGCATGTTTCACATATATAATGCCTTCCAACAAGATGGCATTGCATAATTCACATATATGGTAATTAGACACTAAATAAGTGCATTCACACAAACCATGTCTAAACTAAGCAAATGACACCGCAATACAAGACACCATATGCATGATGTGAGCAATATAACCCTGCCAAGTTAGAGCATACACCTCGGGGGGGGGGGGATAGGACTGGTCATCTATCTCTAAATCCTCCTCTGAGGAGCCATCCATAACCAGCAAGATATGCGCTTCGTCAGATAGCATTGTCTGCTCTCAAGGCCTTGGTTTCACTCCAGATTTTCCATCACCGTGCCAAATGGTTGATGCATAGGAAGAGTAGTTGAATGTACTAACATTGTTTATAAATGTAATACATAATGAAAAAAGGATGGCATGATAAAATTCACATATAAGATGACTGGCTAAATAAGATGGCCTTGCATAATTCACATATATGATGCATGGCTAAACAAGATGGCATTGCATAATTCACATATATGATATATAAACTAAACATATGACATTCACATAAAGCATGTCTAAACTATGTAGATTGTATAAAGTAAGCAATGCAAGACGCCATATGCATGATATGGCCAACATCAGCATGCCAAGTTAGAGCAAAGACCTCAGGGGGTAAATAGGAGTGGTCTGCTCCCTCTAAACCCCCCTCTGAACAGTTATCTTCCTCTTGATTACAATATGGAATGGGGGGAGGGGTTGCCTTTGCACCCACCATGGAGAGACGTTTGCATGAAATTTTATTGCCATGCAAGGCTCGTCTCTTTTGCTCTACATGTTCAGTACCATTGTGTACAATAACTGACATGCATAGGAATAAAACTTAGTGAGATTATGTAAGGAGTGCATGCAAAAATCCAGAGTGATGATAGCAACCTGTGGATAGACCCAAAACTAGTGATAGTAGGCAGATTATAGCTTCCGTTAAAAATACAGATAATGTCTCCTTTACTGTTTGTTTCCCACCCAACATGAAACTCATAGTAGACACTCAATATTAACCAGATAATAGACAGATACTATTTTCTCCTGCCCCGACATGTACCCCACAACCATTTAAAACTCAAGTTTCAGCATTAGTTTGGACCTGACTCGGAGTCTAAGAGGTGAATAGGACAATAAAGTAGCAGGTAATATTGAGCGATGCATAACAAAAGCAGACACAAAAGAGTGTGACCTCTCTTGCGGACCCGTGTAGTACTCAAGGTCATCTGCACAATTGATGATGATAATGTAGTTGTGGTGGCTGCCAGTGGCGGGGAAGAAGATCTGAGGCGGCGAAAGACAGCCTGGAGGGCAGAACCCTGCTGTGGTGGACTGTTCCGTTGTTGGAGCAGCTGAGATGGGGTGGACGACTGCGCGGCAGAAGCGGGACAAAACACATAAGATTTTCTTTGACACCTATTTGAAATAGAGGTAATTCTGTAAGGGCTTGTTTGAATTGGAGGACCCTAACAACGCAGGGATAGAAAATACACAGGAATAGGATAGGAATGCACGTGCAAAACAGAGCATTTGCAAACACATGATTTATGTCAATCTGGGTGTTTGGTTCATAGGAATTGGAAGATCACAGGAATGCAAAGAAGCATGGTCAAATTAAGTCAAACCACAAGAAAATGTACAGTTATAATGCTATTATGCTACTATCACTTAGTGATGTTCTTCATGAATAGGAATTTGAAAAGGAGGGCTAAGTGGATATTAAAATTCCTATGGTTTTTCTTTGAAAGAGACACTAAAGGAACAAATCCCATAGTTAAGCATTTTTAATTGCTTTTCTATTTATGAAAAATCCAAACTATTTCAAATGCTTCCCAAACTTTTTGTGGCAATGCCTATAATTGCAATGTAAATTATGCACCAAGTTTCACATTTTACATAAGTCAATTGCTATTAAACATAAATGCAAAATACAAATAATAAAAGAAAAATAAATAAAAATTAAAAAAGGAAAGAGCACATGCCACTGTGCACTGGGCCAAGTGCACAGTGCCTAGCCCAAGCCGGCTCAGCCCACCCCTCGGTTGCCTCCTACCTTGCAACGGGAGGAGTCGACCGAGCACATGTGCGCGCCCGCTCGTCCTCGACGGACCACCTTGCCGGCCCCGCCACGGAGAGGATATGGGCACCATCCCACGGCCCCTCAGGCGCCTCCCCTCCACTTCCCCACTTTCCCACTCACTCTCCCCCTCGCGTCACTTTCTTCCTCGTGTTGCCGCTCGCCTTTGTCATTGCCATGGCTCCCGCGTAGCCACGACCACCGTCCTCCCCACGCCTGGAGACCGTGTCCAAAAGACGCGCCGCTGACCGCTACTTCCTCTACGACAATGAACGTGACCCGGGAGCCACCACCTCGCTGGATCGCGTCGTCTTCCTCGTCATTTCTGGCTCCATTTGTGCTCCTGTTCACTCACCGGGCCTTCGTGCGCCTCCGCGGTGAGATCCTGGCCAAAACCCCTCTCCTCTCGCCTTGATCCCACCCCCATAGTTCCCTCTGCCACCACCATCGAAGCTCGCAGCCGTTGCCATGCTCACCGTTGTGGCCACTGCCATCATGGCTCTCGTCCAGGCACGACATCGTGCTCTGGGTGCTCCGACTAGCCGAATGCGCCCATGCACACGCCCTTCCGTGCCCTGTAGCGCCGTAACCGACACGCCTAAATCCGGTCGCCGCCCTCGTTGGTCACCCCATCAATGTAGCCCTCCTTCAACGACACCACCGATGCCATTTGACGCGGCGCCGAGCACTCGGTCAAATGCGTCCAACTACACGCAAAACGGTGCCCCATAGACGATTTCCGACGAGGTATCGAGCCCTCCTTTATGTTTTGACGTCACCTGTGGTCTGACGTGGCGTGGCCCTGGGTCGCTGCCAGTGGGCCGTGTGGGTCCCATTGACTGGGTTGACCGGGTCAACCTTGCTGACTAGGCAGCTCCAGTCATTGACACGTAGGCCCCACTAATTAATTAACCAAACTGTTAATTAAATTAAGTAGTTTAATTTAATGTGTCACTCACAGGTGGGTCCTACCCCCTTATTAATCAAAGTATATATTTAAACAGAGGGATTAGCCCTGGACACTAACATGTTGGGTCCCTCCACTGTTTTAGTGGATAAGGCTGACCCAGTCAGCATGCTGACTAGGCAGTTGGTCCACCAGTCAGCCTCTCCTGACTGGGTTTTTGACCCAGTCAACAGGGCCCACCAATCAGCCCTTGTGTGGCCTGACTGGGTACACTTTCGTGTACATACATCATTTTGCTATTATTTTCCAGTTAATAATAAATTTCAGAAATTATATAACACTTTGAAAAATCATGTAAATTAATCTATAACTCGGATGAAAATAATTTATATATGAAAGTGGCTCAAAAAAATATGATGAATCTGAATATGTTGTCGACATACCTGTCACATGTCTTTAACACTACAAACATGGAACCTTCCCCTCCGGTTCGTCTGTCCGATAACTTCCTAAAGCCGGGGAAATATCCACAGACATTTCCCGCTCCGTTTGTAACGTGTAGCACTGCAATAGGTCACCCCTAGCATAGCATATTGCCATGCCATGCATCGTGATGCATTTGTTTGGTTTGTATTTATTGTTTATTCCCCCTCTTCTATCCGGTAGACCCCGAGACCGACGCTGCTCCCGAGTTTGACTACACTCCTGAGGACCAGCCCTTTCAGCAGAGCTTCCAGGCAAGCAAAACCCCCTTAATCATTCCTATATCGCTCATTCTTTCTCTCTCATGCTTGCATTAGATTTTACTACTGTTATTCGATAGCTCATATTCTAATGCATAGCCTGCTTTTGTAACCTGCTATTGATACTATACTTGTTATCATATATGCTTAGTATAGGTTGGTTAGTGATCCGTCAGTGGCCCCTCACCCTTGTCCTTGTTGCCCTGCTTTGTTACCGGTAACTCGATCAATGTGATCGGTGTGTAGAGACCGACACATCATCGCATAACCCCTTAGTTGTACGACTCTGCAGAGCTACTATCGAGTGTCGAGGGTGATACCTCGTATCGCACTTCTGATGATATCTCTATAGTGTAGCTAATCGGCCGTGGATTATGGAGGGTGATTCCTCATACCCCACTCTCGATGACTCTGACATTGAACACCTCAAGTGTGAACCCTTCGAGGGTGATTCCTCTAACCGGGGTTACCGGAATGTCATCAACAATAGTAACAGGGTTTTACTTGGGGGTGTTGACATAAGCAGGGAATTATCACTACTCAGATAAGTTAGATTACAAGAAAGGTTAAATGGACGAATGGAAAGGAAAATGTGATTATACACAAGTATTAGGTGTATATCCTTCCCAAGGAAAAGCAGAGCATGATATACATGAGAGGACAGCAAGTACAAAATCATTTAGATAAAGGGGGGAGGAAATGCATGATGTTACCCATATAATGGTGTTTGGATAACTGATCAAGAAACATTTAGCATTGTGCTTCCAATGCTCTTCTTGATATATTGAGTACCACAATCATGCTTCGGGGTAGCAATAATATGGTGTTTCAAGTAAGGGTTGGATCTGAAGATCACAAGAATACACAAGGAACTATTCCGGGAGTAGCAAGGAAATTAAGGTATAAGCAAAACATGACCAAGTTTGTGTTGGCAGGAAGTCAAGGATGTGTCGATGATAACACAAATCATCGAGGGGCAAGGATGGTATTTCTCATCATGAATTTAATTGGCATCTCAGAAGAAGTCAAAATGTTGACGATGATCACAACACATTTTGTCGAGAGGTTTCAAGAGGATGCAATCGAGCAGCAACGGCATCAAGCAAGGGAATTACAAAGTGGAAAGTTATGGGAACAGCAGATAAGATGCAAGCTCGGAATCGGAGTTGCTTTTCCAGACAACAAAATGATGTTGAAAACTCGACGTAAGCGTTGCTCACAGTCTGAAGAATTCATGCACCAAAGAAGGACGAGGTAGCATGGTCAAAGGTAGCATGATAAGGATGTAGCTGGTAGTCTAGGAATGAAAAGATTGAGTTTAAATTTCACAGCAACAAATTACTAGGGGTATTGAATTGCAGTGCAGATTTGATTCACTAATCGGTGTTCTCGGTTGACAACAACCTAGAACCATAGAATGACTAAGACAAGGAAAGGTATTACTTCATCAAAAACTAATAAGATGTAGTGCAATGGCATGATATCCTCGAGATACGAGGGGGTAATACCCCGAAGGTAGAACACAATAGAAGTTGAACTGGGTCATTAACCTGCGACAACAGATACTTTAACCTTGTCGAAAAGTAGAAGAGGCACTAGAATGGATTCTTTTTAGATGTATTGAATAAGGAAAGCATGGACGGAACCATAACTACAAGGGATCAAATTTAATGATATCGAAAGAATCATTCAAATGTTAAATATTTTACAAGAAGCTTCTATGACGGTCTACATCGTTTCCATGGGCATGAACACAAAGTTCAAGGTCAACTCCCGCTTCATCGATGCATAAACTTTCATTCACTTATGGTTTTCAAAGAAGTTGTAGTGTTGAAAATTTATCTGGCGAAACACCAGAAGAGTATGACGTGTGAAAACGTTCGGGTTGACAAGGATGGCAAAAACATAGATACAACCCATCGGGGCATCTTAGGGGCCTATTCCACAAACTTCAGGAGTAAACTACACAACCTTGAAGGCAGAGCATGGTTGACAAAAGCAGAGGATACAAATTGCCAAAGGCATTATGTATCACGGGAGGAACTCATAAAGGGTTCATATTTACAAAGGAACTACCGGGTCATAACCCACCAGAGGGGTCATAACAGTTAAACAATGGCTCCACATTAGAGTCCATCGAGAGAAGAAAGGAGGTAAGGACATTGGATTATGGAAATATCAGAATAATTCGATGCTTAAATACAAAGGAAATATGATTTCCAAATCGATGGATCAAAAGCAACTCCTTTGATGAAAATTGAGTAAGTTGAATACAGTTAGAGGCACAACCAATAAAAACTTGACAACCAACTCATATCAGGAATGACTTTTGAGACGAAAGGATTAATTGATGATTGCGAGTATTCGCACACATCTTGAATCAATAGGATCAGAATGACAATCACAAAGGATTTTAATGAATATTGCTAGACATATGGAATTAACCAGAATGCAAGCTTGCAAGAGCAATAAGCTGTAGAGAATTTCGTAAGATCCGATAGCATTTCAAATTATTTTGTGAAACACATCAACAATTAGGGATGAACGAATCCTCGGTAAGTGTGAGGATTTATTCATACGTGTATTCATGAGGAAAAGGGGTTGCAAGCCAGTAGGCACAATGGATTCTCGAGATATAGGAAGATGTTTTGGGGTATCTTGCAATAACAAGAGCAACGGGGAATGATTGTATGAATGGCACGTGTATGTGATTATCCATAGGGAATTATCGGTGGTAGAGAATTGCAAAGGCGATGGTCACAAGGGTCTCGGGAAAATATCGAAGTGTATCATCAGAATCTTCTGATGAATCAAGCGGTCATCTAGAATGAAGGGCTCTCCGGGTGATGTGGGCCTATAAGCCACACAACAATAATGAATAAAAGAAGAGAGATCAGAATCCCAGAGTAAAGGAAATGAATAAAAGATCTGAATCCCATCCATTGGTGATGTGGGCCTATAAGCCACACAACAATGTTAGTAAAATAGTTTTTCAAACACTAGACTCAACTTCGGCCAAGGAGTTGGAAAGGGGCTTCCTACAGGCAGTCGATTGTGATAACAACTTGTGACGCCCTGATGTCTCTGGAAGCTACATCAGTATATCCCCAAAGAGGAAGGGATGATGTAGCACAGTGGTGGTAGGTATTTCCCTTAGATATGAAACCAAGGTTATCGAACCAGTAGGAGAACCAGGCAACACAACGTAAACATACCCTACACACAGATAACAAATCCTCGCAACCCGACGTGTTAAAGGGGTTGTCAATCCCTTTCGGGTAACGATGCGAGAAATTGGTGCATGACGGGAAAAGATGTAATAGATTTAATAAATAGATCACAAATAAAATAAAGTGCAGCAAAGTATTTTTGGGTTTTTGGATTAATAGATCTGAAAATAAAAGCAAATAAAAGTAGATTGCAAAGGCAAATAATATGAGAAAGAGACCCGGGGTCGTAGGTTTCACTAGTGGCTTCCCTCGAGAAAAATAGAAAAACGATGGGTGAACGAATTACTGTTGGGAAATTGATAGAAATTCAAATACTCATGACGATATCCAGGCAATGATCACTATATAGGCACCACGTCCAAGATTAGTAGACCGACTCCTGCCGACATCTACTACTATTACTCCACACATCGACCGCTATATAGCATGCATCTGGTGTATTAAGTTGATGGAGAAATGGAGTAATGCAATAAGAACAATGACATGATGTAAACAAGATGTATCTATGTAGATATACCCCATCGTTTTATCCTTAGTAGCAACGATACGTACGTGTCGGCTCCCTTTCTGTCACTGGGATCAAGCACCGTAAGACCGAACCCACTACAAAGCACCTCTTCCCATTGCAAGATAAATAGATTAAGTTGGCCAAACAAAACCCAAATATCGGAGAAGAAATACGAGGCTATAAGCAATCATGCATAAAAGAGATCAAAGAAACTCAAATACTTTCATGGATATAAAAAGAGATAGATCTGATCATAAACTCAAAGTTCATCGGATCCCAACAAACACACTGCAAAAGAGTTACATCATTGGATCTCCAAGAGACCATTGTATTGAGAATCAAGAGAGAGAGACATGAAGCCATCTAGCTACTAACTACGGACCCGAAGGTCTACAAAGAACTACTCACACATCATCGGAGAGGCACCAATGGAGGTGGTGAACCCCATCCGAGATGGTGTCTAGATTGGATCTGGTGGTTCTGGACTCTGCGGCGGCTGGATGAATATTTCATCGACTCCCCTAGGGTTCTAGAAATATTGGGGTATTTATAGAGCAAAGAGGCGGTCCGGGGGCACCCGAGGTGGGCATAACCGACCAAGGCGTGCCTGGGCCTCCTGGCGCGCCCTGGTGGGTTGTGCCTCCCTCGGGGCACCCCCAGGCGCAGCCAGGGCCCGTTGTGTTCCTTTTGGCCCATAAAAATTCTTCATAAAGTTTCGTTGCATTTGGACTCCGTTCGATATTGATTTTCTGCGATGTAAAAAAACATGGAAAAACACCAACTGGCACTTGGCACTATGTCATTAGGTTAGTACCAAAAAATGATATAAAATGATTATAAAACATCCAAAATTTGATAATATAACAGCATGGAACAATCAAAAATTATAGATACGTTGGAGACGTATCAGCATCCCGAAGCTTAAATCGTACTCGTCCTAGAGTAGGGAAGTGATAAAAACAGAATTTTTGATGTGGAGTGTTGCCTAACATGTCATGTCATATTTCTTTCTTTATAGCATGGACATTTGGACTTTTAGATTGTTCAAAGCAATAGTCTAGTTTTGACATGATAATTTAAATACTCAAGCATATCAACAAGCAACCATGCCTTCCAAAATATCAACGCTAAAATAAGCTATCCCTAGCCCATCATGCTCAACCATTGATCCATTCATGAAGCACACTCGCATATTAGCTACATCCAATACTCAAGTACGATCATATTGCCTCCTAGTTGGTGCTTTTATAAGAGAAGATGGAGACTCAAATTCAAAATAAAAATTGTATAAAGTAAAAGATAGGCCCTTCGCGGAGGGAAGTAGGGATTTGCAGAGGTGCCAGAGCTCAACGCGAAAAACTTAGAGATAAAACCATTTTGGGAGGTGTATCCATCCCACCAACGAAAACAACTTAGAGTTCTCAATACTTTCCATGCTTAGATATATCATAGGCGGTTCCCAAATAGAAAATAAAGTTTATTCCTTTTTGCACCATACTTTCACTTTCCATGGCTAACCGTATCCACAGGTGCCTTCCGTACCAACACTTTCCAAGGAATTTATTATTTGACAACAAAAAGTAAATTCATTTTTTCATTTCAGGACTAGGCATACCTAATACCTTTGCCTTACTCTTTAGTAATTGTAGATGCTTGCTAGAGTTTCAATCCTAAGTGCATATGATCCAAGTAGAGGAAGTATGTTAGCTCATGCCTCTCCCTCATATAGAATTGCAAGAATGATTACCTATCAATTGCCTAGGGACAAATAACTTTCTTGTTGACACAAACCCTTTTACTAAACACCTAACTTTTATTATCTGGCAAAGTACTTCTAGTTTTGTTCTTGCAAAGTAGTTCTAGCATCACTCCTACAAACTATTTTCATACTTGTTTCCGGTAAAGCAAACGTCAAGTGTGCGTAGAGTTGTATCGGTGGTCAATAGAACTTGAGGGAATATTTGTTCTACCTTTAGCTCCTCGCTGGGTTCAATACTCTTATTTATCGAAGAAGGCTACAAACGATCCCCTATACTTGTGTGTTATCACAACCTTGATCGAGTTTTGCAGAGATGTGAAGAAACTAATCTTGTCTTGAATTGGGAGAAGTGCCACTTTATGGTTAATGAAGGTGGTCTTGGGGAATAAAATTTCTGAAAGAGGTATTGAAGTTGATAAAGCTAAAGTAGATGCTATTGAAAAGATGTCGTGTCCTAAAGATATCAAAGGTATAAGAAGTTTCCTTGGTCATGCTGGTTTCTATAGGAGGTTTATCAAAGACTTATCTAAAATTTCTAGGCCTCTCACTAATCTCTTGCAAAAAGATGTTCCTTTTGTTTTTGATGATGATTGTGTAGAATCAGTTGAAATACTTAAGAAAGCCTTGGTTTCTGCACCTATTGTTCAACAGCCTGATTGGAATTTATCCTTTGAAATTATGTGTGATGCTAGTGATAATGTTGTTGGTGTCGTTCTCGGACAAAGAGTTGATAAGAAATTTGAATGTTATTCATTATTCTAGTAAAACTCTAGACAGTGCCCAGAGAAATTATGCTACTACTGAAAAAGAATTTTTAGCAGTTGTATTTGCTTGTGATAAGTTCAGATCTTATATTGTTGATTCCAAAGTGACTGTTCACGCTGATCATGCTGCTATTAAATATCTTATGGAAAAGAAAGATGCTAAACCTAGACTTATTAGATGGGTTCTCTTGTTACAAGAATTTGATTTGCATATTATTGATAGAAAGGGAGTTGGGAACCCCGTTGCAGAAAACTTGTCTAGGTTAGGAAATGATCTTGATGACCCACTGCCTATTGATGATAGCTTTCCTGATGAGCAATTAGCTGTCATAAATGCTTCTCGTAATACTCCTTGGTATATTGTTGCTAAATTTATACCACCTAGTTTCACATACCAGCAAAATAAAAAGTTCTTCTATGATTTAAGACATTACTTTTGGGATGACCCACACCTTTATAAAGAAGGACTAGATGGTGTTATTAAACGTTGTGTACCTGAGAATGAACATGAACAGATCCTACGCAAGTGTCACTCCGAGGCTTATGGAGGACACCACGTTGGAGATAGAACTGCGCACAAGGTATTGCAATCTGGTTTTTATTGGCCTACACTCTTCAATGATGCTCGTAATTTTGTCTTGTCTTGTGATGAATGTCAAAGAATTGGCAATATTAGTAGACATTGGGAAATGCCTATGAATTATTCACTTGTTATTGAACCATTTGATGTTTGGGGCTTTGATTATATGGGACCTTTGCCTTCCTCTAATGGGTATACACACATTTTAGTTGTTGTTGATTATGTTACTAAGTGGGTAGAAGCTATTCCAACTATAGTGCTGATCATAACACTTCTATTAAGATGCTTAAAAAATTTATTTTTCTGAGGTTTGGAGTCCCTGGATATTTAATGACTGGTGGTGGTTCACATTTTATTCATGGTGCTTTCCATAAAATGCTTGCCAAGTATGATGTTAACCATAGAATTGCATCTCCATATCACCCTCAGTCTAGCGGTCAAGTAGAATTGAGCAATAGAGAGATTAAATTGATTTTGCAAAAGACTATTAATAGGTCTAGAAAGAATTGGTCTAAGAAACTTGATAATGCATTATGGGCTTACAGAACTGCTTATAAAAACCCTATGGGTATGTCTCCATATAAGATGGTTTATGGAAAAGCATGTCACTTACCTCTCAAATTAGAACATAAAGCTTATTGGGCAATCAAAGATCTCAACTATGATTTCAAACTTTCCGGTGAGAAGAGGTTATTTGACATTAGTTCACTTGATGAATGGAGAACCCAAGCCTATGAGAATGCCAAGTTGTTTAAAGAATCGGTTAAAAGATGGCATGAAAAAAGGATACAAAAGCGTGAGTTTAATACAGGTGATCATGTTTTGCTATACAACTCTCGTTTAAGATTTTTTGTAGAAAAGCTTCTCTCTAAATGGGAAGGTCCTTACATTATCAAGGAGGTCTATCGTTCTGGTGCCATAAAAATCAACAACGCCGAAGGCGCAAATCCGAAGGTGTAAACGGTCAAAGAATCACACATTATATCTTAGGTACTCCCATAAATGTTGAGATCAATATAATTAATAGCATAACATCAGAGGAGTACATAAGGGATACTTTCCAGAATGTTTCATACTCCGAAAAGGAATAGGTATGTGGTACGGTAAGTAAACCGACTCCAAAACTGTTCTAATGGAAATTTTTCTCCATTTTGGAATATTTAAAAAAATAGGAAAATTAAAAGTAGCCTGAAAGATGCATGAGGAGACCACAAGGGTGGAGGGCGCGCCCTACCCCCTGGGCATGCCCCCCTGCCTTATGGCCACCTCGTGTGCCCCCCGGACTCCGTTTTCTTGCACAATACTTCTTTTGGTCGGTAAGAATTCATTATATAATCTCCCGAAGGTTTTGACCACCGTACTACGACAAAATCATCTATTCTTGTTTCGAGCTATTTTTCTGACAGATCTAGATCACCATGACGTCTCGAAGCACCCCCAAGGACAAGTTTTTCGAGAAGGTCATCAACCCCTACCTTGCGGAGGTGCTGCGACACCCTCAAGCCATTGAGATGCATGAGGGGGTGCTGCACATTCGCAATGTGAAGGGCCAAAGAAGACCAGAAGCATGGAGACACGACTCAAAGCAATGGAGCAGCAAGTTTTCAAGTGCCAATGGATGGTGGAACATGGAATCAACACCAATCACTTGATGATCACGGAGTTCACCAACAATCATAGGTTGGATGCCAAGAACATCGGGGAGGCCATCTTCAAGCTTCATGAGAAAATCGAGCATCTCCAAGCTCAGATCTATGACCTGCAAAACTGAAATTGTGAGTATGAATACATATTTAAGAGGATGAGTTTGGCTACAGATTTGAGTATCCCGGAGACTCGTTCATCTTTCTATGACGGTGATCCTATGCCTTGGAAGATGGATGAGAATCCTACTACATCAACAACTCCATCATCACCACCTCCTAAGAAAGAGATATAAATACATGGGTATGGGCACTCCCCTTGGCAACTGCCAAGCTTGGGGGAGGTGCCCCGGTATCGTATCACCATCACACCTTTACCTTTATCATTTTTCTTAGTTCAATCCTTTTGGTATTATCTTGATCTAGTAGAATAAATTTTTAGTATGATCTAGCTTTGAGTTTTGTTTCAAGATCTACCTATGTAATCGAGTCCTTGAGTTATATAATAAAGAGTAGTTTTGAGTTGAGGGCTTTGCTATCTTGCTATGATCTTGAGGGACTAAAATAAAAGAAGAGTAAAGAAATAAAAATATCATATATTGATCTTATGGAGAGTAATGACTTCACATATAAAGAATATGATGAATAAAAGTTGTTGAGAGTTGACAAACATAGTTTTGGTCATTTTTGCAATTAATAGGAAGTTGATGTCGCTTGAAGCTACGTCGGTATTTCGCCAAAGAGGAAGGGATGATGCAGCACAGCGGCGGTAGGTATTTCCCTTAGATGTGAAACCAAGGTTATCGAACTAGTAGGAGAACCAAGCCACACAATGTAAACAACACCTGCACACAAATAACAACTTCTCGCAACCCGACGTGTTAAAGGGGTTGTTAATCCCTTCCGGGGTACGACGGCTCGAGATAGGCAAACGAACATGAGATAAATTTGTAGTAGATTAATAGATCGAATGACAAATAAAATAAATAAGGATAAATTGCAGCAAGGTATTTTTTGGGTTTTGGTTTAATAGATCTGAAAATAAATGCAAGGAAAAAGTAGATCGCAAAGGCAATTATGTGAGAAAGAGACCCCGGGGCCATAGGTTTCACTAGTGGCTTCTCTCGGGAAAAATAGCAAATGGTGGGTGAACAAATTACTGTTGGGCAATTGATAGAATTTCAAATACTCATGACGATATCCAGGCAATGATCATTACATAGGCATCACGTCCAAGATTAGTAGACCGACTCCTGCCTGCATCTACTACTATTACTCCACACATCGACCGCTATCCAGCATGCATCTAGTGTATTAAGTTCATGGATAAAGGAGTAAGGCAATAAGAACGATGACATGATGTAGACAAGATCTATCTATGTAGAGATAGACGCCATCATTTTATCCTTAGTAGCAATGATACATATGTGTCGGTTCCCTTTCTGTCATTAGGATCAAGCACCGTAAGATCGAACCCACTACAAAGCACCTCTTCCCATTGCAATATAAATAGACCAAGTTGGCCAAAGAAAACCCAAATATCAGAGAAGAAATACGAGGCTATGAGAGATCATGCATAAAAGAGATCAAAGAAACTCAAATGCTTTCATGGATATAAAAAGATAGATCTGATCATAAACTCAAAGTTCATCGATCACAACAAACACACCGCAAAAGAGTTACATCATATGGATCTCCAAGAGACCATTGTATTGAGAATCAAGAGAGAGAGAGAGGAAGCCATCTAGCTACTAACTACGGACCCAAAGGTCTACAAAGAACTACTCACTCATCATCGGAGAGGCACCAATGGAGGTGGTGAACCCCATCCGAGATGGTGTCTAGATTGGATCTGGTGGTTCTGGACTCTGCGGCGGATGGATGAATATTTTGTCGACTCACTTAGGGCTTCTGGAATATTGGGGTAATAGAGAAAAGAGGTGGTCCGGGGGCACCCGAGGTGGGCGCAACCCACCAGGGCGCGTCTGGGCTTCCTAGCGCACCCTGGTGGGTTGTGCTCTCCTCAGAGCACCCCACAGGCGCAGCCAAGGCCCATTATGTTCCTTCTGGTCCATAAAAAATCTCCCTAAAGTTTTGTGGCATTTGGACTCCGTTTGATATTGATTTTCTGCGATGTAAAAAACATGGAAAAACAACAGCTAACACTTGGCACTATGTCAATAGGTTAGTACCAAAAAATGATATAAAATGATTATAAAACATCCAAGATTGATAATATAACAACATGGAACAATAAAAAATTATAGATACGTTGGAGACGTATCAGCATCCCCAAGCTTAACTCCTACTCGTCCTCGAGTAGGGAAGTGATAAAAACATAATTTTTGATGTGGAATGCTGCCTAACATGTCATATCATATTTCTTTTTTTATAGCATGGACATTTGGACTTTTATATTGTTCAAAGCAATAGTCTAGTTTTTACATGATAATTTAAATACTCAAGCATATCAACAAGCAACCATGTCTTTCAAAATATCAACGCTAAAATAAGTTATCCCTAGCCCATCATGCTCAACCGTTGATCCATTCATGAAACACACTCGCATATTAACTACACCCAATACTCAAGTACGATCATATTGCCTCCTAGTTGGTGCTTTTATAAGAGAATATGGATACTCAAATTAAAAATAAAAATTGCATAAAGTAGAAGAAAGGCTCTTCGCATAGGGAAGTAGGGATTTGTAGAGGTGCCAGAGCTCAAAGAGAAAAACTTAGAGATAAAAACATTTTGGGAGGTGTATCCATCCCACCAACGAAAACGACTTAGAGTTCCCAATACTTTCCATGCTTAGATATATCATAGGCGGTTCCCAAAAAGAAAATAAAGTTTATTCCTTTTTCCACCATACTTTCACTTTCCATGGCTAGCTGTATCCATGGTGCGCCCTGGTGGGTTGTGCTTCCCTCGGGGCACCCCTCAGGCGCAGCCAGGGCCCGTTGTGTTCCTTTTGGCCCATAAAAATTCTTCGTAAAGTTTCGTGGCATTTGGACTCCGTTTGATATTGATTTTCTGTGATGTAAAAAACATGGAAAAAACAGCAACTGGCACTTGGCACTATGTCAATAGGTTAGTACCAAAAAATGATATAAAATGACTATAAAATGATTATAAAACATCCAAGATTGATAATATAACTACATGGAACAATAAAAAATTATAGATACGTTGGAGACGTATCACGCCCCGCCTCGACCGTGCACTAAGCAAAGATGCAAACATGCACGATCAAGGCCAGAGACTCATCGGAAGATGTCAAAACACAACCAACTTGACAAAAATTCAAATATAAAGCTTTAAATTACAGGCCAGGGCCACGAGGACCCGAATGCATAAGTCAGGGAAAGCAACAATATCTGAGTACAGACATAAATAGACGAGTTTTCCTTAAGAACGCTAGTAAAACAACGATATCTAGATCAAAAAGGCATAGGCCTCCTGCCTAGGGCCTCCTAACTACTCCTGGTCGTTGGTATCCTCGTAGTAGTAGTAGGCTCCATTGGGCTAGTAGTAGCCATAGGCATGATTAGCTAGCTTCGGGGCTCCATCATCTGATCGCAACAACCGGGTAATGGGGAAAAGGTACCCAAGCAACCGTGAATATTCATCCAAAGTACTCGCAAGACTTACATTAGATCTATGCTAAGTATGCATAGTATCATGGGAAGGGTTTGTCTAAGGACTATACTATAGAAATACCGGAATAGAAGGGAAGACCTAGCCTAACGAAGACTAGCCTCTTGCAGCGTCTTGCAGCAATAGGAGAGAGTAGAGTAACATATCAAATAGTAACAAGTATATAATTTCAACGCCCAGAGATCCTTCCTCGTCTACCCCGCGAGGAAGCAATCCCGAAGCCATCATATCAGTTTAGTGTAACAAGTATATAATAGCAACGCCCGGAGATCCTTCCTCATCTACCCCGCGAGGAAGCGATCCTGGAGCCATCATATCAGTTTAGTGTAACAAGTATCCAGTTCTAATTGTAGTAGATCGGGATACAATTCGGAGTGTCCATTACCGTGGGCACAACTATTCGAATGGATTACTTCCCTACAAGGGTGCACCAAATTACACATCACACTCGGTTAACTCCGGCAGGACACACTTTTCCGGGTCATGCCCGCCCTCGGCTGATCGACACGCCATAGTGCTACCTAGTATCTAGGCTCAACAAAGAGGTCAGCACGCCGGTCTACATACTAAGTGCGAAGGGTCATGGGCCAATCGTCCTAAGCACTCCTAAGCGTTGTGCGACTCGTCGGGGACCAGACCCACCTCCTTATACAAGCGCAGGCGGTTGCTGTCCACCCCAACAATCAGATAACATCTCTAAACTATGACATCTGAATAGCTTTTCGGAGAATCATAAGACATCGAGTGCCCATAACTTATCCCACGGGGTGGCTAGTGCGATAAGGCCATAGGCCTACTCAGATCACATATCCACACCCGTTAGTGTATTGAGAGCTCGCGGAGACGATCAGTGATCATGTCGCCCTGTCTCACGATCTTACGAAAAGGGCTAGGCCCATCCCTCTCCTGGGGAGGTCTCTGCCTGCCCGGTTGTGCCGCATCATTAACTCTCATGGGTACACTTAAGGGCAACCCGTCTTCATCATAGGACTGCAACAACTCCTGCGGGTATCCTTGGGGTTGACCCGACTTCTACAAAGGACTATATGAATACTCAAAGTAACAGTGTGTCCATAACATCAAGGGAATCTGAGGAATCACCCTCATCAGATTGTCATTCGATGTAAAATATCAAGGTGAACTTGGGGGAATCACCCTCGATGGGTTCATGCTTGAGGTGCTGCACGACACAGTCATCATTGAGAGTGGTGAGTGAGGAATCACCCTCGATAAACCACAACTGAGGTGCTACACTATTGAGATATCATTGAAAGTAAGAAACAAGGCATCACCCTCGGCACTCGATAGTAGCTCTGCAGAGTCGTACAACTAAGGGGGTGTTGGTTGCTTGTTCGGTCTCCGTACATTGATCACATTGATTGAGACACCCGGTAGTACAACATGGCAACAAGCACAAGGGTGTGAGGCCACGGATGGATCACTAACCAGCCTATACTAAGCATATAGGACAACAGGTGAATTATCAACAACATGTTACAAAATTAGGCTATGCATCAGAATAGGAGCTATCGAATAACTGTAGCAAAATCTAATGCATGCACGAGAGAGAAAGAATGGGCAATATAGGAATGATCAAGGGGGTTTTGCTTGCTTGGAAGCTCTATTTGCAGCATAGTCTTACTTAGTTTTGTCGGTGTCAGTTTTGAGGTCTACCGGAGAAGAAACAGTAAATATAAAATACACAGATGCAGCATGATGCATGACATGGTAGTAGGCTACACTAGGGGTGATCTAATGTATTGCTAAGTGTTATAAGCGGAGGCATTTATCGGTCAGACGGTCTGGAGGGGAAGGTTCCATGTTTGCTGTGTTGGGGGCATGTGATACGTATGTTGATGGCGTATTCGGATTCGTCTTATTTTTTTGATCATTTTTCATATATAACTTATTTTCATCCGAGTTACAGTTTATTCTATGAATTTCTAAGGTTGATTGCATTTTCTGAAATTATTATTAATTCGAATTAAAACAATGATTTCTATGTGTACCCACTATAGGCTAGCCACAATGGACCACGGGTGGGTCTAGAGGGCCCAGTTGACCCAGTCAACAGTTGATTGGTCAACTATGGTTACTATACAATGGGGCCCATATGTCATTGACTGTTAGTCTAGCAGATTAAATAAATTAGGCTAATTAGAGAGGGGGGGCACATGTCATGGGCACATGATTTATTTCAAGGGTGATCTAACAGGTGGTTTAACAATAACCAGTTTTAGGCCTAAATAAATCGGGCGAGGCCCGCTAGCAGTGGCACAAGCCAGCCCCTGCTTGTGCATGCTCGCACACAAGGGAGGCTCGGCCATGGACGTCCAAGCGCGCG
>NC_041386.1:105721011-105808612 GCF_002162155.2 Triticum dicoccoides
GATCTCGGGTAGGGGGTCCCAACTATGTGTCTAGGATCGATGGTAACAGGAGACGGGGGACACAATGTTTACCCAGGTTCGGGCCCTCTCTATGGAGGTAATACCCTACTTCTTTCTTGATTGATCTTGATGAATATGAGTATTACAAGAGTTGATCTACCACGAGATCGTAATGGCTAAAACCTAAAAGTCTAGCCTGTCTGACTATGATTATAAGGATATCTATCTACGGACCTGGCCCTCCGGTTTATATAAACACCGGGGGGGTCTAGGGTTACATAAGGTCTGTTACAGAGAAAGGAATCTTCATATTTGGTCGCCAAGCTTGCCTTCCACGCCAGGGAGAGTCCCATCCGGACACGGGTAGAGTCTTCGGTTTTCGTATCTTCATGGCCCATCAGTCCGGCCCATATCCAATAGGTCGGATGCCCGAGGACCCCTTAGTCCAGGACTCTGAGGGAGTCCTGGATTAGGGGGTGTCCGGGTAGCCGGACTATACCTTCAGCCGAACTCCAGGACTATGAAGATACAAGATTGAAGACTCTGTCCCATGTCCGGATGGGACTTTCCTTGGCGTGGGAGGCAAGCTTGGCGATGCGGATATTCAAGATCTCCTACCACTGTAACCGACTTTGTGTAACCCTAACCCTCTCTGGTGTCTATATAAACCGGAGGGTTTTAGTCCGTAGGACAACTTCATCATACAACAATCATACCATAGGCTAGCTTCTAGGGTTTAGCCTCCTTGATCTCGTGGTAGATCTACTCTTGTACTACCCATATCATCAATATTAATCAAGCAGGATGTAGGGTTTTACCTCCATCAAGAGGGCCCGAACCTGGGTAAAACATTGTGTCCCTTGTCTCTTGTTACCATCTGGCCTAGACGCACAGTTCGGGACCCCCTACCCGAGATCCGCCAGTTTTGACACCGACATTGGTGCTTTCATTGAGAGTTCCTCTATGTTGTCGCAATCAGGAAGGATGCCTCTTCCTGTCTTTAAAGACGGTGCCATTACTAAGGGAGCCTTGGCTGTCGGCCAAACTCTCGGGCTAGGCGGTTTTCTCATGACCGCCTGTTCGGCCGTTGCGCCGACGGTGACCTCTTGGGTCATCAAAAGCAATCTTCACGTCAGCTCGGAACTCGTCGAGCAGTTAGATCCAATGGAGCTCTCTTCCGTAAATGAGCTTTTGGATCGCATCGCCGCCTTGGGGGTCACTATGGATTATGACCAGGTTGGGCTTAAACCCGATCTAAGAGAAATTAATTCTCCCCAAGTCACCCATCATGTTGCCGTAGTAGAGGCACAGTGTGGCGACTCTTCATCTATCTTAAGGACTAGATACGTCCGGATTCCAAATCCCTCCAAGCCAGATACCCGTGGAGGGGAGGATGTAACTCAAGACCTGAACTTAGAATCAGGCAACGGGCTAGATTCACTGGACAACATCCAAGAATCCAAACCTCAGAGTTCGGAAACTCCTTGGCCTCTGAGTCTTAGATTGGGTGATGTTCCGGATTTAATTCCACCCACCCGCCCGAACATAAGCGATCTATCCCAAATCAGGCAAAAGCCCGAAGAAACAGTACATCATTACTAGGCAAGGTTCCTCCTGGTTATGAACAGGATAAAGGACTACCACGAGGAAAACACAATCTCAATCTTCTGCAATAATTGCACGGACAAGGGAATCCTCAACGCCACAGGTCGTCGTGATCTTACACGCTTCGCTGACTTGGCGTCCATAGTACAAAAGTACTGTGCGATGGAAAGCGCCCGAAAAACCGAAACTAAATTTTGGGATAATCCGGCCCTGAATAGAAACCTCGTCCGAAATAAAAGGGTGCATCATCATCAGACACCCGGGTTAAAAACCAAAAAAACAAAACCCTCTACAGGGCATGGAACCGTACTGGAGGGATGGCTTAATGGACCCTGTAAAATTCATAGTATAGAGGACGCCACACCAACTCATAGCCTTAGAGCATGTTGGATACTCCGGCAGGTGGCCAAAAGGGGCGAAGATCTCCTAATTCTGGAGGCCGCAAAAAGCCGCCTCAGGGACTCCAGTACAGTCTTAACAGTCTTCGATACTTTCGCATCAAATAAAATGCGAAAAAGAATACTCCGCAGCTTCGCCGAAGTCTATCAAGTAGCAACAATAAACCCATGGAGTGACACGACTATTACCTTTAATGCCGGCGACGAACCTAAATTCCGAACAGCTCGAGCACCAGCCGCATTGGTACTCAATCCTATAGTGGATGGTTATCGCCTCACCAAGGTACTCATGGTTGGAGGCAGCGGATTGAACCTCATTTATGAGGAAACCCTTCAAAAAATGGAAATAGACTGAAACCGCATTGAGCGAAGCAGCACAACCTTCAGAGGAATAATCCCCAGTCGGGAAGCACGTTGTACAAGAAAAATCACACTAGATGTGGTGTTCGGCACGCCGGATAATTATAGGTCCGAAGAGGTCACATTCCAAGTGGCCCCGTTTAGCAGCGGATACCACGCTCTGCTGGGGCGGGAAGCGTTTACAATCTTCCAAGCAATACCCCATTACGGGTACATGAAGCTCAAGATGCCCGGGTCGAACGGAATCATCACTCTCGCTAGTGATCCGGACATAGCACTCCATGCCGAAAACAAGACAGCCGCACTAGCCCTTGAGGCACTGTCCGAAGCCCTAGCAGTTGAGGAACTGACTACGCTGTGCTCCACGGTAAACAGGGACGATGTGATACTCGACAAAAGATCCAAGTCCACCTCCTTTAAACCAGCGGATGAAATAGTAAAATTCCAGGTCCATCCAACGGACCCCAATAAAACAGCTTCCATCGGGGCACAATTAAACCCCGATGTAGATGCCGCACTGCGAGAATTCCTACGGGAGAACTGGGACATTTTTGCATGGCACCCTTCGGACATGCCAGGAATCCCACGCAGGCTAGCTGAACACAGCTTAAATATCCTAAAAGGATTCAAACCTGTCAAACAAGCCCTTCGGCGTTTTTCCGAACCCAAGAGACAGGCAATGGGAGAGGAGCTAGCCAAACTATTGGAGGCCGGATTCATTAGAGATATAAAACATCCGGACTGGCTAGCAAACTTGGTGATGGTACCAAAGAAGGACAAATCCTGGCGCCTATGCATTGACTTCAAAGACCTCAACAAGGCCTGCCCAAAGGATCCCTTCCCCCTCCCCCGCATCGATCAAATTATCGACGGCACTGCAGGACACGATTCGTTGTGCTTCCTCGATGCATACTCCGGTTACCATCAAATCAAGATGGCCGAGTCAGACCAAGCCGCAACGGCATTCATCACCCCATACGGCCCATTCTGCTTCAACACAATGCCTTTCGGGCTCAAAAACGCCGGCACAACATATCAGCGCATGATTCAGACATGCCTGGCAAACCAGATCGGCAAAACAGTAGAGGCATACGTGGATGATGTGGTCGTAAAAACAAGACATGTCGAATCTCTAGTAGACGACTTGAGGCTTACATTTGACATCCTCTGAGCATATGACATCAAGCTAAATCCGAAAAAATGCGTTTTTGGCATTCCAGCCGGAAAGCTCTTGGGCTTCATTGTATCCGGTAGGGGAATCGAAGCAAATCCAGCCAAGATCCGAGCTTTGTCACAATTGGATATCCCAAAGGACCTCAAACAAATACAAAAATTAACCGGATGGGTGGCGGCTCTAAGCCGCTTTATCTCCCGGTTGGGAGAAAAGGCGCTACCCCTCTATCGCCTCCTTCGGCGCACCGAACACTTTGAGTGGACGGACGCTGCCACGGCCGGACTCGAGGAAATAAAAGCCATATTGGCAACAAACCCCGTCCTGGCCGTGCCAAACATCGGCGAACCAATGCTATTGTACATTGCAGCAACCCATCAAGTTGTCAGCGCAGTACTCGTCATCGAGCGGGAAACGGACGGACACAAATTCCCCCTTCAAAAGCCGGTTTACTATGTGTCCACTGTCCTCACCCCATGCAAATCACGGTACCCACATTATCAAAAGATTGCATATGCGGTATTCATGGCATCCAGGAAGCTACGACACTACTTTCAAGAGTGTTCAATCACAGTAGCATCGGAAGTACCACTCAATGATATTATAAACAACCGTGACGCAACGGGCCGGATTGCAAAATGGGCCATCGAGCTCCTCCCAATCGACATAACTTATAGGCCACGGCGAGCTATCAAGTCAAAAGTTTTGGCCGACTTCGTCGCAGAATGGACGGAGGCCGAACTCCCTAAAGAGTACGGCACATATTCAAACTAGATCATGCACTTCGACGGTTCCAAAATGTTGGCCGGACTAGGGGTCGGCGTCGTTTTGACGTCCCCCACAGGAGACACATTTTCAATATGTACTCCAGATTATGTACACAGACTCCAACAATGCAGCCGAATATGAGGCCCTTTTACATGGTCTCCGGATGGCAGTATCCATGGGCATTCAACGCCTAGAGGTGCGCGGGGATTCGAACCTCGCGATATCCCAAATAAATGGAGACTTCGATGCCAAGGATCCAAAAATGGCAGCTTACCGCAACGCCGTCCTCAAAATGTTAGCTCGGTTTGAAGGGCTCGAATTTCACCATATAGCCCGAGAAAACAATCAGGCGGCAGACGTCCTGGCACGCATCGGCGCAAAACGCGATGCGGTCCCCCCCAACATCTTGCTGGAAAGGCTGTTCAAGCCATCCGTAGTATGGGAAGGGGAACATGGCAATATTAGTCCGGACCCAACCGCACTGTCCGACGCCGAACAATCTGACATAATCGGAGGCTCTGCCAATGAAATAACAACCTCAGCCCACGTACTAATGGCCGTTATCGCCCCGTGGACAGAACCATTCCTAGCCTACCTTACTAGGCAGGAACTCCCAGAGGACCAAAACGAGGCACGCTGTATAGTGCGGTGATCTAAAGCCTGTAAAGTCCATGAGGGAGAACTTTACAAGGAAAGCACTACCGGAGTCCTTCAAAGGTGCATCTCCGAAGAGGAAGGGCGGAACCTGCTGGCTGAAATTCATGCCGAACTCGGTGGCCATCATGCCGCAGCCCGGTCCCTCGTAAGCAAGGCTTTCCGTACAGGCTTTTATTGGCTGACGGCCCGGGCGGACGCTCAGGACTTGGTCCATAAATGCGTCGGTTGCCAGCTTTTTGCAAGCCAAAGCCATATGCCACCCACCACCCTCCAAACTATCCCCATCACTTGGCCTTTCGCGGTCTGGGGGCTTGACATGGTGGGACCCCTTAAAGGCGGAACCCACAAGAAAAATTACTTACTGGTCATGGTGGATAAGTTCACCAAATGGATAGAAGCCAAGCCTGTTAAGATGGCCGAATCCGGACTTGTGATAGACTTTATATCCGGGGTCGTACACCGTTATGGCGTCCCCCACAGCATCATCACCGATAACGGCATGAACTTTACGGCCGATGAGGTAAAACTCTGGTGCAAAAACATGGGCATCAAGCTCGATTATGCTTCCGTCTATCACCCACAAACTAACGGTCAGGTCGAACGTGCAAATGGTCTCGTCATGAACGGCATCAAACCCAGATTAGTGCGGTCCCTCAAGGAATCTAACACGCACTGTGTAGAGGAGCTCGACTCCGTACTCTGGGGGCTGCGGACCACGCCAAACCGCACCACCGGATACACACCATTTTTATGGTGTACGGCGCAGAGGCAGTCTTGCCCTGCGACATAATTCATGACTCACCTCGAGTGTGCATGTACGAAGAAAGGGAGGCCGAGCTCGATCAGCAGGACAGTTTGGACGCCTTAGAGGAGGAGCGCGACGTGGCAAAAGCCCGTTCCGCATTCTATCAACAGTAGGCTCGAAGGTATCAAAGCAGAGAAGTGCGGGCCAAAAGCTACAACGTTGGCGAATTAGTTCTACGCCTGCCGGACAAGAAAAAGGACAAGCTGAAGCCCAAGTGGGAAGGTCCCTTCATAATCGACCAAGTCCTGACTGGTGGAGCATACCGCCTGTGAGATGCGTCGGATAACCGACTCGAGCCGAACCCATGGAACGCCGCCCGTCTCCGAAGATTCTATGCCTAGCGCCGGACTCTGTGTTTGTCTACTTCCTCTGTCCATTTTTTACATTTTCTGTCTTAAATTTCTCTCCTTCCCCTCTTCTCTTTTATAGCCCTTAAAGGCTCCTCAAGTGAAGTGCTACTCGCGCTCATTAAACCTGGGGGCTTCTTTAACAGAAGCTTATTTATACGGGCTTCACGCCCACCACATGTGTCAAACTTCCGCATGTACCTTTTATTCACCAATATATGCATCGATATGACTTAAGTTTTGGCCAAGATGGGTTGCCTGGCTCCTGTGCTTACCCCTACGTTCCCGATTGTTCGGCTAGGTGGTAAAGGGAGCACCTCTGCGATTGTTACTGCCGGATCAGCCGGATGTGTACCTCAGACTGGATGAAGCCGAAAGCTAGCGTTCTTAAGGGAATATTCGGTCGGTGAACTAAAAGATGACCTTTTTTACTTATTTATGTATATGCCCCCAGATGATTTTCCTGCGTTTGCAGTCCGGACATGCACTTTAGGGCATGCCTCCCAGAGAAAGGAACCCCTAACGGAACTATTCTCTCTGGAAGATGTTTCTTACTAACCATGTAATATAACATAACTAGTTGGGCACTTGTCTGATAAAGCACTAATGACCCCTACGCCTAGTCTCCATGCATACCCCGGTTCTTACATAACCGGTAGGGTATTCGGACACACTCCGGACCGTCAGGTCCTGAGGTTGAAGCGAAAAGGTCGGCAACGACGAACGATCTACAATCCGGCTAGAAGGCATTACACATGTCAATTAAAAATTACATAGTCACTCTGACTGATTGTATTCCTCTTCAATACCATCTAACAGGCTGTCAAACTTACAGTCCTGCTGGGAATACTTTGTGGCCAATTCTACTTGGCCGTACACTAAGCTTACAGGGATCTCCTTCCCGTCAGGCCCCACAGGTCCGACCTCGGCCATATGGTTTGGGTCAGACTTCGTGTACTGCGTCTTCACCATGGCCCAGGCCTCCCTAGTGCCTTGTCGGCAGGCCAATATCTTCCACAACCGGAAGCGCCGCCGAGCTCCCTTAAGCTTCTCCGAAAGCTCTCTAAGGCCCTCGGGCATGGAGTAGGAAGGCCATAAGGCTTGGGCAATGCCTCGCATCGCCTGCTGAACTCGCTCGTGCAGTTGCGAGAGCTCGGGAAGAAGGTCACCCGTAGAACCAGGCATCTCCTCTGCAGGACGACTCGTTAGCATACCTACAGACATTACTCTGTTAGTCGACTTCCTCGCCGAACTCTTTTCTTTCAAAGATTCGCTTAAGCACTTACTAAATATGCTGTGTCGAAGCCGCTGATTCTCCTTAGTAGAGTCCGACAGCTGGCCACGAACATCTTTAAGTTCAGCGTCCAGCTTGGTGTTGGCATCATGAAGCTCATTCTTCTCCCGCCTCACCCTTGTCAACATACTCTCACCAGCCTTTAGCCGGTGTAAGAGTTGGTGCCTCTCCGGATCCAGTCTGGCGCCATCTGCAATATGATTTGGCAGATTCATACCCACGCCGCACTTCGCAAGGTATTAATCTTTCGAAGTGTATCTTACTAGAGGGGGTCTCTTTAGGCTCCCCTGCCGCGGCTAGTGCGGCCTCCAGTTGGGCTTTGCACTCTTTCAGCTCCTGGGACAGTACGGTATTCTTCTCTGTAAGAACCTGCATAACAAATGATCCTTAAACCAGTTACTCTAACTGTTCCAAGTCTCGGGGGCTACTGGTATATACATATATATTTACCAAAATTTTCTTACCCGTATGTCTTTTACATATTGCTCCGTGGCTCTGGTTAAACCATTTTGAGCGGCACGGAGGTACACATCTCCCGAGTTGAAGGCATCTAATGCCTCTCGGGAGAAACAAGCGTCGCGAAGAACTGTCCGGCGACGCCTGTGGTTCATGGCACTCTCCACCTCGGAATTGGTGGCAGACAGCCTGTCCGCATCCTCTGTCGGAGGAGCGTCCGGTGCACGCCTCGTGTTCGCTCCCGCTTCCGGGGCAGGCGTTGGAGCCTGGCTGGTGGAGGCGCGGTTGGCGACCTCTTCGGATGTAGTCCGGCGAGGTCTCTTCGTCCTGAAGATAGCACGAACATTAATTTTCCCTGAGGAAATAACACCAGGGAAAAAGAGGATGCGCTATACCATTGCGCCGGCGTCCCGGTCCGGACTACATTCCTTTTTGCCCCAGGGGCCCTGCGGCCCCTCGTTGGCTAGCCGCCGCAGGTTCGGCCTCCCGCCTTGGAAACCTCCCCTGCAAAACACGGTCAGGAAAACTGAAATGCATGAGAATGGATTCCTTCTCAAAGGGATGAGACTCCGCTCTCTGTTACCTGGGAGGCCGGGATTAACCCTGGGTAATCAGCCGTAATGGCCACCAAGGTATTGTCCTTGCTTAACTGATGAAACACCCCGTCAATCAACTCCACCGATATATCCGGATCCTCTTCGGAGTCTGCATCGAGGGACCGTTCTGGATCCTCGGGTTGTGGGGGACGGCTGTTTATATCCTTTACCTCCTGACGCAGTTCCTGCATTGAAATCGTTGGACTACATATTTAATCATGGGAATATAAAGCGGATGGGCAGGCACAATTGTTCACTTACCCAACTCGGGGGGTTGTACATACTAAATCCGCCCTGCGGGTTGACGCAGAGGAATTCCTCCTCTTCTCCCTTGTACAAAGAGGATAAGATCTTTACTAGAGCGGCAGCTGAGGCTGACCCCTTACGACCGTAACGGGTGGCGTCATCCTCCCTGTTAAAATCCCACATGGGGTGGCCTCTATATTGAAGCGGCTGCACCCCCCGCATAATGCATGCGGCCATGACTCCAATGATGGTTAGTCCGGAATGAGCTAATAGTCTTATCCGGCCCATCAGGTGAAGGACGTCCCTGTCGCTTTCTCTCTGAGGGCTCCGCGGACGCCAGCTTAGGCGTTTCTTTAAGGGAGCACTGTTGAATTCAGGGAGACCGACCCGGATAGGGTCCGGTAGCGGTACATCATCTATATAAAACCATTCCGAAGGCCAGTCCTCGGACGCCTTCTTTGGGGTTCCGGATAGATATCGGGTCCCGGTGATACGCCACACTTCGGCTCCGCCCACTTGATATATAGACCCCTCTTGAGAGCGGGGCACCAGACAGAATGATCTCTTCCACAGCGCGAAATGAGCCTCAACACCCAAGAATAGCTCGCAAAGAGCGACGAAGCCCGCGATATGCAATATAGAGGCGGGCGTGAGATCGTGCTGCTGGAGGCCATAGAACTCCAGAAGCCCACGGAGAAATGGATGGATTGGAAATCCAAGTCCTCTTACTAGATAAGGGACGAGGCACACCCGCTCTCCTTTGGAGGGACAGGGGTGCTCTCCGCTTGCTCTCCGCCATTATAGGTGGCGAGTCTGGCTCGGACCAGGACCATATAGGCCTGAGGGAGAAATCCCTTGGCCTGAAGCGACACTAGCTCGCTGTGCGGGATGGAGCACCTCTCCCAGTCTCCAGGTTTAGGACTGGAAGGGCGAGAGGAGGAGCTGCAACGGCTGGCCATGTTGGAATGAACCTTTTCTGGAGGCGCTCTGATGATTACTCACGGAGAGGAGAAGGTGTGGTTTGGATCTGAATCCCCATCCCATTAAATAGGTGGCTCGTTTATGCGGCTAGGGGTGTGAATGTAAAAACACCCCGACTTTTCACATTCGTTTGACACGTGGAAGACAGCCATTATTGGGCGTGGAAGCCAAGGTGCGGTACATTATGAAAATCGGACATTATTCAGTAGGTACATGGAATTTGGAGAAGAAACCGCCTTGCAATGCCGAAGACAATCTGCGCGCCAGACTCGTGGTCATTGAAGCCTAGTTCGGGGGCTACTGAGGGAGTCCTGGATTAGGGGGTGTCCGGGTAGCCGGACTATACCTTCAGCCGAACTCCAGGACTATGAAGATACAAGATTGAAGACTCCGTCCCGTGTCCGGATGGGACTTTCCTTGGCGTGGGAGGCAAGCTTGGCGATGCGGATATTCAAGATCTCCTACCATTGTAACTGACTTTGTGTAACCCTAACCCTCTCCGGTGTCTATATAAACCGGAGGGTTTTAGTCCGTAGGACAACTTCATCATACAACAATCGTACCATAGGCTAGCTTCTAGGGTTTAGCCTCCTTGATCTCGTGGTAGATCTACTCTTGTACTACCCATATCATCAATATTAATCAAGCAGAACATAGGGTTTTACCTCCATCAAGAGGGCCCAAACCTGGGTAAAACATTGTGTCCCTTGTCTCCTGTTACCATCCGGCCTAGACGCACAGTTCGGGACCCCCTACCCGAGATCCGCCGGTTTTGACACCGACATTGGTGCTTTCATTGAGAGTTCCTCTGTGTCGTGGCTCTCAGGCCCGATGGCTCCTTCGATCATCAACAATGATGCAGTCCAGGGTGAGACTTTTCTCCCCGGACAGATCTTCGTCTTCGGCGGCTTCGCACTGCAGGCCAACTCGCTTGGCCACCTTGAGCAGATCGAAAGCTACGCCCCTGGCCATCAGGTCAGGTTTAGAAGCCTAAACTACACGGCTGACATCCGCGGGGACTTGATCTTCGACGGATTCGAGCCACAGCCAAGCGCGCCGCACTGTCTTGATGGGCATGATATAGCTCTGCCGCCGAGCAGCGATTTGGAGGCCGCACACGCACCGGTTCCGACCATTGATTCGGAGCCTACTGTGCCAATCGAGGATCAGCGGTTAGACGCTGCCTCAGGGGCTGCGATCTTAGAGGCGATCGAGCCGAACTCCAGCCCCGCACTCCGCATGGCCCGTGACTCCGAAGAGCCGGATTCCTCTCCGAACTCCGTGCCCCCCGCGCCCCCGCCGATCGAATCTGATTGGGCGCCGATAATGGAGTTCACCGTCGCAGACATCTTTCAGCACTCGCCCTTCGGCAACATCCTGAATTCTCTAAAGTCTCTCTCTTTATCAGGAGAGCCTTGGCCGGACTACGGTCAGCAAGGTTGGGATATGGACGATGAAGAAATTCAAAACCCACCCACCACCCACCTCGTAGCCACCGTCGATGACTTAACCGACATGCTCGACTTCGACTCCGAAGAAATCGACGGTATGGACGATGATGCAGGAGACAACCAAGAACCAACGCCTATAGGGCATTGGACAGCCACCTCATCTCACGATGTGTACATGGTGGATACCCCTAAAGGAAGCAACAACGAGGAAAATGGGGAGGGGGATCGATCTCTCGAAAAACAATCAAAGCGTCAGCGTAAACGCCGACCTAAGCCCCGCCTCGATAAAGACCCAGCCATAGAGCAGGATGAGCCGGTAGACGACGAGCATGCCTCAGAGCAACCGTCCCAACAAGACAACCCGGATGGAGAAACCGAACATTCCTCCCCCGGCGAAAATGGCATTCCAGACGACCCTACGTCGGACAAGCCCACGAAGCAAAAGAACCTCCACAAACGGCTTGTTGCAACCGCACGCAGCCTGAAAAAGCAGAAGCGGAAGCTAAAGACTGCGGAAGAGGCACTCAGGATCAGATGGAGTAAAGTAATCAATACCGCAGCGCATTAAAAGCTATCCGAGGAGAAAACTACTACCTGAATTCGACGAGGAGGCCTTAGAGCCCTCGCATTCAAAAAGTAAGAAAGCCACACGGTCGGATAGACGACCCCAGGGCCAGCTTAAAGCGGCAAGCAGCGCCGCACTTAAGCTTGTATGCGACCCACTTAAGGATCCGCATCATGGCCCAGCCAGGTACATTTACGGACCAAGAAAGCAAGCTCTCATAAGCAGTGCAATAAAGCCATTATCAGAATACGGCACACCCAAATACAGGGGTGCCGCACACCCGCTATGTTTCACCGATGAGGTCCTGGATTATGAATTTCCAGCGGGATTCAAACCCGTAAACATAGAGGCATATGATGGAACAACAGACCCTGGAGTCTGGATCGAGGATTATATCCTCCACATACATATGGCTCGAGGAGATGACCTCCACGCCATAAAATACTTACCCCTCAAGCTTAAAGGGCCAGCCCGGCATTGGCTTAAAAGCCTTCCTAAAAACACAATTGGAAGTTGGGAAGAGCTCGAGGACGCTTTTCGAGCACATTTTCAAGGGACCTATGTCCGCCCTCCGGATGCAGACGATCTTAGTCATATAACTCAACAGCCCGGAGAATCAGCTCGGCAATTCTGGAATAGATTTCTTACTAAAAAGAGTCAGATAGTCGACTGTCCGGACGCTGAAGCCTTAGCAGCTTTCAGGCATAATGTACGAGACGAATGGCTCGCCAGACACCTCGGCCAAGAAAAGCCAAGAACAATGGCCGCACTAACAAGCATCATGACCCGCTTTTGCGCAGGAGAAGATAGGTGGTTGGCAAGATGCAGCACCAGCGACCCAAGTACATCCGAAACTAGGGATGGAAACAGAAAACCGCGATGCAATAAGGACCGTCGTCGGACTAAGGAAAAAAGTCTGAAGAGCACGGCAGTTAAGCCGGATGAAAAAGCTCACGACAGAATCAGAAAAAGCCGCCCCTCCAAGATAACAGGGACGACCTATCCAACCTAAACAAAATCCTGGATAGGATATGTCAAATACACAGTACTCCCGGAAAGCCTGCTAACCATACCCACGGAGATTGTTGGGTTTTCAAACAATTCGGCAGACTCAACGCCGAACACAAGGGGCTCGATACACCAAGCGAAGACGAGGACGAACCCCAAAAGCAGAGTACCGGGAAACAAAAGAATTTCCCACAAGAAGTAAAAACAGTAAACTTACTCCACATAACAAAACGTGCGGCGCCCATAAAGGTATGCGCCCCACGGTCTATCCCAAAGGAATCCCGCCACTGGTTGTCAAAACCAATCATCTTTGATCATCTGGATTATTCTAGAAGTGTCAGGAACCTAGGCTGGACTGCCCTGGTACTCGATCCAATAATTGGCGGACTCCAGTTTCCAAATGTCCTTATGGACGGTGGCAGCGGACTCAACCTGATATATCAAGACTCAATTCGCCACATGGGGATCGACCCAAAAAGAATTCGCCGCAGCAAAACCTCCTTTCAAGGAGTAATGCCAGGTCCGGACACACATTGCAAGGGTTTTCTCCGGCTCGAGGTTATTTTCGGCTCTGCCAATAACTTCCGTCACGAAAAGCTGACCTTCCACATCGTCCCATTCTCAAGTCGCTATCAAGCACTGCTGGGACGCGAAGCTTTCGCCCGCTTTAACGCAATACCGCATTATGCATCTCTTATGCTTAAGATGCCTGGTCCACGCGGCATCATCTCCTTAGCGGGGAAGCAGTAAGGGCGCCTCCCCCAAGCGGAGGATTGTGCGGCCGCTTTAACAGCCCCACAATACAATGGCTTCACCAGCCAGAACATCGGAACAGGTCATTAAGACCACGAACACGGATAGACGAGTCCGGCACAAAAGTATCGTTGATAAAGGCTTAGTGGCCATATACCCCTGCACTAGGGGCTTCACACGTATAAAATAAGAGACAATGAAGCTCAATTTTCCATATTTTACTTTACACTTTGTTTATTTCATATAACTTTTGTTCGGCACGCCCCTTTTTCAACTTAGTTGCTCTCTTTTTTACGGATGAACCTTGTGCTGCGCCCGTCCAGGATACGGCACAACGGAGACACAGGCGCAGACGTGCAGTAGGAACCCGTTCCAAGGATTCTTTTCAGATTAAGACCCTGCGTAAACCTTTTTTACTGTCTCTTGTTGATACACATCCCCTGGTTCTATGACCAAGGAGGAGGCTGGCGTCTTGGCATGTGGCCACATCAGAATTCTTGCGCGTACCTGGACACTAGGGGCTTATACCTTAGAGCGTTACTTAGCCCGCTCTCATAAAGACCGAATACCTTAGGGAGTGTTCGGCGTCGCGAGTTTGGCCTTATATGCATCAGCTTCGAGTCATGATTTTGTTCAAATGTTGGGTTGCCCGGCTCCTGTGTTCGGCCGCCTTACGTTCCGCTCTATCGGCTAAGGCGGCACCAGGAGAACTACTGCGATTGTGCCCTGGTTCGGCCAGGCGAGCACCTCAGTAGAGAAAGCCGAAAACCGACTGTCATGATATGGCGTGAGACTGGTCAACCACTCGATGACTCTCCGGAATCTATAGGATTCCCCCGCATTAATGAAGGGTCGTTTCCCGGCCAGGCACATACGCGCCCCGAATTCGGGCGAGCGCAGTCGCCACCAGGGGCTACCTAAATAGTCCCATTGTCAAGCTCCTATGGCTAAGTGAAAGTGTTAAAGCATTATAGCCCGGTTGCCTAGCTCGCTGCGCTATCACCTCCTTTGTAGGACCAAGGCGTTGGATTAAGTGTGAAAATGCGCCTTCTGCGAGCACCCCCGCACTATGTGCGTGGGGGCTGAAGCCAACGACTGCCATCTTTCAGATTTTGTATGTATATATTAAAACGGCCGCACAGGAGGTGTTCCACATACTTGCAGGCACAAGTATAAAAGGCTACTACAATTCATCAAAATATTGCTTCATAATTACATATGCTATCAGAACATAGCATCCTTCGAGCACTGCGTCTCTATTACACGAGCGCCTTCAAGGACTTTCTGAAAATAGTGCTCGGAGGGTACTCGGCTTTGGTCCGAATCTCGGGATGCAACAACGGTGGTCTTCATCCCTGCCCAGTATGTCTTGACATGGGCAAGAGCCATCTGTGCGCCCTCTATGCATGCTGACCTCTTCATCGCATCGATACGTAGCACCGCACCAAGGGATTGCTGCACCAAGCCAAAATAACTCTTCGGCTCCGATCTCCCCGGCCACAGATGACCCAAGACGTACTTCATGGCGAGTCCGGACAATCTATTCAGTTCGGCCCATTGAGCCAGACGATCGTCCACTGCCAGTGGACGCTCTGGATTGTGGAACTGCGACCAGAAAAGCCTTTCCACTTCGTGATCTTCTTGATCTCGAAAGTGTTCGGTCGCATCAGCAGCACTCGCTGCCAAATCCAGATAGGTGTCCTTCGCACTCCACATCCGGTCCAACGGAGCAAACTTCGGATCGCCAAACTTCCTCTGCAGCATAAAGGGCTTTCCAGCCGCAATCTGTCCGGCCTGACGCAGCTCCCCCTTCGCAGCTCTCATCACAGAGCGAGAATCCTTGGCATCAACAACGGCCTTCTCTAAGTCCGTTTGTCTCGCCCGGTCTTCTTTCTCAAGAGACTTGAAACGGTCAGCAGCGCTTTTTAACTTCACGGCCATCTCCTTCTTGCTTCGGCAGTGAGCAGCCTGTTCGGCTCTCAGCTCTTCAAGTGCCTTCTCGGCAGCCGCATCACTTGTCCTGGCTTGTTCCTTAGCTCGGGCAAGTTCCGCCCGGAGACTCTCCACGGCGGCCGCACCATCTGCGTCAAGCACACACATTGTAAGATACTGGCATAAAAGCTCCTCTTACCAGATGCCGCCTGGGGAATTGCATACCTTGAGCATCATCAAGTCGCTCGTTGACGAGCGCGATGTCGGCATCTGCCACGTCAAGTTGCCGCTTTATCTCGGCAAAATCATAAGTTCGGCTCGATTCCGGACACTTCGCCACCTATATACAAAGGCCAAAATTAGACCTGGGATTATGATCCTCTGCGCGCCGTCAATTTTGACACCGCACAGAGTCTCAGGGGCTACTATCTGCACAGGGCGCATCTTGTTTATGCGCAACTGACAAAGAAGTACATCATCAAACGTACCTCAAAACCCGTCAGCAAACTTCTGACGGCCTCGTGCAATCCGCTTTCCGCGGAAGAAATCCTTCCAATCACCATACCCATCAATGCACGGTGCTCCTCTGAGATAGAAGCCCGCCCCAGCAGAATCATCAGCTCCTCCGACCGTGCACCAGAAAGTGCCGGACTCGTCCTATGACCTCCATCGAAGGCAGGACGCGGAGAACCTTGGGGGCCATATGGCTACCTTCCACCCCTGCCGGATTCGGAGAAACCCTCCGCGACGACACCTCAGGGTCGCCCGCCTCGCTAGGAGGTACGGCACGGGGAGGCGTTCCACTCTCCATCATCTCCGGAAGAAGATCCCCCGAAGACGAGCTCTGCTGAGAAGGGCTGAGGTCTGAGCTACAAGGTAAAATTTCGGTTAATCTTCTCAGATAAAAAGTAAGGATTTATCTCATCCCTCTAAAGGAAAATCTTTCTCTACTTACGGCTCGCTGGAGGGCTGATCCCCTTGGGGGCGTAGTTCGGCCGAGGATCTCCCCGGCACCGGACCCTCTGACGAGGACTTCTTCCCCCGCTTTGAGGCCATGGTCTCCGGGTCGTCAGAGGCGGCCCTCTTCTTCCCCCTAGGAGAGGAATTGTCGGTTCCTCCCTTCGGAGTAGCCTCCTTCAAGGAGGACATAGTTTCCTTGTCCTCCCCCTCACTTCCCTCCAAAGGCACGATCTTCAACATCCTAACTAGCACGGGATCCGGCCTGGTCTTAGGAAGGGGAGCCGGACACCTGATCAGCTTCGCCTTCGCTACCCACTCCTATTTAAAAGGACAGCTCTTTTAGGGGCGAGTTTATGACAATTTTACGGATAGCGAGTCCGGGCACAAGGTTACTTACTTGAGTATCCGAGCGATTGCAGCTTAAAGCTGCGTCCTCGGTCAAATCCGGACACATTGCTTGTGATCCGAAGAACATTTTATACATCTCCACGGGCGTTGCGCCCATAAAATGCTGGGGAGCTCGTGGTCCCTCCGGATTAAACTCCCACAGACGAAGGGAGCGACGTTTTCCGGGCAATGTTCGGCGAATCAGCATGACCTGCGTCACCTTGACCAGGTTGAGGTCTCTTTCTAAGAGATCCCTAATGCGGCCCTGCAACAGGGGCACGTCTTTGGATAACCCCCTATCTAATCCTTTATTGACCCATGACGCTAGCCGTGGTGGGGGACCCGAGGGAAAGGCAGGAGGCGCCACCCACTTGGCGCTCGTGGGAGCGGTGATATAGAACCACTCTCGTTGCCACAAGCCGAGCTCCTCTTGAAAGGAGCCCTCGGGCCATGGAGCATCGGGATTCTTACTTATGACAGCACATCCGCACTCTGCGTGCCGTCCCTCGATCATCTTCGGCTCCACTCCAAAAGTCTTGAGCCATAATCCGAAGTGAGGAGTAACACGGAGGAATGCTTTGCACACAACGATGAATGAGGAAATGTGGAGGATGGACTCCGGAGCTAGGTCATGAAATTCCAGCCCATAATAGAACATCAGCCCCCTCACGAAGGGATCCATCGGGAAGCCTAAACTACACGGCTGACATCCGCGGGGACTTGATCTTCGACGGATTCGAGCCACAGCCAAGCGCGCCGCACTGTCTTGATGGGCATGATATAGCTCTGCCGCCGAGCAGCGATTTGGAGGCCGCACACGCACCGGTTCCGACCATTGATTCGGAGCCTACTACGCCGATCGAGGATCAGCGGTTAGACGCTGCCTCAGGGGCTGCGATCTCAGAGGCGATCGAGCCGAACTCCAGCCCCGCACTCCGCATGGCCCGTGACTCTGAAGAGCCGGATTCCTCTCCGAACTCCGTGCCCCCCGCGCCCCCGCCGATCGAATCTGATTGGGCGCCGATAATGGAGTTCTCCGCCGCAGACATCTTTCAGCACTCGCCCTTCGGCGACATCCTGAATTCTCTAAAGTCTCTCTCTTTATCAGGAGAGCCCTGGCTGGACTACGGTCAGCAAGGTTGGGATACGGACGATGAAGAAATTCAAAACCCACCCACCACCCACCTCGTAGCCACCGTCGATGACTTAACCGACATGCTCGACTTCGACTCCGAAGACATCGACGGTATGGACGATGATGCAGGAGACAACCAAGAACCAATGCCTATAGGGCATTGGACAGCCACCTCATCTCACGATGTGTACATGGTGGATACCCCTAAAGGAAGCAACAACGAGGAAAATGGGGAGGGGGGTCGATCTCTCGAAAAACAATCAAAGCGTCAGCGTAAACACCGACCTAAGCCCCGCCTCGATAAAGACCCAGCCATAGAGCAGGATGAGCCGGTAGACGACGAGCATGCCTCAGAGCAACCGTCCCAACAAGACAACCCGGATGGAGAAACCGAACATTCCTCCCCCGGCGAAAATGGCATTCCAGACGACCCTACGCCGGACAAGCCCATGAAGCAGAAGAACCTCCACAAACGGCTCATTGCAACCGCACGCAGCCTGAAAAAGCAGAAGCGGAAGCTAAAGACTGCGGAAGAGGCACTCAGGATCAGATGGAGTAAAGTAATCAATACCGCAGACCAATACAGCGGTAGTCGCCGCATTAAAAGCTATCCGAGGAGAAAACTACTGCCTGAATTCGACGAGGATGCCTTAGAGCCCTCGCATTCAAAAAGTAAGAAAGCCACAGGGTCGGATAGACGACCCCAGGGCCAGCTTAAAGCGGCAAGCAGCGCCGCACTTAAGCCTGTGTGCGACCCACTTAAGGATCCGCATCATGGCCCAGCCAGGTCCTTTTACGGACCAAGAAAGCAAGCTCTCGTAAGCAGTGCAATAAAGCCATTATCAGAATACGGCACACCCAAATACAGGGGTGCCGCACACCCCCTATGTTTCACCGATGAGGTCCTGGATTATGAATTTCCAGCGGGATTCAAACCCGTAAACATAGAGGCATATGATGGAACAACAGACCCTGGAGTCTGGATCGAGGATTATATCCTCCACATACATATGGCTCGAGGAGATGACCTCCACGCTATAAAATACTTTGCCCTCAAGCTTAAAGGGCCAGCCCGGCATTGGCTTAAAAGCCTTCCTGAAAACACAATTGGAAGTTGGGAAGAGCTCGAGGACGCTTTCCGAGCAAATTTTCAAGGGACCTATGTCCGCCTTCCGGATGCAGACGATCCTAGTCATATAACTCAACAGCCCGGAGAATCAGCTCGGCAATTCTGGAATAGATTTCTTACTAAAAAGAGTCAGATAGTCGACTGTCCGGACGCTGAAGCCTTAGCAGCTTTCAGGCATAATGTACGAGACGAATGGCTCGCCAGACACCTCGGCCAAGAAAAGCCAAGAACAATGGCCGCACTAACAAGCATCATGACCCGCTTTTGCGCAGGAGAAGATAGCTGGTTGGCAAGATGCAGCACTAGCGACCCAAGTACATCCGAAACTAGGGATGGAAACAGAAAACCGCGACGCAATAAGGACCATCGTCGGACTAAGGAAAAGTCTGAAGAGCACGACAGTTAACGCCGGATGAAAAAGCTCACGACAGAATCAGAAAAAGCCGCCCCTCCAAGATAACAGGGAGGACCTATCCAACCTAAACAAAATCCTGGATAGGATATGTCAAATACACAGTACTCCCGAAAAGCCTGCTAACCATACCCACAGAGATTGGTGGGTTTTCAAACAATTCGGCAGACTCAACGCCGAACACAAGGGGCTCGATACACCAAGCGAAGACGAGGACGAACCCCAAAAGCAGAGTACCGGGAAACAAAAGAATTTCCCACAAGAAGTAAAAACAGTAAACTTACTCCACATAACAAAACGTGCGGCGCCCATAAAGGTACGCGTCCCATGGTCTATCCCAAAGGAATCCCGCCACTGGTTGTCAAAACCAATCATCTTTGATCATCTGGATTATTCTAGAAGTGTCAGGAACCCAGGCTTGACTGCCCTGGTACTCGATCCAATAACTGGCGGACTCCAGTTTCCAAATGTCCTTATGGACGGTGGCAGCGGACTCAACCTGATATATCAGGACTCAATTCGCCACATGGGGATCGACCCAAAAAGAATTCGCCGCAGCAAAACCTCCTTTCAAGGAGTAATGCCAGGTCCGGACACGCATTGCATGGGTTTTCTCCGGCTCGAGGTTATTTTCGGCTCTGCCAATAACTTCTGTCGTGAAAAGCTAACCTTCCACATCGTCCCATTCTCAAGTCGCTATCAAGCACTGCTGGGACGCGAAGCTTTCGCCCGCTTTAACGCAATACCGCATTATGCATCTCTTACGCTTAAGATGCCTGGTCCACGCGGCATCATCTCCTTAGCGGGGAAGCAGTAAGGGCGCCTTCCCCAAGCGGAGGATTGTGCAGCCGCTTTAACAGCCCCAGAATACAATGGCTTCACCAGCTAGAACATCGGAACAGGTCATTAAGACCACGGACACGGATAGACAAGTCCGGCACAAAAGTATCGTTGATAAAGGCTTAGTGGCCATATACCCCTGCACTAGGGGCTTCACACGTATAAAATAAGAGACAATGAAGCTCAATTTTCCATATTTTACTTTACACTTTGTTTATTTCATATAACTTTTGTTCGGCACGCCCCTTTTTCAACTTAGTTGCTCTCTTTTTTACAGATGAACGTCGTGTTGCGCCCGTCCAGGATACGGCACAACGGAGACACAGGCGCAGACGTGCAGTAGGAACCCGTTCCAAGGATTCTTTTCAGATTAAGACCCTGCGTAAACCTTTTTTACTGTCTCTTGTTGATACACATCCCCTAGTTCTATGACCAAGGAGGAGGCTGGCGTCTTGGCATGTGGCCACGTCAGAATTCTTGCGCGTACCTGGACACTAGGTGCTTATACCTTAGAGCGTTACTTAGCCCGCTCTCATAAAGACCGAATACCTTAGGGAGTGTTCGGCGTCACGAGTTTGGCCTTATATGCATCAGCTTCGAGTCATGATTTTGGTCAAATGTTGGGTTGCCCGGCTCCTGTGTTCGGCCGCCTTACGTTTCGCTCTATCGGCTAAGGCGGCACCAGGAGAACTACTGCGATTGTGCCCTGGTTCGGCCAGGCGAGCACCTCAGTAGAGAAAGCCGAAAACCGACTGTCATGATATGGCGTGAGACTGGTCAACCACTCGATGACTCTCCGGAATCTATAGGATTCCCCCGCATTAACGAAGGGTCGTTTCCCGGCCAGGCACATACGCGCCCCGAATTCGGGCGAGCGCAGTCGCCACCAGGGGCTACCTAAATAGTCCCATTGTCAAGCTCCTATGGCTAAGTGAAAGTGTTAAAGCATTATAGTCCGGTTGCCTAGCTCGCTGCGCTATCACCTCCTTTGTAGGACCAAGGCGTTGGATTAAGTGTGAAAATGCGCCTTCTGCGAGCACCCCCGCACTATGTGCGTGGGGGCTGAAGCCAACGACTGCCATCTTTCAGATTCTGTATGTATATCTTAAAACGGCCGCAGAGGAGGTGTTCCACATACTTGCAGGCACAAGTATAAAAGGCTACTACAATTCATCAAAATATTGCTTCATAATTACATATGCTATCAGAACATAGCATCCTTCGAGCACTGCGTCTCTATTACACGAGCGCCTTCAAGGACTTCCTGAAAATAGTGCTCGAAGGGTACTCGGCTTTGGTCCGAATCTCGGGATGCAACAACGGTGGTCTTCATCCCTGCCCAGTATGTCTTGACATGGGCAAGAGCCATCCGTGCGCCCTCTATGCATGCTGACCTCTTCATCGCATCAATACGTAGCACCGCGCCAAGGAATTGCTGCACCAAGCCGAAATAACTCTTCGGCTCCGATCTCCCCGGCCACAGATGACCCAAGACGTACTTCATGGCGAGTCCGGACAATCTATTCAGTTCGGCCCATTGAGCCAGACGATCGTCCACTGCCAGTGGACGCTCTGGATTGTGGAACTGCGACCAGAAAAGCCTTTCCACTTCGTGATCTTCTTGATCTCGAAAGTGTTCGGTCGCATCAGCAGCGCTCGCTGCCAAATCCAGATAGGTGTCCTTCGCACTCCACATCCGGTCCAACGGAGCAAACTTCGGATCGCCAAACTTCCTCCGCAGCATAAAGGGCTTTCCAGACGCAATTTGTCCGGCCTGACGCAGCTCCTCCTTCGCAGCTCTCATCGCAGAGCAAGCATCCTTGGCATCAACAATGGCCTTCTCTAAGTCCGTTTGTCTCGCCCGGTCTTCTTTCTCAAGAGACTTACAACGGTCAGCAGCGCTTTTTAACTTCACGGCCATCTCCTTCTTGCTTCGGCAGTGAGCAGCCTGTTCGGCTCTCAGCTCTTCAAGTGCCTTCTCGGCAGCCGCATCACTTGTCCTGGCTTGTTCCTTAGCTCGGGCAAGTTCCGCCCGGAGACTCTCCATGGCGGCGGCACCATCTGCGTTAAGCACACACATTGTAAGATACTGGCATAAAAGCTCCTCTTACCAGATGCCGCCTGGGGAATTGCATACCTTGAGCATCATCAAGTCGCTCATTGACGAGCGCGATGTCGGCATCTACCACGTCAAGTTGCCGCTTTATCTCCGCAAAATCATAAGTTCGGCTCGATTCCGGACACTTCGCCACCTATATACAAAGGCCAAAATTAGACCTGGGATTATGATCCTCTGCGCGCCGTCAATTTTGACACCGCACAGAGTCTCAGGGGCTACTATCTGCACAGGGCACATCTTGTTTATGCGCAACTGACAAAGAAGTACATCATCAAACGTACCTCAAAACCCGTCAGCAAACTTCTGACGGCCTCGTGCAATCCGCTTTCCGCGGATGAAATCCTTCCAATCACCATACCCATCAATGCACGGTGCTCCTCTGAGATAGAAGCTCGCCCCAGCAGAATCATCAGCTCCTCCGATCGTGCACCAGAAAGTGTCGGACTCGTCCTATGACCTCCATCGAAGGCAGGACATGGAGAACCTTGGGGGGGCATATGGCTACCTTCCACCCCTGCCGGATTCGGAGAAACCCTCCATGACGACACCTCAGGGTCGCCCGCCTCACTAGGCGGTACGGCAGGGGGAGCCGTTCCACTCTCCATCATCTCCGGAAGAAGATCCCCCGAAGAGGAGCTCTGCTGAGAAGGGCTGAGGTCTGAGCTACAAGGTAAAATTTCGGTTAATCTTCTCAGATAAAAAGTAAGGATTTCTCTCATCCCTCTAAAGGAAAATCTTTCTCTACTTATGGCTCGTTGGAGGGCTGATCCCCTTGGGGGCGTAGTTCGGCCGAGGATCTCCCTGGCGCCGGACCCTCTGACGAGGACTTCTTCCCCCGCTTTGAGGCCATGGTCTCCGGGTCGTCAGAGGCAGCCCTCTTCTTCCCCCTAGGAGAGGAATTGTCGGTTCCTCCCTTCGGAGTAGCCTCCTTCAAGGAGGCCATAGTTTCCTTGTCCTCCCCCTCACTTCCCTCCAAAGGCACGATCTTCAACATCCTGACTAGCACGGGATCCGGCCTGGTCTCAGGAAGGGGAGCCGGACACCTAATCAACTTCGCCTTCGCTACCCACTCCTATTTAAAAGGACAGCTCTTTTAGGGGCGAATTTATGACAATTTTACGGATAGCGAGTCCGGGCACAAGGTTACTTACTTGAGTATCCGAGCGATTGCAGCTTAAAGCTGCGTCCTCGGTCAAATCCGGACACATTGCTTGTGATCCGAAGAACATTTTATACATCTCCACGGGCGTTGCGCCCATAAAATGCTGGAGAGCTCGTGGTCCCTCCAGATTAAACTCCCACAGATGAAGGGAGCGACGTTTGCCGGGCAATGTTCGGCGAATCAGCATGACCTGCGTCACCTTGACCAGGTTGAGGTCTCTTTCTAAGAGATCCCTAATGCGGCCCTGCAACAGGGGCACATCTTTGGATAACCCCCAATCTAATCCTTTGTTGACCCATGACGCTAGCCGTGGTGGGGGACCCGAGCGAAAGGCAGGAGGCGCCACCCACTTGGCGCTCCTAGGAGCGGTGATATAGAACCTCTCTCGTTGCCACAAGCCGAGCTCCTCTTGAAAGGAGCCCTCGGGCCATGGAGCATCGGCATTCTTACTTATGACAGCACCTCCGCACTCTGCATGCCGTCCCTCGATCATCTCCACTCCAAAAGTCTTGAGCCATAATCCGAAGTGAGGAGTAACACGGAGGAACGCTTCGCACACAACGATGAATGAGGAAATGTGGAGGATGGACTCCAGAGCTAGGTCATGAAATTCCAGCCCATAATAGAACATCAGCCCCCTCACGAAGGGATCCATCGGGAAGCCTAAACCCCGAAGGAAGTGAGACATGAACACTACGCTCTCACCAGGCTGGGGACTGGGAATAGCCTGCCTTTGAGTAGGCAACCTATGCAAAATTTCGGCGGTCAAAAACTTAGCCTCTCTCAACCTTAGCACGTCCTCCTCCGTGACGGAGGAGGGCATCCATCGGCCTTGAAGGTCGGAACCGGACATTGTCAAAGGTCTGAAGCGCCTGGAATCTGGAGCCTAGGGTGTTGGAACTCGAGGCGACAGGCAAACTTGTTTTGAGATTGGAGAAAAGGAGTAAGGCCTTGGTCTCTTTATAAGAGGTTGAATACCAGGAGCCCTCCCCGTAACCGTTTGGGACTCGCCTTTAATCGAGAAAACATGCTAACGGGCACGATTGGGTTACCCACGTCCGTATTGATGAGAATCCCGTAAATAAAGGGGACACAATCTCTGCTTTGACAAGACGTGCCAAAGAAACCACTTCGCAAAACACGCTGAGGTGGAGAAGTGAAAATGATTTGGATAAAGGCTTGGCCATAGTGTGATGTCACGCTGCGGAATACGTCAGCAGATTAGATTTGTGTTAATATTATTCTCTCTATGGCAATACATGGAAGCTTATTTTGTAGAGCCGGACACTACTCTTAGTGTTTACAAACTTTTATGAAGAATTTGGAGGAGGAACCCGCCTTGCAATGTCGAAGACAATCTGCGCGCCGGACTCGTTGTCATTGAAGCCAGGTTCAGGGGCTACTGAGGGAGTCCTAGATTAGGGGGTGTTCGGGTAGCCGGACTATACCTTTAGCCGGACTCCAGGACCATGAAGATACAAGATTGAAGACTCCGTCCCGTGTCCGGATGGGACTTTCCTTGGCGTGGAAGGCAAGCTTGGCGATGTGGATATTCAAGATCTCCTACCATTGTAACCGACTTTGTGTAACCCTAACCCTCTCTGGTGTCTATATAAACCGGAGGGTTTTAGTCCGTAGGACAACTTCATCATACAACAATCATACCATAGGCTAGCTTCTAGGGTTTAGCCTCCTTGATCTCGTGGTAGATCTACTCTTGTACTACCCATATCATCAATATTAATCAAGCAGGACATAGGGTTCTACCTCCATCAAGAGGGCCCGAACCTAGGTAAAACATTGTGTCCCTTGTCTCCTGTTACCATCCGGCCTAGACGCACAGTTCGGGACCCCCTACCCGAGATCCGCCGGTTTTGACACCGACACCAGGGATGCAGTTTTGTTTTCGGCGTGGAGTGCTATGTCTGGATCACTAGCAAGAGTGATTATGCGGTTGGGCCCGGGCATCTTAAGCTTCATATACCCATAGTAAGGTATAGCCTGGAAGCGTGTAAATGCATCTCACCCCAATAGGGCGTGATATCCACTGTTGAAAGGGGCCACTTGGAAGGTTAGTTCTTCGGTCTGATAGTTCTCCGGTGTGCCGAATACCACGTCGAGTGTGATTTTTCCCGTGCATCGCGCCTCCCGACTAGGAATAATTCCCCAGAAGGTCGTGCTACTTTGCTTGATGCGGCTCTTGTCTATTTCCATTTTACTGAGTGTATCCTCGTAAATGAGGTTTAGTCCGCTGCCGCCGTCCATGAGAACCTTGGTGAGCCAAAAGCCGTCCACGATTGGACTGAGGACCAAGGCGGCTGGGGCCCGGATTGTCCTGGATTTTGGTTCGTCGTTGGCATTGAAAGTTATGGTTGTGTCGTTCCAAGGGTTTGTTGCTGCAATTTGGCAGACTTCGGCGAGGTTGTGGAGTGCCCTTTTACGCTTATTGTTTGAAGCGAAAGTCTTGAAGACCGTCAGAACTCTGAGGTCGTCGTCTTCTGGAGGATATTTCTCTGGGTTATTTTTGGTGAGGATATCCTCGTCGCTGTTGGCCACCTGCCGGAGTATCCAACATGCTCTAAGGCTGTGAGCTGATACATTATACGGTGTTGTGTGTAGCTTGCATGGTCCATCGAGCCATCCCTCCGGGACGGTTCCGCGTCCCGTAATGGGCTTATATTTCTTTGTCATTGGGTCAGGCGGGCCACTAGGGATTGGGTGGAAACCGGCGGTTCCTAGCAGGCTGCCTGAGTTTTCCAGGCGCTTTCCATTGCGCAGTACTTGTATACTATGGTTGCCAAGTCTGCGAAGCGTGATATGCAACAACGGTTGATGGCATTGAGGATTCCTTCATCCGTGCAATTGCCGCAGAATGCTGAGATCGCGTCTTCGTCACGGCAATCTTCAATCTTATCTTTGACAAGGAGGAATCTGGCCGGGAAGTGGTGGGTTGTTTCCTTATACTGCTGCCGTATGCCCATGAGAGCGCTTATGTCTGGGTTGGTGGGTGGGTGGGTTGAAATCCGAACCCTGACCCAATTTAGAATCCGGAGTTTGAAGAATCTCCGGATTTAGTAGGTCAGGCTCCGGGATGTCAGTTGATTTTTTGGGCTTGCCATTCGATTCTATGTTCGAAGGACAGGACATGTCTTTCTGCAGGTAGGTGTCTGGCTCTTCAAGTTCGGAGATCCGAATGTAGTTCGTCCTTAATATAGAGGAAGAGTTGTCGTCTTGCTCCTCTACTACCGCTATTTGATGGGTGATCAGCGGAGTTTTAATTTCTCTCTGGTCGGGTTTAAGCCCAATCCGATCATAGTATGTGGCGACCCCTAGGGCGGCGATGCGATCTAGGAGCTCGTTTAAAGATGACAGCTCTACCGGATCCATCTGCTTGGAGTACTTGGAGTCAACATGAAGGGGATTTTTGATGACCCGAGTAGTCATCGTCGGCTTAATGGCCGAAAGGGCGGCCATAATGAAGCCGCCCAGCCGGAGGGTTTGGCCTGGGGCCAGTGTTCCTCCGGAGGTGACTTTATCCTTGAGAACAAGGCGAGCCATCAATCCTATCTTTCGACGGCGCAGTGGAACTCTGAATGAAAGCACCAATGTCGGTGTCAAAACCGGCGGATCTCGGGTAGAGGGTCTCGAACTATGCATCTAGGATCGATGGTAATAGGAGGCGGGGGACACAATGTTTACCCAGGTTTGGGCCCTCTCTATGGGGGTAATACCCTACTTCCTGCTTGATTGATCTTGATGAATATGAGTATTACAAGAGTTGATCTACCACGAGATCATAATGGCCAAACCCTAAAAGTATAGCCTGTCTGACTATGATTATGAGGATATCTATCTATGGACCTGACCCTCACGTTTATATAAACACCGGGGGGTCTAGGGTTACATAAGGTCGGTTACAGAGAAAGGAATCTTCATATTTGATCGCCGAGCTTGCCTTCCACGCCAGGGAGAGTCCCATCCGGACACGGGTAGAGTCTTCGGTCTTTGCATCTTCACAGCCCATCAGTCCGGCCCATATCCAATAGGTCGGACACCCAAGGACCCCTTAGTCCAGGACTCCCTCAACGAGTGCAGCCGGGCACAGTAGCAACGTAGCAGCGGAGGCGGTAAGCGACAGCAGCAGCATCAGATAGGAGCACCACAACGAGTGAGCATGGGGCACGTGGGGGCGCAGGCGGCAACGGGCGAGCCAGGCGCGATCATGACGTGTCGGGCGGCAGCGAGTGAGCCGAGCATGGCCAGGACACATTGGGTGCACGCGCCGGCATCGCAGGGGCGTGAGGAGCGCGGCAACGTGCGTGGCGACTGTGAGCTCAAGCGGGAGGTGCAGCGGCCTACGACAGGGGGGGGAGTGGGGAATGGAGCGAGGAGCTAATAGGGGAAGCACACGACAGACCAACGAGAGGTTAGGAGCAGCAGAGACGACGAATCCTTGATGGTTGAAGACGGCACCGAGGTTGAAGATGACGTGATCCGCTCGATGTGGAGCTCTCCAGCTCGAGCTTGAAGCCGTGGATGACGAAGAAGGTCACGGCAGAGCTGCTGGATGTTGGGGAACGTAGCAGAATTTTAAAATTTTCTACGCATCACCAAGATCAATCTATGGAGTCATCTAGCAACGAGAGAGAGGAGTGCATCTACATACCCTTGTAGATCGCGAGCGGAAGCATTCAAGAGAACAGGGTTGATGGAGTCGTACTCGTCGTGATCCAAATCACCAATGACCGAGCGCCGAACGGACGGCACCTCCGCGTTCAACACACGTACGGTTGGGGAAGACGTCTCCTCCTTCTTGATCCAGCAAGGGGGAAGGAGAGGTTGATGGAGATCCAGCAGCACGACGGCGTGGTGGTGGAAGCAGCGGGGATCTCGGCAGGGCTTCGCCAAGCTCAGTGAGAGGGAGAGGTGTTACGAGGGGAGAGGGAGGCGCCAGGGGCTAGGGTGCGGTTCCCATGCGCCTCCCCACTATATATAGGGGTGGAGGGGGCTGGTTTCTTGCCCTCCAAGTCCATTGGGGCGTTGGCAAAGGTGGGGGAAAGAAATCCCATCATTTCCCTTCCCCACCGATTGTTATCCCCCCTTTTTAGGGATCTTGATCTTATCCCTTCGGGATATGATCTTATTCCTTCTAAGGGGGGATCTTGGTGCGCCTTGACCAGGGGTGTGGATCCTTGCCCCCACTACCCACGTTCATGTGGGTCCCCCCATGCAGGTGGGCCCCACTCCGGAACCTTCTAGAACCTTCCCGGTACAATACCGAAAAATCCCGAACATTTTCCGGTGGCCAAAATAGGACTTCCCATATATAAATCTTTACCTCCGGACCATTCCGGAACTCCTCGTGACATCCGGGATCTCATCTGGGACTCCGAACAACTTCCGGGTTACCGCATACTAATATCTCTACAACCCTACCGTCACCGAACCTTAAGTGTGTAGACCCTACGGGTTCGGGAGACATGCAGACATGACCGAGACAACTCTCCGGCCAATAACCAACAGCACCCACATGTTCCACGATGATCTCATCGGATGAACCACGATGTCGAGGATTCAATCAATCCCGTATTCAATTCCCTTTGTCCAGCGGTATTGTACTTGCCCAAGATTCGATCGTCGGTATCCGATACCTTGTTCAATCTCGTTACCGGCAAGTCTCTTTACTCGTTCCGTAGCACATCATCCCGTGATCAACTCCTTGGTCATATTGTGCACATTATGATGATGTCCTACCGAGTGGGCCCAGAGATACCTCTCCGTTACACGGAGTGACAAATCCCAGTCTCGATTCGTGCCAACCCAATAGACACTTTCGGAGATACCTGTAGTGAACCTTTATAGACACCCAGTTACGTTGTGACGTTTGGCACACCCAAAGCACTCCTACGGTATCCGGGAGTTGCACAATCTCATGGTCTAAGGAAATGATACTTGACATTAGAAAAGCTTTAGCATACGAACTACACGATCTTTGTGCTAGGCTTAGGATTGGGTCTTGTCCATCACATCATTCTCCTAATGATGTGATCCCGTTATCAACGACATCCAATGTCCATGGTCAGGAAACCGTAACCATCTATTGATCAACGAGCTAGTCAACTAGAGGCTTACTAGGGACAAGGTGTTGTCTATGTATCCACACATGTATCTGAGTTTCCTATCAATACAATTCTAGCATGGATAATAAACGATTATCATGAACAAGGAAATATAATAATAACCAATTTATTATTGCCTCTAGGGCATATCTCCAACAGTCTCCCACTTGCACTAGAGTCAATAATCTAGTTCACATCGCCATGTGATTAACACTCACAGGTCACATCGCCATGTGACCAACATCCAAAGATTTTACTAGAGTCACTAATCTAGTTCACATCACTATGTGATTAATACTCAATGAGTTCTAGGTTTGATCATGTTATGCTTGTGAGAGAGGTTGTAGTCAACGGGTCTTGCCATATTCAGATCCCTATGTATTTTGCAAAACTTTATATCGTAGATGCTGCTACCACGTTCCACTTGGAGCTATTCCAAATTATTGCTCCATTATACGTATCCGGCATCTCTACTCAGAGCTATCCGGATAGGTGTTAAGCTTGCATCGACATAACTCTTCATGTCGAACTCTTTATCACCTCCATAACCGAGAAACATTTCCTTATTCCTCTAAGGATAATTTTGACCGCTATCTGGTGATCCATTCCTAGATCACCTTTGTACCCTCTTGCCAGACATGTGGCAAGGCACACATTAGGTGCAGTACTTCAGCATGGCATACCGTATAGAGCCTATGACAAGAGCATAGGGGACGACCTTCGTCCTTCCTCTTTCTTCTGCCGTGGTCAAGCTTTGAGTCTTACTCAACTTCACACCTTACAACTCAGGTAAGAACCCCTTCTTTGACTGATCTATTTTGAACTCCTTCAAAAACATGTCGAGGTGTGCGTTCTTTCAAAGTATCATCAGGCGTTTTGATCTATATCTATAGATCTTGATGCCCAATATGTAAGCAGCTTTATCCAGGTCTTCCTTTGAAAAACACTCTTCAAACAACCGTTTATGCTTTCCAGAAATTCTACATCATTTCGAATCAACAATATGTCATCCACATATACTTATCAGAAATGTTGTAGTGCTCCCACTCACTTTCTTGTAAATACAAGTTTCTAGCAAACATTGTATAAAACCTAAAAGCTTTGATCACTCCATCAAAACATATATTTCGATTCCGAGATGCTTGCTCTAGTCCATAGAAGGATTGCTGGAGCTAGCATACCTTTTAGCATCCTTAGAATCGACAAAACCTTTTATTGTATCACATACAACTTTTCTTACGAAAACTTGGTAAGAAAACTTGTTTTGACATCCATCTGTAAGATTTCATAATCGAAAAATACAGCTAGTGCTAACATGATTCCGACGGACTTAAGCATCGCTACGGGTGAGAAATTCTCATCGTAGTCAACTCCTTGAACTTGTGAAAAGACTCTTTCCCACAAGTCTAGCTTCATAGACGGTAACATTACCGCCCACGTCCATCTTCTTCTTAAAGATCCATTTATCTCAATGGCTTGCCGATCATCGGGCAAGTCCACCAAAGTCCATACTTTGTTCTGATATATGGATCCTATCTCGGATTTCATGGCTTCTAACCATTTGTCGGAATACGGGCCCACCAACGCTTCTCCATAGCTCGTAGGTTCATTGTTGTCTAACAACATGGTATCTAAGACAGGATTACCGTACCACTTAGGAGTAGTACATATCCTTGTCGACCTACGAGGTTCGATAGCAACTTGATCTGAAGCTTCATGATCACTATCATTAACTTCCTATTCAACGGACGTAGGCGCCACAGAAAACATCTTTCTGTGTTGCATCACTCTCTGGTTGAAGTAAAGGTTCGACAACCTCATCAAGTTCTATCTTCCTCCCACTCAATTCTTTCGAGAGAAACTCCTTCTCGAGAAAGGACCCGTTCTTAGCGACAAACAATTTGCCCTTGGATCTGAGATAGAAGGTATACCCTACTGTCACCTTTGGGTATCCTATGAAGATGTGTTTGTCCGCTTTGGGTTCGAGCTTCTCCGGCTGAAGCCTTAAGCATCGCAGCCCCAAACATTAAGAAACGAGAACTTTGGTTTCTTGCCAAACCAATGTTCATACGACGTCATCTCAACGGACTTAGATGGTGTCCTATCTAAAGTGAATGCAGCTGTCTCTAACGCATAACCTCAAAATGAAAACGGTAGATTGATAAGAGACATCATAGATCGCACCATATCTCATAGTGTTCGATTACGACGTCCGGACACACCATTACCTTGTGGTGTTCCAGGTGGCTTCAACTGTGAAACAATTCCACAATGTCTTAAGTGATTGCCAAACTCATAACTCAGAAAATCCCCTTTTGATCAGATCGTAGGAACATGATCTTATTGTTATGATGATTCTTAACTTCACTCTGAAATCGCTTGAACTTTTCAAACGTTTCAGACTTGTGCTTCATTAAGTAGATATACCTATATCTACCCAAATCGTCAGTGAAGATGAGGAAATAGCGATATCCACCGCACGCTTCAATTCTCATTGGATCACACGCATCAGCATGCATGATTTCCAACAAGTCACTTGCCCGTTTCATTGTACCTGAAAACGGGGTCTTAGTCATCCTGTCCATGAGGCATGGCTCGCATGTGTCAAGTGATTCAAAATCAAGTGACTCCAAACATCCATCGACATGGAGTTTCTTCATGCATCTTACGCCAATATGACCTTAGCGGCAGTGCCACGAGAAAGTGGTACTATCATTATTAACTCTACATCTTTTGGCGTGAACATGTGTATTACCACGACCGAGATTCAATGAACCATTCACATAGGGTGCATGACCATGAAAGGTATCATTCATGTAAACAGAATAACCATTATTCTCTAATTTAAATGAATAACCGTATTGCAATGAACATGATCTAATCATATTCATGCTCAACGTTGACACCTGATGACATTTATCTAGGTTCAATACTAATCCTAAAGGCAGATGGAGCGTGCGATGGTGATCTCATCAACTTTGGAAACACTTCCAACACACATCGTCACCTCGCCCTTAGCCAGTCTCCATTTAGTCCGTAGCTTTTGCTTCAAGTCTCCAATAATAGCAACTGAAGCGGTACCCAATACCCAGGTGCTACCAGGAGTCTAGTGAGGTACACATTAATAACACGTATATACTTTGTTGAAGTTGCCAGCCTTCTTATCTACCATGCATTTGGGGTAATCCCGCTACCAGTGACCATTCCCCTTACAATAGAAGCACTCAGTCTCGGGTTTGGGTTCAACCTTGGGTTCCTTCACTGGAGCAGCAACTGGTTTGCCATCCATGAAGTTTCCCTTCTAGCCCTTGCCCTTCTTGAAACCAGTGGTCTTGTTAAACCATCAACACTTGATGCTCCTTCTTTGATTTCTACCTTTTGCGGTCTTAAGCACCGCGAACAGCTCCGGGATCTACTCCATCCCTTGCATGTCATAGTTCATCACGAAGATCTAGTAGCTTAGTGATAGTGGCTAGAGACATCTATCAATCACTATATTATCTGGAAGTTTAACTCCCACTTGATTTAAGTGATTGTAGCACCCAGACATTCTAAGCACATGCTCATTAGCTGAGCTATTCTCCTCCATCTTGTTGGCAAAAGAACTTGTCAGAGGTCTCACACCTCTCAACACGGGCATGAGCCTGAAATCCCAATTTCAGCTCTTGGAACATCTCATATGTTCTATGGTGTTCAAAACGTCATTGGAATCCCGATTCTAAGCCGTAAAGTATGGTGCACTAAACTATCATGTAGTCATCAGGATGTGTCTTTCAGGTGTTCACAACATCCACAGACGACATTGTAGGGGTTTGCACATCGAGCGGTGCATCAAAGACGTAAGCCTTCTGTGTAGCAGTGAGGACACTCCTCGGACTACGGACCTAGTCCGCATCATTGCTTACAATATCTTTCAACTTAATCTTTCTCTAGGAACGTATTGAAACAGGGAGCTACAATGTGAGCTATTTATCTACAACATATTTGCGAAGACAATTTAGACTATGTTCATGATAATTGAGTTCATCTAATCAAATTATTTAATGAACTCCCACTCAGATAGACATCCCTCTAGTCATCTAAGTGAAGCATGATCCGAATCGACTAGGCCGTGTCCGATCATCACGTGAGACGGACTAGTCATCAACGGTAAACATCTCATGTTGATCGTATCTTCTATACAACTCATGTTCGACCTTTCGGTCTTCCGTGTTCCGAGGCCATGTCTGTACATGCTAGGCTCGTCAAGTCAACCTAAGTGTATTGCGTGTGTAAATCTGGCTTACACCCGTTGTATTTGAACGTTAGAATCTATCACACCCGATCATCACGTGGTGCTTCGAAACGACGAACCTTCGCAATGGTGCATAGTTAGGGGGAACACTTTCTTGAAATTATTGCGAGGGATCATCTTATTTAAGCTACCGTCGTTCTAAGCAAATAAGATGTAAAACATGATAAACATCACATGCAATCAAATAGTGACATGATATGGCCAATATCATTTTGCTCCTTTTGATCTCCATCTTCGGGGCTCCATGATCATCGTTGTCACCGGCATGACACCATGATCTCCATCATCGTGTCTTCTTGAAGTTGTCTCGTCATCTATTACTTATACTACTATGGCTAATGCTTTAGCAATAAAGTAAAGTAATTACATGACGTTTATGTTGACACGCGGGTCATAAATAAATTAAGACAACTCCTATGGCTCCTGCCGGTTGTCATACTCATCGACATGCAAGTCGTGCTTCCTATTACAAGAACATGATCAATCTCATACATCACATATATCATTCATTACATCCTTTTGGCCATATCACATCACAAGGCATATGCTGCAAAAACAAGTTAGACGTCCTCTAATTGTTGTTGCAAGTTTTTACGTGGCTGCTATAGGTTTCTAGCAAGAACGTTTCTTACCTACACGAAAACCACAACGTGATATGCCAATTTCTATTTACCCTTCATAAGGACCCTTTTCATCGAATCCGATCCGACTAAAGTGGGAGAGACAGACACCCGCTAGCCACCTTATGCAACTAGTGCATGTCAGTCGGTGGAACCAGTCTCACGTAAGAGTACGTGTAAGGTCGGTCCGGGCCGCTTCATCCCACGATGCCGCCGAATCAAGATAAGACTAGTAATGGCAAGCAAATTGACAATATCGACGCCCACAACTGCTTTGTGTTCTACTTGTGCATAGAAACTACGCATAGACCTGGCTCATGATGCCACTGTTGGGGAACGTAGCAGAATTTTAAAATTTTCTACGCATCACCAAGATCAATCTATGGAGTCATCTAGCAACGAGAGAGAGGAGTGCATCTATATACCCTTGTAGATCGCGAGCGGAAGCGTTCAAGAGAACGGGGTTGATGGAGTCGTACTCGTCGTCATCCAAATCACCGATGACCGAGCGCCGAACGGACGGCACCTCCGCGTTCAACACACGTACGGTTGGGGAAGACGTCTCCTCCTTCTTGATCCAGCAAGGGGGAAGGAGAGGTTGATGGAGATCCAGCAGCACGACGGCGTGGTGGTGGAAGCAGCGGGGATCTCGGCAGGGCTTCGCCAAGCTCAGCGAGAGGGAGAGGTGTTACGAGGGGAGAGGGAGGCGCCAGGGGCTAGGGTGCGGCTCCCATGCGCCTCCGCACTATATATAGGGGTGGAGGGGGCTGGTTTCTTGCCCTCCAAGTCCATTGGGGCGTTGGCAAAGGTGGGGGAAAGAAATCCCATCATTTCCCTTCCCCACCGATTGTTATCCCCCCTTTTTAGGGATCTTGATCTTATCCCTTCGGGATATGATCTTATTCCTTCTAAGGGGGGATCTTGGTGTGCCTTGACCAGGGGTGTGGGTCCTTGCCCCCACTACCCACGTTCATGTGGGTCCCCCCATGCAGGTGGGCCCCACTCCGGAACCTTCTAGAACCTTCCCGGTACAATACTGAAAAATCCCGAATATTTCCGGTGGCCAAAATAGGACTTCCCATATATAAATCTTTACCTCCGGACCATTCCGGAACTCCTCGTGATGTCCGGGATCTCATCCGGGACTCCGAACAACTTCTGGGTTACCGCATACTAATATCTCTACAACCCTAGCGTCACCGAACCTTAAGTGTGTAGACCCTACGGGTTCGGGAGACATGCAGACATGACCGAGACAACTCTCCGGCCAATAACCAACAGCGGGATCTGGATACCCATGTTGGCTCCCACATGTTCCACGATGATCTCATCGGATGAACCATGATGTCGATGATTCAATCAATCCCGTATTCAATTCCCTTTGTCCAGCGGTATTGTACTTGCCCGAGATTCGATCGTCGGTATCCGATACCTTGTTCAATCTCGTTACCGGCAAGTCTCTTTACTCGTTCCGTAGCACATCATCCCGTGATCAACTCCTTGGTCACATTGTGCACATTATGATGATGTCCTACCGAGTGGGCCCAGAGATACCTCTCCGTTACACGGAGTGACAAATCCCAGTCTCGATTCGCGCCAACCCAACAGACACTTTCGGAGATACCTGTAGTGAACCTTTATAGCCACCCAGTTACGTTGTGACGTTTGGCACACCCAAAGCACTCCTACGGTATCTGGGAGTTGCACAATCTCATGGTCTAAGGAAATGATACTTGACATTAGAAAAGCTTTAGCATACGAACTACACGATCTTTGTGCTAGGCTTAGGATTGGGTCTTGTCCATCACATCATTCTCCTAATGATGTGATCCCGTTATCAACGACATCCAATGTCCATGGTCAGGAAACCGTAACCATCTATTGATCAACGAGCTAATCAACTAGAGGCTTACTAGGGACAAGGTGTTGTCTATGTATCGACACATGTATCTGAGTTTCCTATCAATACAATTCTAGCATGGATAATAAACGATTATCATGAACAAGGAAATATAATAATAACCAATTTATTATTGTCTCTAGGGCATATTTCCAACACTGGACACCTTGGCAGGGTGCGGGGACGCCAGTGTTCACGACTATGGCAGCGACATGACGATGGTGGCGCTCTACGTGGGCGGGGGAGATATGTAGCATGCAAGAAAGGGGGGAAAGGCAACTGGGGTTTCCTGGGAGGGGCGCCAGGGATGCCCTTATCCTCCAGGGGGCTGGGGGATGGCCGGCCATGGCGCCAGGATCCCCTGCCATGACCCCATGTGAACAGGAGAAAGGGGACAGCGCCACTGGTGGGCTGGGCCTTCTCCTGTGCACTCGAAGCCCAACAACACGTTGGGGTTTTCTATTTTCTTTTTTTCCTGTATTAATTGCCATCATTGTTTTGCATCTTCTTTTCATACCATTTGAACTTTGTTAAATGTGGAATCTGTCCACATAATTAAATTGCAATATTTAGCACTGCCACAAAAAGGTTGAGGATTATTTGAATCCATTTGAATTTGGTTTAATTAGAAATGATTTAAAAGAGGTTGTTTTGGTACTCTTTTTGGATGATAGATTAAAAAGAGCAAACAAGTGATGTTGTCTTCCTTAACCTTAATTACATAAGGATTATTTACAAAATTATGAACTATTTTTCTCGCAAGTTTGTAGATGTAATAATTTGACTTGCATTTTACACTTGAATTTGAATGTTGGATTAATTCCTAAAAGCAATTTAATTAAAATGATCATGATGTTATGGCACATTAGCATGTGGTCACTATAGCTAACCACTGGGGGTGTTACAAGTTTACCACTAAAAAAAGGACGACGAGGAGTCGATCCCACGATCATCTAGGCAGGAGGTTGCGCTGCTAGCCACTAAGTTCGCGTGTTAGTTGATAATAAATTGATGGTGCGACCTACTTGACTACAAACAAGACGGTATTCCATAGGTTTTTCCATATTTTCTGCTTTTGTTTTTTCACCGGTTTTTCTTCAGTTTATTTTTGTGTTTTCACAATTTTTTTTATTTTCTTTCCTTTTCCTTTAGTTTTCTTTATTCTCTGTTTTCTTTCTTTTATTTTCTTTTTGTTTTATTTTTTTATTCTCCATTTTTTTCATTATCTTTTGCATCTTGTTTCTTTGTTTTTTATGTTGGTTTTTCTGTTTGTTTATTTTGTTTCTATTTGCGGTTTTCTTTCTTCTTTTGGTTATTATTCTTAAAAAAATATGTCAACAATTTTTTTTAATACTCATCAAATATTTTTCCAATACTAATTCTAAATTTTAGCAATATATGGTCAACATTTTTTATATACACAATTTAACATTTTTCCAATACAAGAATAACATTTTTTAATACATGGTCAACATTTTTTTATATATTTTTCATGCTTTAAAAAATTACTTGATTAACAGTTTTTAAATAAAAACATAAAAAATACTAATACATAGTCAACATATTTTATACACATTAAATTTTCTAAACGCTTGATAAACATTTTTCAAACGCTTATTCAACATTTTCAAAACTTCTTAGTTACATTTTTATATACATTATCAAACAATCATCATTTCTTGAATACATAGTCAACATTTTTTTCTATACACATTTAACATGTTTCAACTGCTTGATTCAAAAATTTCAAATACTTCTTCAACATTTTTCAAAAATTCTTTAACATTTTTATGTACGATCATAAAAATCATCATTAAAAATTCAAAAAATATAATACATGGTCAACATTTTTCTATACAAATTAAACATTTCCCAAACCCTGGATTAACATTTTTCAAATGCCTGTTTAACAACATTTTCTAAAATCCTTGATTAACATTTTTATATACATGATGAAAGCAATTCATAAATTTCAAATACATGGTCAATATCTTTTCTATAAACATTTAACATTTTCTAAATACTTGATTAACATTTTTTGAACACTTGTTCAACAGTTTTTCAAATGCTTGATCAACATTTTTTAAATACATGGTCAAATTATTTTACAGAAAATATTTTTTGTTTGTATACTTTTTTCTGTACGTGATAAACATTTTCTCTATACACATTTAACATTTTTTAAATGCCCGGTCAACATTTATCAAATGTTTTTGTGTAGATTGATTTTGTAATATATTTATTTTGAATATTTGAGAGCGTAAACAACGGTAAAGAAGGAAAGCAAAAAAACGTGAAAAAAAACACATCCATAAAAGAGACATATCAACTCGCCTGGGCCGGCCCAACTCAGGCAAACCTTCCGGGGCAGATCAGGAGCTCCTATTCGGCGCATTCAGCGCCGCTAAGCGCAGCTGGCGCCCGCGTGCGACACCTAATGGGCCAGCCCAGCAATCTGCGAGAAAAACAGACGCAAAGAGAAAAGGGTAAACTGTAAATGGGGAGGCTGGGAATCAAACCAACATCGGTCGGCTAAGGAGTTGACAAGACAACCAACGTCCCCAACGGACCCAGATTGCTTTGTTGTCTACACAGCAAAAACTCTGCTATGCAGCACTCCGCTTAGTACAACATTAACATATATTTTGGACCAATATAAATCATTTGAAAAAACAAAACGTAAAATTGTAAAAAAAGCATAAAGTTGCTACGAAAAAGTTCACAAGAATGGAAACACACTTCCGAATTTCAAAAAATTTCATGCGATTCAAAAACTTCATGAATTTTGTAGAAAAGATTACAAATTTCTAAAAAAGTTCAACGACTATTAAAAGAATCATCTATTTACATTTTTTCTCAAATTTGAAAAAAGAGTTCATCAATTTTGAAAAAACTTCACAAAATTAGAAAAATATTCATTAATTATGAATAAAAGTTCACAAATTAGAAAAAACAATTCATCAATTTTGAAAACAGTTCACAGAATTTGAAAAACAATGCACAAATTTTGGAAAAAAGTTAATCAATTTAAAAAAAGGTCTTCAAGTTGAAAAAAATCACGACACTGAAAAATAGTTCATCTATTTTACAAAAAAGGGCAAATTGGAAAAAAATTCGGGAATTTATCATTTATCAAAAAGTGTAAGAATAAAGAAAAAATTAAAAAAGAAAAAACTACACAAATTCATTCGAAAAAACTATAAGTAAATCAACCCAAAAGCGGGCAATCAGTCACGTCCGAAGGAGGTGGGTGGGTGGTTATTATGACCACCTGAAATCAGTAGATCGTGGGTCCGAATCCCACCTAGCTCCCTATTGTTTGCGATTTAACAAATGAAAAAGAAAACTAAACAGGCCGACCCAGCTCGCGGGAAGTGCTATGCACTGCAGGCGCCCATTAACGAAATGCATGTTAATCGGCGCGTGCAGCCCCAAATAGGATTTGCCCGCCAGATCGTCTGCCGATTGTGTTCACGCAAATAGTAGTTGGGGTGGCCCATTAAGGACTAGCGCTTGTCCCTGGGGACTCCTATTCAACACTGCTAGCAGCGCGGAACACAACCAGTGCTCACTACACACGCAACACACAGAATAGCAATAAAAACGCTAAATATAACCACACAAAAAATGTGCTCCCGTGACGAGTCGAACTCATGCCCTACAATTACTATAGGTTTATGGCTAACCAATTGGGCATGTCGTTGCAAGTGACTCAATACATCTACAATTCTTTAACAACTACTATAGCCTCTCATACATCATTTTCTTTAAAGAAAATTGAAACTTCGCAGATTCCAGGAAAAGGTTCATGAGCATGCAAAACAAATGTTGCCCTACTAAAAAAATCAATGGTATTGAGAAAAGACCATCAATTTTGAAAAATAGTTCAATTGTTTTTTGAAAAAAAAGTTCATCAATTTAGAAAAATGCTCATCAAATTTCAGAAAAGTTCATTGAATTTAAAAAATCATTGAATTCTAAAACATTCATCGATTTGGAAAATTTTTATCAATTTCGAAAAAACATTTCAGAAAAACTGAAAAAAATCATGATCTCAAAAAACTTCATAGAATTTTTAAAAAAAGTACAGCAAAGTTAGAAAAAAAGGTTCATTAAATTTAAACAAAGTTCATCAATTTAGAAGAAAAATCACAAAACTAAAAAAAGTTCATCAATTTTTTAAAATAGTTCATCAAATTTCAAAAAAAAAAGTTTATTTAAATTTTATAATGTTCATCAATTTTGAAAAAAGTCACCAAATGTGAAAAAAAATCATCAAATTGAAACTACTACATTGAATATAAAACAACAATGATATCTAAAAAAGGTCACCAAAACTTTAAAAAAAAGTTCATGGATTTGAACCACTGACAAGTTGGCGTGGTGGTTATTTTAGTTCCCACACAACAGTGAGATATCGGGTTCGAACCTAGTCACCCGCACTTTCTCCCGCCCCTTTTTGGAGTTTCGAAATAGAAGAAAATAAATTAATGCGCTGGCCCAAAACTGAGGGACACGTGCTTCAGTTTGCAGAACGAACTACAACCAGCGCCTGAAGCGCTAAATACGTACCGCCCAGATCTTTCGTCACACGATCCCAAGTCGGTGGTAGACCGTTGACCACGAACATGCGCCACTGACCAGGTAGTCGACTATTAAATTTTACCAAAAAGTTTATGAAAAATTAAAAAAGAATCATAAATTCAAAAAACTATTTACACATCAATTGAAAATTTATGGGTTGAAAAAATCATGAAATTTGAAAAGGTTCATGAAATTTGAAAAAAAATCAGAAATTCAAAACAACATTCATTTATTTTGGAAATTTTCATGCATTTGAAAAAAATGAATATGGTAAAAAGTTAAAAACTTAGAAAATTGTTCAGGAATTCTAGAAGAGTTCATGAATTTGCAAAGAATTCACGGATTGGGAAGAGTTTCATGGATTCAGAAACAGTTCATGAATTTAGGAAAAAGTTGAAGAATTTGAAAAAAAAACAATGGTATTGAGAAAAGATAATCAATTTTGAAAAATAGTTCAATTGTTTTTTGAAAAAAAGTTCATCAATTTAGAAAAATGCTCATCAAATTTCAGAAAAGTTCATTGAATTTTAAAAAAATCATTGAATCCTAAAACATTCATCGATTTGGAAAATTTTTATCAATTTCGAAAAAACATTTCAGAAAAACTGAAAAAAATCATGATCTCAAAAAACTTCATAGAATTTTTAAAAAATGTACAGCAAAGTTGAAAAAAAGTTCATTAAATTTAAACAAAGTTCATCAATTTAGAAGAAAAAATCACAAAATCACAAAAGTTCATCAATTTTTAAAAATAGTTCATCAAATTTCAAAAAAAGTTTATTTAAATTTTATAATGTTCATCAATTTTGAAAAAAGTCACCAAATGTGAAAAAAATCATCAAATTGAAACAAGTACATTGAATATAAAACAACAATGATATCTAAGAAAAGTTCACCAAAACTTAAAAAAAGTTCATGGATTTGAACCACTGAAAAGTTGGCGTGGTGGTTATTTTAGTTCGCACACAACGGTGAGATATCGGGTTCGACCCTAGTCACCCGCACTTTCTCACGCCCCTTTTTGGAGTTTCGAAATAGAAGAAAATAAATTAATGAGCTGGCCCAAAACTAATGGACACGTGCTTCGGTTTGCAGAACAAACTACAACCAGCGCCTGAAGCGCTAAATACGAACCGCCCAGATCTTTCGTCACACGATCCCAGGTCGATGGTAGACCGTTGACCATGAACATGCGCCACTGACCAGGTAGTCAACTATTAAATTATACCAAAAAGTTTTCAAAAAGAATCATAAATTCAAAAAACTATTTACACATAAATTGAAAATTTATGGGTTGAAAAAATCATGAAATTTGAAAAGGTTCATGAAATTTGAAAAAAACTCAGAAATTCAAAGTAACATTCATTTATTTGGGAAATTTTCATGCATTTGAAAAAAATGAATATGGTGAAAAGTTTAAAACTTTGAAAAAATGTTTAGGAATTCTAGAAGAGTTCATGAATTTGCAAAGAATTCACGGATTGGGAAGAGTTTCATGGATTCAGAAACAGTTCATGAATTTAGGAAAAGTTGAAGAATTTGAAAATAATTGACGAATTCTATATTAGCTTGAGTATTTGCAAATATTTCATAAATTTTAAAAACAAAAATACATAAATAGAAAAAAAATTGCAAGTTCATAAAAAAGGAAAGGAGAAGGAAAAAAGGAAAAGGAAACGTACGGAAAAAAACTGGCGCCTCCCCAATGATCACATGTCTTAGGCTGAGAGCGCGCCTCGTGTGCTCTCAGCCGTCGCCACGTGTCGTACTCTGTCTGCTCCCTTCGGATTTTTTCTGCACGCTTTTCTGCTTTTTTGATGGGGGTTTTTCGAGTTTTTTGACTTTTTGGTTTTCTACTGGTCTTCATTTGCTTTTTGACAAAAACAAATTTGAAAAAAATTGCACGGAAAAACACGTTTTTTCCATGAGAGGCATGGGTTTTTTTTTCTTCCGCGAGAGGCACAAATTTGCTTCAGCGAGAAACACGGCCTTGCCTCTCAAAAACGGAAAAAAACGTGTTTTCTTTTTTTTCTTCCTTGAGAGGCACGGTTTTGCTTCCGTGAGAGGAACAGTCGTGCCTCTCGAAAACGGAAAAAACCGCGGTTTCTCTTTTTTTTCGCAAAAGGCACGGTTTTGCTTCCGCGTCGGAAATGGAAAAAAACATGATTTCTCTTTTTTGTGTGAAGGCACGGTTTTGCTTATAGGAGAGGCATGGCCGTGCCTTTCGAAAATGGAAAAAACGATTTTCTTTTTTTCTTCCATGAGAGGCACGGCTTTGCTTCCGCAGGAGGCACAAATTTATTTTCGTGAGAGGCATGGTCGTGCCTTTCAAACGACTTCCAAAAAGGAAAAAACGTGCTCCCAATTCGATTTTTTCGTCTGGTTTTTTGTGAATTTTCTTTTTGTCAAAACCTATCAACATGGGATTTCGTTTTGAAGATCTCGACGCGAGGAATCAAACAATGAAAACGGTTCGAGATTAAGACGCACGGTTTAAGAGATAAAATGTTTGAATAAACGGATCTACAAAAAAAGAGGAAAACTCTCAGATTGCGACAAGTGGGACACATGCAGCGCGCCACTTGTCACAAGCTGGGTAAGGGGAGTGATCTTTGGAAGGAGCTCTCCTCAATTAGTGATTTCAAGCTTAAGGTTCCCAAAACATTGTGGGAAAGGACATAATGGGCCAGCCAACTTACAACTAACAAACGAAGGGACGGTTTGGGTGTTGTACGGTTTATATGCGGGACCTCCTATATGGCGTCGTATGCGCCGGGAGCCACTCGAGCATGCAACCTCCCCGCTAGCCCATGTGCGGGGCGGGGAGTCCCTTGGGATTTTATTTATTTATTTTGTTTTTCAGGTTCTTTTTGATTTTCAAAAACAATTCAGGATTTCAAAAAAAGTTACTAATTGTTAAAATGTTCATGAATTAAAAAATTGTTCATCATTTGAAAATGTTCAGGAAATGATGAATGCTCACAGATTCAAAAAATGTTTGTCTATTCAATCTTTTCTACAAATTCAAAAAACTGTTCATGAATTTCTAGAAACAAATTCACTATATTCAAAAATGTTTGTCAATTTTGAAGAATGTTACCAAATTAAAAAAATGTTCACAAAATTCAGAAAATTTCAAAAATGTTCATATTTTTCGATTTCGACTTTCGCTTGAGGACAAGCGAGGTCTAAGATTGGGGGAGTTGATACATCCATTTTGCATCATGCTTTTATATTGATATTTATTGCATTATGGTCTGTTATTACAAATTATAGCACAATACTTATGTCTTTTCTTTTTTATTTTACAAGGTTTACATGAAGAGGGAGAATGCCGGTAGCTGGAATTCTGAACTGAAAAAGGAGCAAATATTAGAGACCTATTCTGCACAACTCCAAAAGCCCTGAAACTTCACGGAGAATTATTTTAGAATATATAAAAAATATTGGGCGAAGAAAGTACCAGAGGGGGCCCACCAGCCATCCACAAGGGTGGGGGCGCGCCCCCTACCTTGTGGGCTCCCTGGCAGGCCTCCGATGCCCATCTTCTGCTATATGGTGTGTTTTAAACTGGAAAAAATCAGGAGGAAGCTTTCATGACGAAGCGCCGCCATCTCGAGGCGGAACTTGGACAGAACAAATCTAGGGCTCCGGCGGAGCTGTTCTGCCGGGGAAACTCCCCCCCCCCCCGGGGGGGGGATCATCGCCATCGTCATCACCAATGATCCTCTCATCGAGAGGGGGTCAATCTCCATGAACATATTCACCAACATCATCTCCTCTTAAACCCTAGTTCATCTCTTGTATTTGATATTTGTCTCAAAACCTCAGATTGGTACCTGTGGGTTGCTAGTAGTGTTGAGTATTCCTTGTAGTTGATGCAAGTTAGTTTATTCGCTGGAAGATCATTTGTTCAGATCCTTAATGATAATTAATACTCCTCTGATTATGAACATGAATATGCTTTGTGAGTAGTTATGTTTGTTCCGGATGGCATGGGAGAAGTCTTGTTATAAGTAATCATGTGAATTTGGTATTCGTTCGATATTTTGATGAGATGTATGTTGTCTTTTCTCTAGTGGTGTTATGTGAACGTTGACTACATGACAATTCACCCTAATTTGGGCCTAGGGGAAGGCATTGGGAAGTAATAAGTAGATGATGGGTTGCTATAGTGACAGAAGCTTAAACCCTAGTTTATGCGTTGCTTCGTAAGGGGCTGATTTGGATCCATATGTTTCATGCTATGGTTAAATTTATCTTAATTCTTCTTTCATAGTTGCGGATGCTTGCGAGAGTGGTTAATCATAAGTGGGAGCCTTGTCCAAGGAAGGGCATCACCCAAGCACCGGTCCATCCACATATAAAATTATCAAAGTAACGAACGCGAATCATATGAGCATGATGAAAACTAAGTTGACAGTAATTCCCATGTGTCCTCGGGAGCGCTTTGCTTTATATAATAGTTCGTCTAGGCTTATCCTTTTCTACAAAAAGGATTGGGCCACCTTGCTGCACCTTAGTTACTTTTGTTACTTGTTACCCGTTACGAATTATATTATGACACAACTATTTGTTATCGATAATTTCAGTGCTTGCAGAGAATACCTTGCTGAAAACCGCTTGTCATTTCCTTTCGCTCCTCGTTGGGGTTGACACTCTTACTTATCGAAAGGACTATGATAGATCCCCTATACTTGTGGGTCATCTAGACTCTTTTTTGTCACCATTGCCGAGGAGTGAAGCGCCTTTGGTAAGTGGAATTTGGTAAGGAAACATTTATATAGTGTGCTAAAATTTACTGTCACTTATTACTATGGAAAATAATCCTTTGAGGGGCTTGTTCGGGGTATCTTCACCTCGACTGGTAGAGCAAGAAGTTGCTCCTGAACCTACCGAACCTACTGAAAATATTTATTATGAAATTCCTTCGGGTGCGATAGAGAAATTGCTAGCTAATCCTTATGCAGGAGGTGGAACATTACATCATGATATGCACCTAATCTATGTGGATGAAGTTTGTGGATTATTTAATCTTGCGGGTTTTGCCCGAGGATGATGTCAATAAGAAGGTCTTCCCTTTATCTTTGAAGGGAAAGACATTGACATGGTATAGGCTTGGTGAACCACAAGTATATGGGATCAATTGTAGCTCTTTTCGATAAGTAAGAGTGTCAGACCCAACAAGGAGCAAAAGGAAATGACAAGTAGTTTTCAACAAGGTAATGTCTGCAAGTGCTGAAATTGTAAGTAACAGAGTACTTTGATAGCAAGATAATTTGTAACGAGCAAGTAATGATAGTAGTAACAAAAGTGCAACAAGGTAGCCCAATCCTTTTGAGGCAAAGGACAGGCCAAAACGGTCTCTTATAATAAGCAAAGTGTTCTTGAGGGTACACAAGAATTTCATCTAGTCACTTTCATCATATTGATTCGATTCATGTCCGCTACTTTGATAATTTGATATGTAGGTGGACCGGTGCTTAGGTGTTGTTCTTACTTGAACAAACCTCCTACTTATGATTAACCCTATCGCAAGCATCCACAACTACGATAAAAGTATTAAGAATAAATTACTTTTGGATCCAATCGGTCCCTTACGGAATATCGCATAAACTAGGGTTTAAGCTTTTGTCACTCTTGCAACCCATCATCTAATAACTACTCCACAATGCATTCCCTTAGGCCCAAATATGGGGAAGTGTCATGTATTCGACGTTCACATGACACCACTAAAGGAATCACAACATACATACTATCAAAATATCGAACACATATCAAGTTCACATAATTACTTGCAACATGATTTCTCCCGTGACCTCAAGAACAAAAGTAACTAATCATAAATGATAATCATGCTCAAGATTAGAGGGGTATTAAATAGCATATGGAATCTGAACATATAATCTTCCACCAAATAAACCATATAGTAATCAACTACAAGATGTAATCAACACTACTAGTCACCCACAAGCACCAATCTATAGTTCCAGTACAAAGATTGAACACAAGAGATGAACTAGGGTTTGAGATGAGATGGTGTTTTTGAAGATGTTGATGGAGATTGCCCTCCCCAAGGTGGGAGAGTTGTTGGTGATGATGATGGCGATGATTTCCCCCTCCGTGAGGGAAGTTCCCCCGGCGGAATTGCTCCGTCGGAGGGCAAAAGTGCTCCTGTGCAAGTTCCACCTCGAGACGGCGGCGCTCCATCCCGAAAGTCATTCCCTTATTTTTTTTTCTAGGTCAAAATGACTTATATACCAGAAGATGGGCACCGGAGGTGGGCGGAGGGGAGCACAACCCACCAGGGTGCGCCTGGGCTCCCTAGCGCGCCTAGGTGGGTTGTGCCCACCTGGTGGGCCCCTCTAGTACTTATTGGCTCCAATATTCCTCATATATTCTATAAAAAATCTCTGTAAACTTTCATCTTGTTTGGAGTTGTGCAGAATAGGTGGCCTGACGTAGCTTTTCCAAGTCTAGATTTCCAGCTGCCGGAATTCTCCCTCTTTGTGTGTACCTTGCATATTATGAGAGAAAAGGCATTAGAATTACTCCAAAAAGCATTATTATGCATAAAAACATCATAAATAACAGTAGGAAAACATGATGCAAAATGGATGTATCAACTCCCCCAAGCTTAGACCTCGCTTGTCCACAAGCGAAAACCGAAATCGAAAAACATGTCCACATGCTTAGAGAGACAGGTGTCGATAAAAATAAAATACGGGCATAGAAGCATCATGTAGATTATTATAACAACAACAAACTTAAACATAAGACTTTTATCATAGAAGTTTTATCATAGACTTCTCATGAATAAGTAACGATTCATCACACTATAGAAGTATAAAGCATAAACTCTATTGGAAACCAACAAACTATGTTCTCAGTCAACTTTGCAACTATAATTCATCATATTTTCAGAAGGGTCACGTATCGGAGCCTTTAGGCAAGTCCACATACTCAACCATCATATAGTCTTCTATGATTGCTAAGACTCACCGCATACACATGAGCAAAACGTTTCAACCGGACACATAGAAAGATAGGGGCTTATAGTTTCGCCTCCCAACATATTCACCTCAAGGGTGATGTCAACAATAATAACTCATGCTACCCATATTCAACTGGACATATGTGCCTAGATCTTTCCTCGCCACATGATGCTTGCCAAAGGAGAAACATAAAAAGGAATAGAGAGAAAAACTCTGACTCTTGCATAAAAGTAAATACATAAAAGTAAAAGATAGGCCCTTCATAGAGGTTGCCATGCGCTTATTTGTTTGTATGCTCAACCCCTTAGTGCAAAAGAACGTCATGTTGTATTGCCCCTTGTGATGGCAACCTTTATTATGTAGTCTGTCGCTTTTATTCTCCACCATCACAAGTTCGTACAATGCTCAATTTTCTCTTACACTAAATGATATCACACTTTTAGAAGCAATTTTTATTGCCTTATTGCACCGATGACAACTTACTTGAGGGATCTTGCTCAATCCCTAGGTAGGTATGGTGGACTCTTGAAAATAAGATTTGGGTTTAAGGGTTTTTGGATGCACAAGTACTATCTCTACTTAGTGCGGAATTTTTGGCTAGCAAAGATAGGGGGCAAGCACCACATGTTGAAGGATCTATGACAATATAACTTCTATGTGAATACGAACAAGCATAAATCATTACATTGTCTTCCTTGTCCAATGTCAACAATTTTGGCATATAATATTTTGATGGGGGTTCACAATCACAAAAGATTTCCAGGATAGTGTATTTATATGTGAATCTTCTCTTCCCTTATTAACTCTTTCATTAATTGCATCATTGACCAATGTTATGTTTGTCAATCTCTAATAAAATTTACTACTTATACTTTTCCTTATGTGGTGTCATCACCTACCATAAGATTAACATATGATCTTTTTAATTTGTTTCCTTCCTTTTTATTGCAACATGAAAGTAAAGAAAGCAAAAACTCAAACTAAACTTTATTATATATCTCGCACATGATTACAAGGATAGATCACTAAGCAAGCTCTTGAAAAGAAAGGATCAGACTAAACTTTTATTCATGTAAAGCAAAAGATCGAACTAAAATAAGTAAAGGCAAAAGATAGTGGGGGTGATACGATACCGGGGCACCTCCACCAAGCTTGGCGGAAGCCAAGGGGAGTGCCCATACCCGATACTCAATTCTCTTTTGGTGATGAAGAAGGTGGTGATGATGAAGTAGAGGCGATCTTGTCCTCGGGTTTCCATGGCAGAGGTCCACCATCATAGGAAGAGGAATGAGTCTCACGGGTCCTGCAACTGGTAGCCAAACTCATACCTTTAAACCTCGCCTCATATTTAAAGACTTGGTTTTAAAGATCATAGATATGGCTTTGAAGGAAGTTGATTTGCTCGTTGAGGGTGAAGACAATGTCCTTCATGGACTTGCCATCCACCTTGAGATCACGGGTGAAGTCCGTGATCAGGAGGTGATTGGCATTGAGTCCACGCTCCACCATCCCCTTGCTCCGGAAGACCTCCTGCTCCATAGCTTCAAGCCCGGCCTCCACGGTTCCCGTCCCCTTGGGACCTTGCACATCATGGATGTGCAGCACCCCCTCATGCATCTGGATGACCTGAGGGTGCTGCACCACCTCCCGCAAATACGGGTTGATGACGTTCTTGAAGAACTTGTCCTTGGAGGAGCTTGAAGCGGCCATGGTAGATGGGATCTAACAGAAAATAGCAAGGAAAAGAAAACAGAAGATTTCTCCGTGATACGGTGGTCAATAGGTTCGGGGGGTATATAAAGATTTTTTATCTTGGAAAACAAGCAAATGGTAGAAAAACGGAGTCTGGAAGCTACCCGAGGCGCACCCAAGGCGCGCCCTGGTGTCTTGTGCCCACCAGGGTGACCTTCCTGGTTGTTTCTCATTTTCCTAATTTTTGTTATATTCCAAAACTGGAAAAAAAATGCGGATTTTTCGGAGTCCTTTACTTACCGTATCACGTACCTCCCTTTTTCACAATTCTGGAGTGTTCCGGAAGGACTCTTTTATGTGTTCTTCCGATGTCAAAGTTTGGATAATATTACTTTCAACATTAATGGGCGTACCTGAGATATAGTGTTTTATTCATTGCCCATTAACAACCTTTGGGTTAGTACCTTCGGCATTATTTATTTTGATAGCTCTAGATCGATAAACCTCCTCGATAACATAGGGTCCTTCCCATTTGGAGAGGAGTTTTCCAGCAAAGAATCTGAAACGAGAGTTGTACAAAAGAACATATTCTCCAACTTTGAACTCACGCTTTTGGATTCTTTTATCATGCCACCTTTTAACTTTTTCTTTAAATAACTTAGCATTTTCATAAGCTTGGGTTCTCCATTCATCTAATGAGCTAATATAAAATAACCTCTTTTCACCGGTAAGTTTGAAATCATAGTTGAGTTCTTTGATTGCCCAATATGCTTTATGTTCTAACTCAAGAGGCAAATGACAAGCTTTTCCATAAACCATTTTATAAGGAGACATACCCATAGGATTTTTGTATGTTGTTCTATAAGCCCATAGTGCATCATCTAACTTATTAGACCAATTCTTCCAGGACCTATTGACACTCTTTTGCAAAATTAATTTTATTTCTCTATTGCTAAGTTCAACTTGACCACTAGACTGAGGATAATAAGGTGATGCAATTCTATGATTAACATCATACTTGGCAAGCATTTTACGGAAAGCGCCATGAATAAAGTGTGAACCACCGTCAGTCATTAAATATCTAGGGACTCTAAACCTTGGGAAAATAACTTCCTTAAGCATTTTAATAGAGGTGTTGTGATCAGCACTACTGGTTGGAATAGCTTCTACCCATTTAGTAACATAATCAACAACAACCAAAATATATGTATACCCATTAGAGGAAGGAAACGGTCCCATATAATCAAATCCCCAAACATCAAATGGTTCAACAACAAGTGAATAATTCATAGGCATTTCTTGACGCTTACTGTCGGTGTCAAAACCGGCGAATCTCGGGTAGGGGGTCCCGAACTGTGCGTCTAGGCCGGATGGTAACAGGGGACAAAGGACACAATGTTTTAGCCAGGTTCGGGCCCTCTTGATGGAGGTAAAACCCTACGTCCTGCTTGATTAATATTGATGATATGGGTAGTACAAGAGTAGATCTACCACGAGATCAAGGAGGCTAAACCCTAGAAGCTAGCCTATGGTATGATTGTTGTATGATGAAGTTGTCCTACGGACTAAAACCCTCCGGTTTATATAGACCCCGGAGAGGGTTAGGGTTACACAAAGTCGGTTACAATGGTAGGAGATCTTGAATATCCGCATCGCCAAGCTTGCCTCCCACGCCAAGGAAAGTCCCATCCGGACACGAGATGGAGTCTTCAATCTTGTATCTTCATAGTCCTGGAGTTCGGCTGAAGGTATAGTCCGGCTACCCGGACACCCCCTAATCCAGGACTCCCTCAATAGCCCCCGAACCAGGCTTCAATGACGACGAGTCCGGCACGCAGATTGTCTTCGGCATTGCAAGGCGGGTTCTTCTCCAAATTCCGTGTACCTGCTGAATAATGTCCGATTTTCATAATGTAGCGCACCTTGGCTTCCATGCCCAATAATGGCCGTCTTCCACGTGTCAAACGAATGTGAAAAGTCGGGGTGTTTTTACATTCACACCCCTAGCCGCATAAACGAGCCACCTATTTAATGGGATGGGGATTCAGATCCAAACCACACCTTCTCCTCTCTGCGAGTAATCATCAGAGCGCCTCCAGCAAAGGTTCATTCCAACATGGCCAACCGTCGCAGCTCCTCCTCTCGCCCTTCCAATCCTAAACCTGGAGACTGGGAGAGGTGCTCCATCCCGCACAGCGAGCTAGTGTCGCTTCAGGCCAAGGGATTTCTCCCTCAGGCCTATATGGTCCCGGTCCGAGCCGGACTCGCCACCTATAATGGCGGAGAGCAAGCGGAGAGCACCCCCTGTCCCTCCAAAGGAGAGCGGGTGTGCCTCGTCCCTTATCTAGTAAGAGGACTTGGATTTCCAATCCATCCATTTCTCCGTGGGCTTTTGGAGTTCTATGGCCTCCAGCTGCACGATCACACGCCCGCCTCTATATTGCATATCGCGGGCTTCGTCGCTCTTTGCGAGCTATTCTTGGGTGTTGAGGCTCATTTCGCGCTGTGGAAGAGATTATTTTGTCTGGTGCCCCGCTCTCAAGAGGGGTCTATATATCAAGTGGGCGGAGCCGAAGTGTGGCGTATCGCCGGGACCGGATATCTATCCAGAACCCCAAAGAAGGCGTCCGGGGACTGGCCTTCGGAATGGTTTTATATAGATGATGTCCCGCTACCGGACCCTATCCGGGTCGGTCTCCCTGAATTCAACAGTGCTCCCTTAAAGAAACGCCTAGCTGGCGTCCACGGAGCTCTCAGAGAGAAAGCGACAGGGACGTCCTTCACCTGATGGGCCGGATAAGACTATTGGCTCATTCCGGACTAACCATGATTGGAGTCATGGCCGCATGCATTATTCGGGGGGTGCAGCCGCTTCAATATAGAGGCCACCCCATGTGGGATTTTAACGGGGAGGATGACGCCACCCGTTACGGTCGTAAGGGGCCAGCCTCAGCTGCCGCTCTAGTAAAAATCTTATCCTCTTTGTACAAGGGAGAAGAGGAGGAATTCCTCCACGTCAACCCGCATGGCGGATTTAGTATGTACAACCCCCTGAGTTGGGTAAGTGAACAATTGTGCCTTCCCATCCGCTTTATATTCCCATGATTAAATATGTAGTCCAATGATTTCAACGCAGGAACTGCGTCAGGAGGTAAAGGATATAAACAGCCGTCCCCCACAACCCGAGGATCCAAAACGGTCCCTCGATCCAGACTCCGAAGAGGATCCGGATATATCGATGGAGTTGATTGACGGGGTGTTTCATCAGTTAAGCAAGGACAATACCTTGGTGGCCATTACGGCTGATTACCCAGGGTTAATCCCGGCCTCCCAAGTAACAGAGAGCGGAGTCTCATCCCTTTGAGAAGGAATCCATTCTCACGCATTTCAGTTTTCCTGACCGTGTTTTGCAGGGGAGGTTTCCAAGGTGGGAGGCCGAACCTGCGGCGGCTAGCCAACGAGGGGCCACAGGGCCCCGTGGGGCGAAAAGGAATGTAGTCCGGACTGGGACACCGGCGCAAAGGTATAGCGCATACTCTTTTTCCCTGGTGTTATTTCCTCAGGGCAAATTAATGTTCGTGCTATCTTCAGGACGAAGAGACCTCGCCGGACTACATCCGGAGAGGTTGCCAACCACGCCTCCACCAGCCCGGCTCCAATGCCTGGCCCGAAAGCGGGAGCGAACACAAGGCGCGCATCGGACGCTCCTCCGACAAACGATGCGGACAGGTTGTCTGCCACCAATTCCGAGGTGGAGAGTGCCATGAACCACAGGCGTCGCCGGACAGTTCTTCACGACGCTTGTTTCTCCCGAGAGGCATTAGATGCCTTCAACTCGGGAGATGCGTACCTCCGTGCCGCTCAAAATGGTTTAACCAGAGCCACGGAGCAATATGTAAAAGACATACGGGTAAGAAAATTTTGGTAAATATATATGTATATACCAGTAGCCCCCGAGACTTGGAACAGTTAGAGTAACTGGTTTAAGGATCATTTGTTATGCAGGTTCTTACAGAGAAGAATACCGTACTGTCCTAGGAGCTGAAAGAGTGCAAAGCCCAACTGGAGGCCGCACTAGCCGCGGCAGGGGAGCCTAAAGAGACCCCCTCTAGTAAGATACACTTCGAAAGATTAATACCTTGCAAAGTGCGGCGTGGGTATGAATCTGCCAAATCATATTGCAGATGGCGTCGGACTGGATCCGGAGGGGCAACAACTCTTACGCCGGCTAAAGGCCGGTGAGAGTATGTTGACAAGGGTGAGGTGGGAGAAGAGTGAGCTTCAGGATGCCAACACCAAGCTAGACGTTGAACTTAAAGATGTTCGTGGCCAGCTGTCGGACTCTACTAAGGAGAATCAGCGGCTTCGACGCGGCATATTTAGTAAGTGCTTAAGCGAATCTTTGAAAGAAAAGAGTTCGGCGAGGAAGTCGACTAACAGAGTAATGTCTGTAGGTATGCTAACGGGTCGTCCTGCAGAGGAGATGCCCGGTTCTACGGGTGACCTTCTTCCCGAGCTCTCGCAACTGCACGAGTGAGTTCGGCAGGCGATGCGAGGCGTTGCGCAAGCCTTATGGCCTTCCCACTCCATGCCCGAGGGCCTTGGAGAGCTTTCGGAGAAGCTTAAGGGAGCTCGGCAGCGCTTCTGGTTGTGGAAGATATCGGCCTGCCGACAAGGCGCTAGGGAGGCCTGGGCCATGGTGAAGACGCGGTACACGAAGTCTGACCCAAACCATATGGTCGAGGTCAGACCTGTAGGGCCTGACGGGAAGGAGATACCTGTAAGCTTAGTGTACGGCCAAGTAGAATTGGCCGCAAAGTATTCCCAGCAGGACTGTAAGTTAGACAACCTGTTAGATGGTATTGAAGAGGAATACAATCAGTCAGAGTGACTATGTAATTTTTAATTGACATGTGTAATGCCTTCTAGCCAGATTGTAGATTGTTTGTCGTTGCCGACCTTTTCGCTTCAACCTCAGGACCTGACGGTCCGGAGTGTGTCCGAATACCCTACCGGTTATGTAAGAACCGGGGTATGCATGGAGACCAGGCGTAGGGGTCATTAGTGCTTTATCAGACAAGTGCCCAACTAGTTATGTTATATTACATGGTTAGTGAGAAACATCTTCCAGAGAGAATAGTTCCGTTAGGGGTTCCTTTCTCTGGGAGGCATGCCCTAAAGTGCATGTCCGGACTGCAAACGCAGGAAAATCATCTGGGGGCATATACATAAATAAGTAAAAAAGGTCATCTTTTAGTTCACCGACCGAATATTCCCTTAAGAATGCTAGCTTTCGGCTTCGCCCAGTCTAAGGTACACATCCGGCTGATCCGGCAGTAACAATCGCAGAGGTGCTCCCTTTACCACCTAGCCGAACAATCGGGAGCGTAGGGGTAAGCACAGGAGCCAGGCAACCCAACTTGGCCAAAACTTAAGTCATATCGATGCATATAATGGTGAAGAAAAGGTACATGCGGAAGTTTGACACATGTGGTGGGCGTGAAGCCCGTATAAATAAGCTTATGTTAAAGAAGCCCCCAGGTTTAATGAGCGCGAGTAGCACTTCACTTGAGGAGCCTTTAAGGGCTATAAAAGAGAAGACGGGAAGGAGAGAAATGTAAGACAGAAAATGTAAAAAATGGACAGAGGAAGGAGACAAACACAGAGTCTGGCGCTAGGCATAGAATCTTCGGAGACGGGCTGCGTTCCATGGGTTCGGCTCGAGTCGGTTATCCGACGCATCTCGCAGGCGGTATGCTCCACCAGTCAGGACTTGGTCGATTATGAAGGGACCTTCCCACTTGGGCTTCAGCTTGTCCTTTTTCTTGTCTGGCAGGCGTAGAACTAATTCGCCAATGTTGTAGCTTTTGGCCCGCACTTCTCTGCTTTGATATCTTCGAGCCTGCTGTTGATAGAATGCGGAACGGGCTTTTGCCACATCGCGCTCCTCCTCTAAGGCGTCCAAACTATCCTGCCGATCGAGCTCGGCCTCCCTTTCTTCGTACATGCACACTCGAGGTGAGTCATGAATTATGTCGCATGGCAAGACTGCCTCTGCGCCGTACACCATAAAAAATGGTGTGTATCCGGTGGTGCGGTTCGGCGTGGTCCGCAGCCCCCAGAGTATAGAGTCGAGCTCCTCTACCCAGTGCGTGTTAGATTCCTTGAGGGACCGCACTAATCTGGGTTTGATGCCGCTCATGATGAGACCATTTGCACGTTCGACCTGACCATTAGTTTGTGGGTGATAGACGGAAGCATAATCGAGCTTGATGCCCATGTTTTTGCACCAGAGTTTTACCTCATCGGCCATAAATTTCGTGTCGTTATCGGTGATGATGCTGTGGGGGACGCCATAACGGTGTACGACCCCGGATATATAGTCTATCACAAGTACAGATTCGGCCATCTTAACAGGCTTGGCTTCTATCCATTTGGTGAACTTATCCACCATGACCAGTAAGTAATTTTTCTTGTGGGTTCCGCCTTTAAGGGGTCCCACCATGTCAAGCCCCCAGACCGCGAAAGGCCAAGTGATGGGGATAGTTTGGAGGGCGGTGGGTGGCATATGGCTTTGGTTTGCAAAAAGCCGGCAACCGACGCATTTATGGACCAAGTCCTGAGCGTCCGCCCGGGCCGTCGGCCAATAAAAGCCTGTATGGAAAGCCTTGCTTACGAGGGACCGGGCTGCGGCATGATGGCCACCGAGTCCAGCATGAATTTCAGCCAGCAGGTTCCTCCCTTCCACTTCGGAGATGCACCTTTGAAGGACTCCGGTAGTGCTTTTCTTGTAAAGTTCTCCCTCATGGACTTTATAGGCTTTAGATCGCCGCACTATACAGCGTGCCTTGTTTTGGTCCTCTGGGAGTTCCTTCCTAGTAAGGTAGGCTAGGAATGGTTCTGTCCATGGGGCGATAATGGCCATTAGTACGTGGGCTGAGGTTGTTATTTCATTGGCAGAGCCTCCGATTATGTCAGGTTGTTCGGCATCGGACAGTGCGGTTGGGTCCGGACTAATATTGCCATGTTCCCCTTCCCATACTACGGATGGCTTGAGCAGCCTTTCCAGGAAGATGTTGGGGGGGGGGGCGCATCGCGTTTTGCGCCGATGCGTGCCAGGACGTCTGCCGCCTGATTGTTTTCTTGGGCTATATGGTGAAATTCGAGCCCTTCAAACCGAGCTGACATTTTGAGGACGGCATTGCGGTAAGCTGCCATTTTTGGATCCTTGGCATCGAATTCTCCATTTATTTGGGATATCACGAGGTTCGAATCCCCGCGCACCTCTAGGCATTGAATGCCCATGGATACTTCCATCCGGAGACCATGTAAAAGGGCCTCATATTCGGCTGCATTGTTGGAGTCCGTGTACATAATCTGGAGTACATATTGAACTATGTCTCTTGTGGGGGACGTCAAAACGACGCCGGCCCCTAGTCCAGCCAATATTTTGGAACCGTCGAAGTGCATGATCCAGTTTGAATATGTGCCGTACTCTTTAGGGAGTTCGGCCTCCGTCCATTCTGCGACGAAGTCGGCCAAAACTTGCGACTTGATAGCTCGCCGTGGCCTATAAGTTATGTTGAACGGGAGGAGCTCGATGGCCCATTTTGCAATCCGGCCCGTTGCGTCACGGTTGTTTATAATATCATTGAGTGGTACTTCTGATGCTACTGTGATTGAACACTCTTGAAAGTAGTGTCGTAGCTTCCGGGATGCCATGAATACCGCATATGCAATCTTTTGATAATGTGGGTACCGTGATTTGCATGGGGTGAGGACAGTGGACACATAGTAAACCGGCTTTTGAAGGGGGAATTTGTGTCCGTCCGTTTCCCGCTCGACGACGAGTACTGCGCTGACAACTTGATGGGTTGCTGCAATGTACAATAGCATTGGTTCGCCGATGTTTGGCGCGGCCAGGACGGGGTTTGTTGCCAATATGGCTTTTATTTCCTGGAGTCCGGCCGTGGCGGCATCCATCCACTCGAAGTGTTCGGTGCACCGAAGGAGGCGATAGAGGGGTAGCGCCTTTTCTCCCAACCGGGAGATAAAGCAGCTTAGAGCCGCCACGCATCCGGTTAATTTTTGTATTTGTTTGAGGTCCTTTGGGATATCCAATTGTGACAAAGCTTGGATCTTGGCTGGATTTGCTTCGATTCCCCTACCGGATACAATGAAGCCCAAGAGCTTTTCGGCTGGAACATCGAAAACGCATTTTTCGGATTTAGCTTGATGTCATATGCTCGGAGGTTGTCAAATGTAAGCCTCAAGTCGTCTACTAGAGATTCGACATGTCTTGTTTTTACGACCACATCATCCACGTATGCCTCTACTGTTTTGTCGATCTGGTTTGCCAGACATGTCTGAATCATGCGCTGATATGTTGCGCCGATGTTTTTGAGCCCGAAAGGCATTGTGTTGAAGCAGAATGGGCCGTATGGGGTGATGAATGCCGTTGCATCTTGGTCTGACTCGGCCATCTTGATTTGATGGTAACCGGAGTACGCGTCGAGGAAGCACAACGAATCGTGTCATGCAGTGGCGTCGATAATTTGATCGATGCGGGGGAGGGGGAAGGGATCCTTTGGGCAGTCCTTGTTGAGGTCTTTGAAGTCAACGCATAGGCGCCAGGATTTGTCCTTCTTTGGTACCATCACCAAGTTTGCTAGCCAGTCCGGATGTTTTATATCTCTGATGAATCCGGCCTCCAATAGTTTGGCTAGCTCCTCTCCCATTGCCTGTCTCTTGGGTTCGGAAAAACGCCGAAGGGCTTGTTTGACAGGTTTGAATCCTTTTAGGATATTTAAGCTGTGTTCGGCCAGCCTGCGTGGGATTCCTGGCATGTCCAAAGGGTGCCATGCAAAAATGTCCCAGTTCTCCCGTAGGAATTCTCGCAGTGCGGCGTCTACATCGGGGTTTAATTGTGCCCCGATGGAAGCTGTTTTATTGGGGTCCGTTGGATGGACCTGGAATTTGACTATTTCATCCGCTGGTTTAAAGGAGGTGGACTTGGATCTTTTGTCGAGTATCACATCGTCCCTGTTTACCGTGGAGCGCAGCGTAGTCAGTTCCTCAGCCGCTAGGGCTTCGGACAGTGCCTCAAGGGCCAGTGCGGCTGTCTTGTTTTCGGCGCGGAGTGCTATGTCCGGATCACTAGCGAGAGTGATGATTCCGTTCGGCCCGGGCATCTTGAGCTTCATGTACCCGTAATGGGGTATTGCTTGGAAGATTGTAAATGCTTCCCGCCCCAGCAGAGCGTGGTATCCGCTGCTGAATGGGGCCACTTGGAATGTGACCTCTTCGGACCTATAATTATCCGGCGTGCCGAACACCAGATCTAGTGTGATTTTTCCTGTACAGTGTGCTTCCCGACTGGGGATTATTCCTCTGAAGGTTGTGCTTCTTCGCTCAATGCGGTTCCAGTCTATTTCCATTTTTTGAAGGGTTTCCTCATAAATGAGGTTCAATCCGCTGCCTCCATCCATGAGTACCTTGGTGAGACGATAGCCGTCCACTATAGGACTGAGTACCAATGCGGCTGGTGCTCGAGCTGTTCGGAATTTAGGTTCGTCGTTGGCATTAAAGGTAATAGCCGTGTCACTCCATGGGTTTATTGTTGCTACTTGATAGACTTCGGTGAAGCTGTGGAGTGTTCTTTTTCGCATTTTATTTGATGCGAAAGTCTTGAAGACTGTTAAGACTGTACTGGAGTCCCTGAGGTGGCTTTCTGCGGCCTCCGGAATTAGGAGATCTTCGCCCCTTTTGGCCACCTGCCGGAGTATCCAACATGCTCTAAGGCTATGAGTTGGTGTGGCGTCCTCTGTACTATGAATTTTACAGGGCCCATTAAGCCATCCCTCCAGTACGGTTCCATGCCCTGTAGAGGGTTTTGGTTTTTTGGTTTTTAACCCGGGTGTCTGATGATGATGCACCCTTTTATTTCGGACGAGGTTTCTATTCAGGGCCGGATTGTCCCAAAATTTAGTTTCGGTTTTCCGGGCACTTTCCATCGCACAGTACTTTTGTTCTATGGACACCAAGTCAGTGAAGCGTGTAAGATCACGACGACCTGTGGCGTTGAGGATTCCCTTGTCCGTGCAATTATTGCAGAAGATTGAGATTGTGTTTTCCTCGCGGCAGTCATTTATCCTGTTCATAACCAGGAGGAACCTTGCCCAGTAATGATTTACTGTTTCTTCGGGCTTTTGCCTGATTTGGGATAGATCGCTTATGTTCGGGCGGGTGGGTGGAATTAAATCCGGAACTTCACCCAATCTAAGACTCAGAGGCCAAGGAGTTTCCGAACTCTGAGGTTTGGATTCTTGGATGTTGTCCAGTGAATCTAGCCCGTTGCCTGATTCTAAGTTCAGGTCTTGAGTTACATCCTCCCCTCCGCGGGTATCCGGCTTGGAGGGATCTGGAATCCGGACGTAGCTAGTCCTTAAGATAGATGAAGAGTCGCCGCGCTGTGCCTCTACTACGGCAACATGATGGGTGACTTGGGGAGAATTAATTTCTCTTAGATCGGGTTTAAGCCGAACCTGGTCATAATCTATAGTGACCCCCAAGGCGGCGATGCGATCCAAGAGCTCGTTTACGGAAGAGAGCTCCATTGTATCTAACAGCTCGACGAGTTCCGAGCTGACGTGAAGATTGCTTTTGATGACCCGAGAGGTCACCGTCGGCGCAACGGTCGAACAAGCGGTCATGAGAAAACCGCCTAGCCGGAGAGTTTGGCCGACAGCCAAGGCTCCCTTAGTAATGGTGCCGTCTTTAAAGACCAGAAGAGGCATCCTTCTTGATTGCGACGACACAGAGGAACTCTCAATGAAAGCACCAATGTCGGTGTCAAAACCGGCGGATCTTGGGTAGGGGGTCCCGAACTGTGCGTCTAGGCCGGATGGTAACAGGAGACAAGGGACACAATGTTTTTTACCCAGGTTCGGGCCCTCTTGATGGAGGTAAAACCCTACGTCCTGCTTGATTAATATTGATGATATGGGTAGTACAATAGTAGATCTACCACGAGATCAAGGAGGCTAAACCCTAGAAGCTAGCCTATGGTATGATTGTTGTATGATGAAGTTGTCCTACGGACTAAAACCCTCCAGTTTATATAGACACCAGAGAGGGTTAGGGTTACACAAAGTCGGTTACAATGGTAGGAGATCTTGAATATCCGCATCGCCAAGCTTGCCTCCCACGCCAAGGAAAGTCCCATCCAGACACGGGACGGAGTCTTCAATCTTGTATCTTCATAGTCCTGGAGTTCGGCTGAAGGTATAGTCCGGCTACCAGGACACCCCCTAATCCAAGACTCCCTCACTTACCGATATTACCTATTCTTTGGCATTCATCACAAGATAAGACGAACTTACGGGCATCCTTGAAGAGAGTAGGCCAATAGAACCCAGATTGCAATATCTTGTGAGCAGTTTTGTCTCCAGCATGATGCCCTCCATAAGCTTCGGAGTGACATTTCCATAGAATTTGTCCCTGTTCATGCTCAGGTACACAACGTCTAATAATACCATCTACTCCTTCTTTATAAATATGTGGGCCATCCCAAAAGTAATGTCTTAAATCATAGAAGAATTTTTCTTTTGTTGGTATGTAAAGCTAGGTGGTAAATATTTAGCAACAATATAATTAGCATAGTCAGCATACCAAGGAGTGTTATGAGAAACATTTATTGCAGCTAACTGCTCATCAGGAAAACTATTATCAATAGGTAGTGGGTCATCAAGCACATTTTCAAGCTTAGACAAGTTATCAACTACGGGGTTCTCGACTCCTTTTCTACCAGTGATATGTAAATCAAATTCTTGTAGAAAGAGAACCCATTGCATAAGCCTAGGTTTAGCATCTTTCTTTTCCATAAGATATTTTATAGCATCATGATCAATGTGAACAATTACTTTTGAATAAACAATGTAAGATCTAAATTTATCACAAGAAAACACCACTGCTAGAAATTCTTTTTCAGTAGTTGCATAATTTCCTTGAGCACTCTCTAGAGTTTTACTAGCATAATGGGCAACATTTAATTTCTTATCAACTCTCTGTCCTAGAACAGCACCAACAACATAATCACTAGCATCACACATAATTTCAAAAGGCAAGTTCCAATCAGGTGGTTGAACAATAGGTGCAAAAATTAAGGCTTTCTTGAGTGTTTCAAAGGCTTCTAAACAATCATCATCAAAAACAAAAGGAACATCCTTTTGCAAAAGATTTGTATGAGGCCTAGAAATTTTAGAAAAGTCTTTCATAAATCTCCTATAGAAACCAGCATGACCTAGGAAACTACGAATACCTTTAATATCTTTAGGGCATGGCATTTTCTCAATTGCATCAACCTTAGGTTTGTCCACTTCAATACCTCTTTCAGAAATTTTATGGCCCAAAACAATACCTTCATTAACAATAAAATGGCACTTCTCCCAATTCAAGACAAGATTTGTTTGCTCGCATCTCTGCAAAACTCGATCAAGATTGGTTAAACAACCATCAAAAGACTTCCCATAAACAAAGAAGTCATCCATGAAAACCTCAACAATCTTTTCACAAAAGCCAGAGAATATAGCAGTGATACATCTTTGAAAGGTAGCAGGTGCATTGCATAAACCAAAAGGCATACGTCTATAAGCATAAGTTCCAAAGGGACAAGTGAAAGTGGTCTTTTCTTGATCAGGTTGAGAAACAGGTATTTGTGAAAAACCAGAATATCCATCAAGGAAGCAAACGTGTGTGTGCTTAGATAATCTTTCTAGCATTTGATTGATAAAAGGCAGAGGGTAATGATCTTTTCTAGTTGCCTTGTTTAATTTTATAAAATCAATTACCATTCTATAACATGTAACAATTCTTTGTGGAATAAGTTCATTCTTATCATTAGGAACAACAATGATACCTCCTTTCTTAGGGACACAATAAACATGACTTACCCATCTATTATCAGCTATAGGATAGATTAGACCTGCTTCCAGAAGTTTTAATATTTCCCTTCTTACCACTTCCTTCATTTTCGGATTTAACCGACGTTGGTGATCAACAACGGTTTTAGCATCAGGTTCTATATTAATCTTGTGTTGACATAGAGTAGGACTAATGCCCTTTAAATCATCAAGAGTATATCCAATAGCAGCTCAGTGCTTCCTCAGAACTTTCAATAATCTTTCTTCTTCATGTTCTGAAAGGTTAGCACTAATAATAATAGGATATGTATTATTTTCATCAAGATAAGCATATTTCAAATTGTTTGGCAATTGTTTTAATTCAAACACATGATCACCTTTAGGTGGAGTAGGGCCTCCTATAGTTTCGATAGGCAAATTGTGTTTAAGCAGAGGATGTTGTTCAAAGAAATCTTATCTATTTCATTTCTTTCATGCATATGTAAATCATTTTCATGGTCTAGCAAATATTGTTCTAGAGGATCAATAGGAGGCACATCAATAGAAGCAATACCAATTATTTCATCCTTACTAAGCAATTCTTTTTCATGAAGCTTTCTACTAAACTTGGAAAAATTAAACTCATGAGACTCATCACCAAAACTAACACCGATAGTTTGTTTCTCACAATCTATTTTAGCATTAACGTTGTTCAAGAAAGGTCTACCAAAGATAATGGGACAAAAGTCATCTTGTGGGGAACCAAGAACAAGAAAATCAGTAGGGTATTTTATTTTCCCACACAAGACTTCAACATCTCTAACAATCCCAAATGGTGTGATGGTGTCTCTATTAGCAAGTTTAATAGTAGCATATATTTCTTCTATTTTACCGGGTGCTATGTCATTCATAATTTCTTGACATAAAGTAAAAGGAATAGCACTCACGCTAGCACCTATGTCACATAAACCATGATAACAGTGATCTCCTATTTTAGCTGAAACAACGGGCATGCTAACAAAGGGTCTATGATTATCCCTTTTACCAGGTTTGGCAATTCTAGTAGCTTCATTACAGAAGTAAATAACATGCCCATCTATATGTTCTTTCAAGAGATCCTTAACCATAGTAACACTAGGATCTACTTTAATTTGTTCATCGGGTTTAGGTGTTCTAATATAACTTTTGTTGACCACAGTTGAAACTTTAGCATGTTCCTTTATCCTAACAGGGAAAGGTGGTTTCTCAATATAAGCGGTAGGAACAACTGGATCAACATTATAAAGTATAGTTTCCTCTTAGCTAGTTCTGGTTCTTCAATTTATTCTTTAATAGGTGGGTGAAATTTAAATGACTTCTCTTTAGGAAGATCAACATGAGTAGCAAATGATTCACAAAAGGAGGCTACTATCTCAAAGTCAAGTCCATATTTAGTGCTAAAGTTTTGAAAAGCATCAGTATTCATAAAAGATTTAACACAATCATACTTAAGCTTAATACCTGACTCTTTACCTTTGTCAAGTTCTCAATCTTCAGAGTTGCGTTAATTTCTTTCCAAAAGATCCCACCGGAATTCAATACTCTTCTTTATAAAAGAACCAACACAAGAAGTATCAAGCTTGGATCGATCATTATGAGAAAGCCGAGCATAAAAGTTCTGGATAATAATTTCTCTTGGGAGCTCATGATTGGGGAATGAATATAACATTGACTTAAGCCTCCCCCAAGCTAGAGCAATAGTTTCTCCTTCATGAGGCCAAAAATATATATGTAATTCCGATCACGATGAACTAGATGCATGGGATAATTTTTTTGGTGGAACTCCAATTCCAAGATCCAATATCATCGCATAGCCTATACCATGCCAATGCTTTTCCCTTCAAAGATAAAGGGAAAACCTCGTTCTTAACATCATCTCTGGGAAAACCTGCAAGCTTAAACAATCCACAAATTTGTTCCACATATATCAAGTGCATATCAGGATGTTCGGTTCCATCTCCTGCATAAGGATTAGCTAGCAGTTGTTCTATCATACTCGAAGGAATTTCAGATTCGATATTTTCAGTAGGTGCAGTAGGTTGAGGGGTAGCTAATTGTGGTTCCGATCGAGGTGAAGATACCCCGAACAAACCCCTCAAAGGATTGTTTTCCATAGTAACAAGTGACAGTAAATTTCAGCACACTATATAAATGTTTCCTTACCAAAGGCGCTTCACTCCCCGGCAACGGCGCCAGAAAATAGCCTTGATGACCCAAAAGTATATGGGATCAATTGTAGCTCTTTTCGATAAGTAAGAGTGTCGAACCCAACGAGGAGCAGAAGGAAATGACAAGTAGTTTTCAGCAAGGTAATGTCTGCAAGTGCTGAAATTGTAAGTAACAGAGTAGTTTGATAGCAAGATAATCTGTAACGAGCAAGTAATGATAGTAGTAACAAAAGTGAAGCAAGGTAGCCCAATCCTTTTGAGGCAAAGGAAAGGCCAAAACGGTCTCTTATAATAAGCAAAGCGTCCTTGACGGTAGATGATGTCGTTGAAGCTACGTCGGTATTTCCCCAAAGAGAAGGGATGATGCATCACATCGGCGGTAGGTATTTCCCTCAGATAAGAAACCAAGGTTATCGAACCAGTAGGAGAACCAAGCAACACAACGTAAACAACCCCTGCACACAAATAACAACCACTTGCAACCCGACGTGTTAAAGGGGTTGTCAATCCCTTTCGGGTAACGGCGCCAGAAATGGCACGTGGACAGGAGAAAGTTGCAATAGATTAAATAAATAGATCGCAAATAAAATAAAGTGCAGCAAGGTATTTTTGGGTTTTTGGGTTAATAGATCTAAAAATAAATGCAAGAGAAAAGTAGATCGCAAAGGCAAATAATATGAGAAAGAAGACTTGGGGCCGTAGGTTTCACTAGTGGCTTCTCTCGAGAAAAATAGCAAAGCGGTGGGTGAACAAATTACTATTGGGCAATTGATAGAACTTCAAATAATTATGATGATATCCAGGCAATGATCATTATATAGGCATCACGTCCAAGATTAGTAGGCCGACTCCTGCCTGCATCTACTACTATTACTCCACACATCGACCGCTATCCAGCATGCATCTAGTGTATTAAGTTCATGGAGAAACGGAGTAATGCAATAAGAACGATGACATGATGTAGACAAGATCTATCTATGTAGAGATAGACCCCATCGTTTTACCCTTAGTAGCAACGATACATACGTGTCGGTTCCCCTTCTGCCACTGGGATCAAGCACCGTAAGATCGAACCCACTACAAAGCACCTCTTCCCATTGCAAGATAAATAGATCAAGTTGGCCAAACAAAACCCAAATATCGGAGAAGAAATACGAGGCTATAAGCAATCATGCATATAAGAGATCAAAGAAACTCAAATAACTTTCATGGATATAAAAAGATAGATATGATCATAAACTCGAAGTTCATCGGATCCCAACAAACACACCGCAAAAGAGTTACATCATATGGATCTCCAAGAGACCATTGTACTGAGAATCAAGAGAGAGATATGAAGCCATCTAGCTACTAACTACGGACCTGAAGGTCTACAAAGAACTACCCACGCATCATCGGAGAGGCACCAATGGAGGTGGTGAACCCCATCCGAGATGGTGTCTAGATTGGATCTGGTGGTTCTGGACTCTGCGGCGACTGGATGAATATTTCCTCGACTCCCCCAGGGTTCTGGAAATATCGGGGTACCTATAGAGCAAAGAGGCAGTCTGGGGGCACCCGAGGTGGGCACAACCCACCAGGGCGCGCCTGGGCCTCCTGGCGTGCCCTGGTGGGTTGTCCCCTCCTTGGGACTCCCCCCTGGTGCAACCAAGGCCCAACATGTTCCTTCTGGTCCATAAAAAAAATCTCTATAAAGTTTCGTGGTATTTGGACTCCGTCTGATATTGATTTTCGGCGATGTAAAAAACACAGAAAAAACAGGAACTGGCACTTGGCACTATGTCAATAGGTTAGTACCAAAAAATGATATAAAATGATTATAAAACATCCAAGATTGATAATATAACAACATGGAACAATCAAAAATTATAGATACGTTGTAGAAGTATCAGTACACGGGAATTTCATCTAGTCACTTTCATCATATTGATTTGATTCGTGTTCGCTACTTTGATAATTTGATATGTGGGTGGACCGGTGCTTAGGTGTTGTTCTTACTTGAACAAACCTCATACTTATGATTAACCCTATCGCAAGCATCCGCAACTATGAGAAAAGTATTAAGAATAACTTCTAACCATAGCATTAAATTTTTGGATCCAATCGGTTCCTTACGGAATAGCGCCTAAACTAGGGTTTAAGCTTCTATCACTCTCGCAACCCATCATCTAATAACTAATCCACAATGCATTCCCTTAGGCCCAAATATGGTGAAGTGTCATGTAGTCGACGTTCACATGACACCGCTAAGGGAATCACAACATGCATACTATCAAATTATCAAACACATATCAAGTTCACATGATTACTTGCAACATGATTTCTCCCGTGACCTCAAGAAAAAAATTAACTACTCACAAATGATAATCGTGCACAAGATCAGAGGAGTATTAAATAGCATATTGGATCTGAACATATAATCTTCCACCAAATAAACCATATAGTAATCAACTACAAGATGTAATGAACACTACTAGTCACCCACAAGCACCAACCTATAGTTCTGGTAGAAAGGTTGAACACAAGAGATGAACTAGAGTTCGAGATGAGATGGTGCTATTGAAGATGTTGATGGATATTTCCCTCCCCAAGGTGGGAGAGTTGTTGGTGATGATGATGACGATGATTTCCGCCTCCGGGAGGGAAGTTTCCCCGACGAAATCGCTCCACCGAAGGGCAAAAGTGCTCCTGCCCAAGTTTCACCTCGAGACGGTGTCGCTCCGTCCCGAAAGCCCTCCCCTTATATTTTCAAGGTCAAAATGACTTATATACCATAATATGGGCACCGGAGGTGGGCTGAGGGGAGCACAACCCACCAGGGCGCACCTGGGCTCCCTGGCGTGCCCAGGTGGGTTGTGCCCACCTAGTGGGACCCCCTCTTGTACTTATTGTCTTCAATATTCCTCATATATTCCATAAAAAATCTCCGTAAAGTTTCGACTTGTTTGGAATTGTACAGAATAGGTGGCCTGACGTAGCTTTTCCAGGTCCAGATTTCTAGCTGCCGGAATTCTCCCTCTTTGTGTGTACCTTGCATATTATGAGAGAAAAGGCATTAGAATTACACCAAAAAGCATTATTATGCATAAAAACATCATAAATAACAGTAGGAAAACATGATGCAAAATGGATGTATCAAGGCTGATGATATTGGATCATGGAACTACAACCGATTGAAATTGGAATTTCATCAGAAGTTTTATCCTATGCATCTAGTACATCATGATCGAAATTATGTATATCATTTTTCGCGTCGTGAAGGAGAAAGTATCGATCAAGCTTGAGGGAGGCTTAGGGCAATGTTATATTCATGCCCCAATCATGAGCTCTCAAGAGAAATTATTATTTAGAATTTTCATGCTCGGCTTTCTCGTAATGATCAATCCATGCTCGATACTTCTTGTAGTGGTTCCTTTATGAAGAAGAATATTGAATTCAAATGGGATTTATTAGAAAGAATTAAATGCAACTCTGACAATTGGGAACTCGACGAAGATAATGAGTCAGGTATAAACCTTAAGTTTGATTGTGTTAAATCTTTTATGAATACCGATGCTTTTCGTGATTTTAGCACTAAATATGGACTTGACTCTGAGATAGTAGCTTTTTTTGAATCTTTTGCTACTCACTTGTGGTTCCTTTTTTTGAATCTTTTCGTGATTTTAGCACTAAAGTTGTAGAACCTGTTAAAGTTGAAGAAGAAACTATTACTTATAATGTTGGTCCTGTTGTTCCTACTGATTATATTGAGAAACCACCTTTACCTGTTAGAATAAAGGATCATGATAAAGCTTCAATTGTGGTTTGTAAGAGTTAAACTAGAACACCTACACCCTCTGAGAAAATTAAATTGAACCTAGTATTGCCTTGGTTAAAGATCTCTTGGTTGATAATATTGATGGGCATGTTATTTATTTCTGTGATGAAGCTGCTAGAATTGCTAAACCCGATATTAAAGATAAACATAGACCTGTTGTTGGCATGCCTATTGTTTCTGTTAAAATATGAGATCATTGTCATCATGGCTTATGTGATGTGGGTGCTAGTGTGAGTGCAATTCATTTTACCTTATATCAAGAAATTATGAATAATATTGCACCTGCTGAGATAGAAGATATTGGTGTTACTATTAAGCTTGCTAATAGAGATACTATATCACCAATTGGGATTGTTAGAGATGTTGAAGTCTTGTGTGGGAAAATAAAATACCCTACTGATTTTCTTGTTCTTAGTTTTCCACAAGATGATTTTTGTCCCATTATATTTGGTAGACCTTTCTTGAATACTGTTAATGCTAAGATAGACTGTGAGAAGGAAATTGTTACTGTAAGTTTTGGGGATATGTCTCATGATTTTAATTTCTCTAAATTTCGTAGACAACCCCATGATAAAGAATTGCCTGGTAAGGATGAAATTATTGGTCTTGCTTCTATTGCCGTGCCTCCTACTGATCCTTTAGAACAATATTTGCTAGACCATGAAAATGATATGTTTATGAATGAAAGAAGGGAATTAGATGAAATATTGTTTAATCAAGGGCGTCTTTTGAAACACAATTTGCCTGTTGAAATCCTTGGGGATCCTCCTCCACCCAAGGGTGATCCCGTGTTTCAGCTTAAACAATTACCTAATATTTGAAATATGCTTATCTCGATGAAAAGAAGATATATCATGTTATTATTAGTGCTAACCTTTTAGAGCATGATGAAAAGAAATTATTGAAAACTCTAAAGAAGCACAGTGCCGCTATTGGATACACTCTTGATGATCTTAAGGGCGTTAGTCCCACTCTATGTCAGCACAAAATTAATATGGAGCCTGATGCTAAACTAGTTGTTGATCATCAATGACGGTTAAATGCTAATATGAAAGAAGTGGTATGAAATGAAATACTAAAGCTTCTGGAGGCAGGTATAATTTATCCTATTGCTGATAGTAGATGGGTAAGTCATGTTCATTGTGTCCCTAAGAAGGGAGGTATTATTGTTGTTCCTAATGATAAGAATGAATTGATTCCACACAAAAATGTTACAGGTTATAGAATGGTAATTGATTTTTGCAAATTAAACAAAGCTACTAGAAAAGATCATTACCCTCTACCTTCTATTGACCAAATGCTAGAAAGACTATCGAACATACACATTTTTGCTTTCTAGATGGTTATTCTGTTTTCTCTCAAATACCTATGTCAAAAGAGGACCAAGAAAATATCACTTTTACTTGCCCTTTGAGTACTTTTGCTTATAGACATATGCCTTTTGGTTTATGCAATGCACCTGCTACCTTTCAAAGATGTATGACTGCTATATTCTTTGACTTTTGTGAAAAAATTGTTGAGGTTTTCATGGATGATTTCTCCATTTATGGAACTTTTTTGATGATTGCTTATGCAACCTGATACGTCTCCGTCATATCTATAATTTTTGATTGTTTCATGCCAATATTATACAACTTTCACATATTTTTGGCAACTTTTTATATGATTTATTGGACTAACATATTGATCCAGTGCCCAGTGCTAGTTCCTGTTTTCTGCATGTCTTTTGTATCGCAGAGTATCCATATCAAACGAAGTCCAAATGCAATAAAATTTCACAAAGAATTATTTTGGAATATATGTGATTTTTGGGAGTTGGAATCACCGCAAACGGAGGCCCACATAGCCCAGAAGACACCAGGGCGCGCCGAAGGCCCCTAGCCTGTGGTGGTGGGTTGTGCCCTCATCGAACATCGGTTGGAGCTCTACTTTGGGCACAAGGAAGCTTATATCTGGAAAAAAATCGTGTTAAAATCTCAGCGCAAATCGGACTAATGGATCTCCGGGAATATAAGAAACGGTTTTCGGCCAGATCTGAAAAATGCGAAACAGAAGAGAACAGAGAGGGAGATCCAATCTCGGAGGGGCTCCCGCCCCTGCGCCGCCATGGAGGCCATGGACCAGATGGGGAACACTCCTCCCATCTAGTGGGGAGGCCAAGGAAGAAGAAGAAGGAGGGGGCTCTCTCCCCCTCTCTCCCAGTGGCGCCGGAGTGCCGCCGGGTCAATGATCGGGACGGTGATCTACATGAACAATCTTGCTACCGTCAACACCAACTCTATCTCCCTCTATGCAGCGGCGTAACACCCCCCACCCCCCGCTTTAATCTCCACTTAAACATGGTTCTCAACTCCATATATTATTTCCCAATGATTTATGGTTATCCTATGATGTTTGAGTAGATCTATTTTGTCCTGTGGGTTAATCGTGATCTTGGTTGGTATGATTGTATATTTTATTTATGGTGCTGTCCTACGGTGCCCCCCGTTCTTGCGCAAACATGAGGGGCCCCCACTATAGGGTGTTGCAATATGTTCATGGTTCACTTATGGTGGGTTGCGAGAGTGACAGAAGCTTAAACTCGAGTATGTGGGCTATGGCGTATGGGATAAAGAGGACTTGATACATAATGCTATGGTTGGGTTTCACGACCTTAATGATCTTTAGTAATTGCAGATGCTTGCTAGAGTTTCAATCCTAAGTGCATATGATCCAAGTAGAGAAAGTATGTTAGCTCATGCCTCTCCCTCATATAGAATTGCAAGAATGATTACCGGTACTTGTTATCAATTGCCTAGGGACAAATAACTTTCTTGTTGACACAAACCCTTTTACTAAACACCTAACTTTTATTATCTGGCAAAGTACTTCTAGTTTTGTTCTTGCAAAGTAGTTCTAGCATCACTCCTACAAACTATTTTCATACTTGTTTCCGGTAAAGCAAACGTCAAGTGTGCGTAGAGTTGTATCGGTGGTCAATAGAACTTGAGGGAATATTTGTTCTACCTTTAGCTCCTCGTTGGGTTCAATACTCTTATTTATCAAAGAAGGCTACAAACGATCCCCTATACTTGTGGGTTATCACAACCTTGATCAAGTTTTGCAGAGATGTGAAGAAACTAATCTTGTCTTGAATTGGGAGAAGTGCCACTTTATGGTTAATGAAGGTGTTGTCTTGGGGCATAAAATTTCTGAAAGAGGTATTGAAGTTGATAAAGCTAAAGTAGATGCTATTGAAAAGATGTCGTGTCCTAAAGATATCAAAGGTATAAGAAGTTTCCTTGGTCATGCTGGTTTCTATAGGAGGTTTATCAAAGACTTATCTAAAATTTCTAGGCCTCTCACTAATCTCTTGCAAAAAGATGTTCCTTTTGTTTTTGATGATGATTGTGTAGAATCATTTGAAATACTTAAGAAAGCCTTGGTTTCTGCACCTATTGTTCAACCGCCTGATTGGAATTTACCCTTTGAAATTATGTGTGATGCTAGTGATAATGTTGTTGGTGTCGTTCTCGGACAAAGAGTTGACAAGAAATTTGAATGTTATTCATTATTCTAGTAAAACTCTAGACAGTGCCCAGAGAAATTATGCTACTACTGAAAAAGAATTTTTAGCGGTTGTATTTGCTTGTGATAAGTTCAGATCTTATATTGGTGGTTCCAAAGTGACTGTTCACACTGATCATGCTGCTATTAAATATCTTATGGAAAAGAAAGATGCTAAACCTAGACTTATTAGATGGGTTCTCTGGTTACAAGAATTTGATTTGCATATTATTGATAGAAAGGGAGCTGGGAACCCCGTTGCAGACAACTTGTCTAGGTTAGGAAATGATCTTGATGACCCACTGCCTATTGATGATAGCTTTCCTGATGAGCAATTAGCTGTCATAAATGCTTCTCGTAATACTCCTTGGTATATTGTTGCTAAATTTATACCACCTAGTTTCACATACCAGCAAAATAAAAAGTTCTTCTATGATTTAAGATATTACTTTTGGGATGACCCACACCTTTATAAAGAATGACTAGATGCTTAAAAAAGTTATTTTTCTGAGGTATGGAATCCCTGGATATTTAATGACTGGTGGTGGTTCACATTTTATTCATGGTGCTTTCCGTAAAATGCTTACCAAGTATGATGTTAACCATAGAATTGCATCTCCATATCACCCTCAGTCTAGCGGTCAAGTAGAATTGAGCAATAGAGAGATTAAATTGATTTTGCAAAAGAGTATTAATAGGTCTAGAAAGAATTGGTCTAAGAAACTTGATGATGCATTATGGGCTTACAGAACTGCTTATAAAAACCCTATGGGTATGTCTCCATATAAGATGGTTTATGGAAAAGCATGTCACTTACCTCTCGAATTAGAACATAAAGCTTATTGGGCAATCAAAGAGCTCAACTATGATTTCAAACTTTCCGGTGAGAAGAGGTTATTTGACATTAGTTCACTTGATGAATGGAGAACCCAAGCCTATGAGAATGCCAAGTTGTTTAAAGAATAGGTTAAAAGATGGCATGAAAAAAGGATACAAAAGCGTGAGTTTAATACAGGTGATCATGTTTTGCTATACAACTCTCGTTTAAGATTTTTTGTAGAAAAGCTTCTCTCTAAATGGGAAGGTCCTTACATTATCATGGAGGTCTATCATTCTGGTGCCATAAAAATCAACAACGCCAAAGGCGCAAATCCGAAGGTGGTAAACGGTCAAAGAATCAAACATTATATCTTAGGTACTCCCATAAATGTTGAGATCAATATAATTAATAGCACAACATCAGAGGAGTACATAAGGGATACTTTCCAGAACGTTTCATACTCCGAAAAGGAATAGGTATGTGGTACGGTAAGTAAACCGAGTCCAAAACTGTTCTAATGGAAATTTTTTCTCCATTTTGGAATATTAAAAAAATAGGAAAATTAAAAGTAGCCTGACAGATGCATGAGGAGACCACAAGGGTGGAGGGCGCGCCCTACCCCCTGGGCATGCCCCCTGCCTTATGGCCACCTCGTGTGCCCCCCGGACTCCGTTTTCTTGCACAATACTTCTTTTGGTCGGTAAGAATTCATTATATAATCTCCCAAAGGTTTTCACCACCGTACTACGACAAAATCATCTGTTCTTGTTTCGAGCTATTTTTCTGACAGATCTAGATCACCATGACGTCTCGAAGCACCCCCAAGGACAAGTTTTTCGAGAAGGTCATCAACCCCTACCTTGCGGAGGTGCTGCGACACCCTCAAGCCATTGAGATGCATGAGGGGGTGCTGCACATTCGCAATGTGAAGGGCCGAATAAGACCGGAAGCATGGAGACACGACTCAAAGCAATGGAGCAGCAAGTTTTCAAGTGCCAATGGATGGTGGAACATGGACGCAACACCAATCACTTGATGATCACGGAGTTCACCAACAATCATAGGCTGGATGCCAAGAACATCGGGGAGGCCATCTTCAAGCTTCATGAGAAAATTGAGCATCTCCAAGCTCATATCTATGACCTGCAAAACTGAAATTGTGAGTATGAATACATATTTAAGAGGATGAGTTTGGCTGCAGATTTGAGTATCCCGGAGACTCGTTCATCTTTCTATGACGGTGATCCTATGCCTTGGAAGATGGATGAGAATCCTACTACATCAACAACTCCATCATCACCACCTCCTAAGAAAGAGATATAAATACATGGGTATGGGCACTCCCCTTGGCAACTGCCAAGCTTGGGGGAGGTGCCCCGGTATCGTATCACCATCACACCTTTACCTTTATCATTTTTCTTAGTTCAATCCTTTTGGTATTATCTTGATCTAGTAGAATAAACTTTTAGTATGATCTAGCTTTGAGTTTTGTTTCAAGATCTATCTATGTAATCGAGTCCTTGAGTTTATAATAAAGAGTAGTTTTGAGTTGAGGGCTTTGCTATCTTGCTATGATCTTGAGGGACTAAAATAAAAGAAGAATAAAGAAATAAAAAGATCATATATTGATCTTATGGAGAGTAATGACTTCACATATAAATAATATGATGAATAAAAGTTGTTGAGAGTTAACAAACATAGTTTTGGTCATTTTTGCAATTAATAGGAAGTTGATGTCGCTTGAAGCTACGTCGGTATTTCGCCAAAGCGGAAGAGATGATGCAGCACAGCGGCGGTAGGTATTTCCCTTAGATGTGAAACCAAGGTTATCGAACTAGTAGGAGAACCAAGCCACACAATGTAAACAACACCTGCACACAAATAACAACTTCTCACAACCCGACGTGTTAAAGGGGTTGTTAATCCCTTCCGGGGTACGACGCCTCAAGATAGGCAAACGAACATGAGATAAATTTGTAGTAGATTAATAGATCGAATGCCAAATAAAATAAATAAGGATAAATTGCAGCAAGGTATTTTTTGGGTTTTGATTTAATAGATCTAAAAATAAATGCAAGGAAAAAGTAGATCGCAAAGGCAATTATGTGAGAAAGAGACCTGGGGGCCATAGGTTTCACTAGTGGCTTCTCTCGAGAAAAATAGCAAATGGTGGGTGAACAAATTACTGTTGGGCAATTGATAGAATTTCAAATACTCATGACGATATCCAGGCAATGATCATTACATAGGCATCACGTCCAAGATTAGTAGACCGACTCCTGCCTACATCTACTACTATTACTCCACACATCGACCGCTATCCAGCATGCATCTAGTGTATTAAGTTCATGGAGAAACGGAGTAAGGCAATAAGAACGATGACATGATGTAGAGAAGATCTATCTATGTAGAGATAGACGCCATCATTTTATCCTTAGTAGCAACGATACATATGTGTCGGTTCCCATTCTGTCATTGGGATCAAGCACCGTAAGATCGAACCCACTACAAAGCACCTCTTCCCATTGCAATATAAATAGACCAAGTTGGCTAAAGAAAACCCAAATATCAGAGAAGAAATACGAGGCTATAAGGGATCATGCATAAAAGAGATCAAAGAAACTCAAATGCTTTCATGGATATAAAAAGATAGATCTGATCATAAACTCAAAGTTCATCGATCACAACAAACACACCGCAAAAGAGTTACATCATATAGATCTCCAAGAGACCATTGTATTGAGAATCAAGAGAGAGAGAGAGAGGAAGCCATCTAGCTACTAACTATGGGCCCGAAGGTCTACAAAGAACTGCTCACTCATCATCGGAGAGGCACCAATGGAGGTGGTTAACCCCATCCAAGATGGTGTCTAGATTGGATCTGGTGGTTCTGGACTCTGCGGCGGCTGGATGAATATTTCGTCGACTCACTTAGGGCTTCTGGAATATTGGGGTAATAGAGCAAAGAGGTGGTCCGGGGGCACCTGAGGTGGGCGCAACCCACCAGGGCGCGTCTGGGCCTCCTAGCGCACCCTGGTGGGTTGTGCTCTCCTTAGAGCACCTCGCAGGCGCAGCCAAGGCCCATTATGTTCCTTCTGGTCCATAAAAAATCTCCCTAAAGTTTTGTGGAATTTGGACTCCGTTTGATATTGATTTTCTGCGATGTAAAAAACATGGAAAAACAACAGCTAACACTTGGCACTATGTCAATAGGTTAGTACCAAAAAATGATATAAAATGATTATAAAACATCCAAGATTGATAATATAACAACATGGAACAATAAAAAATTATAGATACGTTGGAGACGTATCAGCATCCCCAAGCTTAACTCCTACTCGTCCTCGAGTAGGGAAGTGATAAAAACATAATTTTTGATGTGGAATGCTGCCTAACATGTCATATCATATTTCTTTTTTATAGCATGGACATTTGGACTTTTATATTGTTCAAAGCAATAGTCTAGTTTTTACATGATAATTTAAATACTCAAGCATATCAACAAGCAACCATGTCTTTCAAAATATCAACGGTAAAATAAGTTATCCCTAGCCCATCATGCTCAACCATTGATCCATTCATGAAACACACTCGCATATTAACTACACCCAATACTCAAGTACGATCATATTGCCTCCTAGTTGGTGCTTTTATAAGAGAATATGGATACTCAAATTAAAAATAAAAATTGCATAAAGTAAAAGAAAGGCTCTTCGCATAGGGAAGTAGGGATTTGTAGAGGTGCCAGAGCTCAAAGCGAAAAACTTAGAGATAAAAACATTTTGGGAGGTGTATCCATCCCACCAACGAAAACGACTCAGAGTTCTCAATACTTTCCATGCTTAGATATATCATAGGCGGTTCCCAAATAGAAAATAAAGTTTATTCCTTTTTCCACCATACTTTCACTTTCCATGGCTAACCGTATCCACAGGTGCCTTCCATACCAACACTTTCCAAGGAATTTATTATTTGATAACAGAAAGTAAATTCATTTTTTCATTTCAGGACTGGGCATACCTAATACCTTTGCCTTACTCTCGTGCAATGACAAGTGAATAAACACTCATCATGAGAATAACACATCTAGCATGGAAAATATTAGCCACCCCTCATCGCTCCGCGAGCGAAACGAACACACAAAAGAGAAGTTTATTTTGAAAATTAGAGATGGCACATGCAAATTTTCTTAGAATGGCAAAATAATACCGTATATAGGTAGATATAGTGGACTCATGTGGCAAAACTAGGTTAAAGGATTTTGGATGCACAAGTAGTGATCATACTTAGTGCAAAATGAAGGCTAGCAAAAGATTGAGAAGCGACCAACCAAGAAACAAATAATCTCATAAGCGAGCATTAAGCATAATTAACACCGAATAATGCACCATAAGTAGGATATAATTTCATTGCACAATTATTGACTTTCGTGCTTGCATAGGGAATCACAAACCTTAACACCAATATTCTTACTAAAGAAAATTACTCATCGAGATGACTCACATATTACATCATCATATCTCAAACTATTACTAAGAATAAAGTTTATTTTGTCCAATGATCTTCATGAAAGTTTTTATTATATCCTTCTTGGATATCTATCACTTTGGAACTAATTTTCATGTGTTGCTTTTGACAAGATCAAACAAATATAAGTGAAGATCATGAGCATAATATTTCTTTCTTTCTCTCAAATTAATTTAAGTGAAGCAAGAGAGAATTTCTTAAAAAAATTACTAACTCTCAAATAAACCTAACTGAAGCAAGAGAGCATTTCTTAAAAAATACTAAGCACACCATGCTCAAAAAGATATAAGTGAAGCACTAGAGAAAGTCCATATCTCATAAAAGATTTAAGTGAAGTAGAGAGAGCAATTCTAACAAATTATGACATAATTTTGGCTCAACCAAATACGTGTGTCCAGCAAGGAATCAAGACTTAAAACACAAAATAAAAAAAAGCAAAGACTCATATCATACAAGATGCTCCAAGCAAAACACATAGTATGTGACGAATAAAAATATAGCTTCAAGTAAAATACCGATGGTCGTTAAAAGAAAGAGGGGATGCCACTCGGGGGCATCCCCAAGCTTAGTTGGTTGCTCATTTTTTGATAATAGATTGAGATGCCAGGGCATCCCCAAGCTTAGGCTCTTCTACTCCTTATTCCTTCATCCATCGTAAGATAACCCAAAACTTGAAAACTTCAATCACACAAAACTCAACAAAACCTTCTTGAGATCCGTTAGTATAAGAAAAGAAATCACTACTATAAGTGTTGTATCAAACCAATTCATATTTTGTTCTTGCATTATATCTACTGTATTCCAACTTTTCTATGGCAAAAACTCATCAAGGAAAACCATAGAGCCATCAAAATAAGCACACAACGCAAAGAAAACAGAATCTATCAAAACAGAACAGTCTGTAGCAATCTGACTATTTAGAATACTTCTATAACTCCAAAAATTCTGAAAATTAGGAAGACCTAAGAAATTTGTATACTGATCTACTCCAAGTAGAATCGGTATTTAATCACTCTCTGGTAAAATACGAAAATTATTTTCGCAAGCGCAAAAGTTTCTGTTTTTTCAGCAAGATCAAACAACTATCACCCAAGAAGATCCTAAAGGCTTTACTTGGCACAAACACTAATTAAAACATAAAAAAAACACAATCATAACGGTAGCATAATTGTGTTAACACTCAAAAAGGGAAGCAAAAAAGCAAAAATAAATTTCATTCATTGGGTTGCCTCCCAACAAGCGCTATAGTTTTACGCCCTTAGCTAGGCATAAAGCAAGGATCTAAGTTTTGTCATCTGAAGTTTTGGCAACTTTTGTAAGGGTTTTCTCAAACCCGGGAGGCTCTTTACGCTTTCCTAAATTCTCTAGAAAAAAAACCATCTTTAGATCCAAAATATCCAATCGCTTGTTGCAAAGAGTAATCAAGGTATTCATGTGATTTATACTACCATTCAGATGTTTGAGGGGTTCGTTATATTTTTGTAATTCAACCATGTGTTTATGCAAATCACCAAGTTTGTCCAGCATTTGAACTCCCTCTGGGGTAAAAGTAAACCCCATCTTTTGAGGTGGAATCCCTAAAATTGCTTCTAAAATTTCATAGGCAACATTGGCATCAAGCTCAATAAAATTCCCTTTAGCGGCAAAATCTAGGAGTTGCCTATGATGCAAATCCAATCCTATGTAAATATTACGAAGCAAGACCTTAGTGTCCCCCTTTAAATTGGAAATACGATAAGATTCCATAAGCCTATACCAAGCATCTTTCACGTTTTCTCCTTGTCTTTGCTTGAAGTAAAGCACTTCAAAATTATGTGACAAAGGAGGAGTAGGCACGCTAGCCACTAAGACTAGAAGGGAAAAAATGGCGAACGGAAAAAGAGGGGCGAATAAAACGGCAATTTTTTGTGAAGTGGGGAGAGGAAAATGAGAGGCAACTGACAAATAATGTAAATTGTGAGGAGATGAGATTTGTGATTAGGAACCTCCTGTATGTTGAAGATCCTCCCCGGTAATGGCGCCAGAAATTCCTTTTGATGTCGCTGGAAGCTACGTCGGTATTTCCCCAAAGAGGAAGGGATGATGCAGCACAGCGGCGGTAGGTATTTCCCTCAGATGTGAAACCAAGGTTATCGAACCAGTAGGAGAACCAAGCAACACAACGTAAACAACACCTGCACACAAATAATAACTTCTCGCAACCCGACATGTTAAAGGGGTTGTCAATCCCTTCCGAGGTACGGTGCCTCAAGATAGGCAAACGGACGCGAGATAAATTTGTAGTAGATTGATAGATCGAACGCCAAATAAAATAAATAAGGATAATTTGCAGCAAGGTATTTTTGGGTTTTTGGTTTTATAGATCTGGAAATAAATGCAAGGAAAAAGTAGATCGCAAAGGCAATTATATGAGAAAGAGACTCGGGGCCGTAGGTTTCACTAGTGGCTTCTCTCGAGAAAAATAGCAAATGGTGGGTGAACAAATTACTGTTGGGCAATTGATAGAACTTTAAATACTCATGACGATATCCAGGCAATGATCATTACATAGGCATCACGTCCAAGATTAGTGGACCGACTCCTGCCTGCATCTACTACTATTACTCCACACATCGACCGCTATCCAACATGCATCTAGTGTATTAAGTTCATGGCGAAACAGATAATGCAATACGAACGATGACATGATGTAGACAAAATCTATCTATGTAGAGATAGACCCCATCGTTTTATCCTTACTAGCAATGATACATACGTGTCGGTTCCCTTTTTGTCACTGGGATCAAGCACCATAAGATTGAACCCACTAAAAAGCACCTCTTCCCATTGCAAGATAAATAGATCTAGTTGGCCAAAGAAAATCCAAATATCGGAGAAGAAATACGAGGCTATAAGAGATCATGCATAAAAGAGATCAAAGAAACTCAAATAATTTCATGGATATAAAAAGATAGATATGATCATAAACTAGAAGTTCATCGATCCCAGCAAACACACCGCAAAAAGATTTACATCATATGAATCTCCAAGAGACCATTGTATTGAGAATCAAGAGAGAGAGAGAGGAAGATCTTTTTGTTTTATTTTTTTATTCTCCATTTTTTTCATTATTTTTTGCATCTTGTTTCTTTGTTTTTTATGTTGGTTTTTCTGTTTGTTTATTTTGTTTCTATTTGCGGTTTTCTTTCTTCTTTTGGTTATTATTCTTAAACAAATATGTCAACAACATTTTTTAATACTCATCTAATATTTTTCCAATACTAATTCTGAATTTTAGCAATATATGGTCAACATTTTTTATATACACAATTTAATATTTTTCCAATACAAGAATAACATTTTTTTAATACATGGTCAACATTTTTTTTAATATTTTTCACGCTTTAAAAAATTACTTGATTAACTGTTTTTAAATAAAAACATAAAAAATACTAATACATAGTCAACATATTTTATACACATTAAATTTTCTAAACAATTAATAAACATTTTTCAAACGCTTGTTCAACATTTTCAAAACTTCTTAATTACATTTTTATATACATTATCAAACAATCATCATTTCTTGAATACATAGTCAACATTTTTTTCTATACACATTTAACATGTTTCAAATGCTTGATTCAAAATTTTCAAATACTTCTTCAACATTTTTCAAAAATTCTTTAACATTTTTATGTACGATCATAAAAAATCATCATTAAAAATTCAAAAAAAATTATACATGGTCAACATTTTTCTATACAAATTAAACAATTCCCAAACCCTGGATTAACATTTTTCAAATTTCTGTTTAACATTATTTTTTAAAATCCTTGATTAACATTTTTATATACATGATGAAAGCTATTCATAAATTTTAAATACATGTCAATATTTTTTCGATAAACATTTAATGTTTTCTAAATGCTTGATTAACATTTTTTGAACACTTGTTCAACAGTTTTTCAAATGCTTGATCAACATTTTTTAAATACATGGTCAAATTATTTTACAGAAAATATTTTTTGTTTGTATACTTTTTTTGTGTACGTGATAAACATTTTCTCTATACACATTTAACATTTTTTAAATGCCCGATCAACATTTATCAAATGTTTTTGTGTAGATTGATTTTGTAATATATTTATTTTGAATATTTGAAAGCGTAAACAACGGTAAAGAAGGAAAGCAAAACAAACATGAAAAAAAACACATCCATAAAAGAGACATATCAGCTCGCCTGGGCCGGCCCAAATCAGGCAAACCTTCCGCGGCAGATCAGGAGCTCCTATTCGGCGCATTCAGCGCCGCTAAGCGCAGCTGGCGTCCGCGTGCGACACCTAATGGGCCAGCCTAGCAATCTGCGAGAAAAACAGACGCAAAGAGAAAAGGGTAAACTGTAAATGGGGAGGCTGGGAATCAAACCAACATCGGTCAGCTAAGGAGTTGATAAGACAACCAACGTCCCCAACGGACCAGATTGCTTTGTTGTCTACACAACAAAAACTGTGCTATGCAGCACTCCGCTTAGTACAACATTAACATATATTTTGGACCAATATAAATCATTTGAAAAAACAAAACGTAAAATTGTAAAAAAGCATAAAGTTGCTACAAAAAAGTTCACAAGAATGGAAACATACTTCCGAATTTCGAAAAATTTCATGTGATTCAAAAAACTTCATGAATTTTGTAGAAAAGATTACAAATTTCTAAAAAAGTTCAACGACTATTAAAAGAATCATCTATTTCCATTTTTTCTCAAATTTGAAAAAAGAGTTCATCAATTTTGAAAAAAGTTCACAAAATTAGAAAAAAGTTCATTAATTCTGAATCAAAGTTCACAAATTAGAAAAAACAATTCATCAATTTTGAAAACAATTCACAGAATTTGAAAAACAATGCACACATTTTGGAAAAAGTTAATCAATTTAAAAAAAGTTCTTCAAGTTAAAAAAAATCACGACACTGAAAAATAGTTCGGGAATTTATCATTTATCAAAAAGTGTAAGAATGAAGAAAAAAATTAAAAAAGAAAAAACTACACAAATTTGTTCGAAAAAACTATAAGTAAATCAACCCAAAAGCGGGCAATCAGTCACGTCTGAAGGAGGTGGGTGGGTGGTTATTATGACCACCTGAAATCAGTAGATCGTGGGTTCGAATCCCACCTAGCTCCCTATTGTTTGCGATTTAACAAATGAAAAAAAACTAAACAGGCCGACCCAGCTCGCGGGAAGTGCTATGCGCTGCAGGCGCCCATTAACGAAATGCATGTTAACCGGCGCGTGCAGCCCCAAATACGATTTGCCCGCCAGATCGTCAGCCGACTGTGTTCACGCAAATAGTAGTTGGGGTGGCCCATTAAGGACTAGCGCTTGTCCCTGGGGACTCCTATTCAACACTGCTAGCACCGCGGAACACAACCAGCGCTCACTACACACGCAACACATAGAATAGCAATAAAAACGCTAAATATAACCACACAAAAAATGTGCTCCCGTGACGAGTCGAACTCACGCCCTACAATTACTACAGGTTTTTGGCTAACCAATTGGGCATGTCGTTGCAAGTGACTTAATACATCTACAATTCTTTAACAACTACTATAGCCGCTCATACATCATTTTCTTTAAAGAAAATTGAAACTTCGCAGATTCCAGGAAAGGTTCATGAGCATGCAAAACAAATGTTGCCCTACTAAAAAAATCAATGCTATTGAGAAAAGACCATCAATTTTGAAAAATAGTTCAATTGTTTTTTGAAAAAAAAAAGTTCATCAATTTAGAAAAATGCTCGTCAAATTTCAGAAAAGTTCATTGAATTTAAAAAAAAATCATTGAATTGTAAAACATTCATCGATTTGGAAATTTTTTATCAATTTCGAATAAACATTTCAGAAAAACTGAAAAAATCATGATCTCAAAAAACTTCATAGAATTTTTAAAAAAAGTACAGCAACGTTAAAAAAAGGTTCATTAAATTTAAACAAAGTTCATCAATTTAGAAGAAAAAATCACAAAAACTAAAAAAAGTTCATCAATTTTAAAATAGTTCATCAAATTTCAAAAAAAAGTTTATTTAAATTTTATAATGTTCATCAATTTTGAAAAAAGTCACCAAATGTGAAAAAAAATCAGCAAATTGAAACTAGTACATTGAATATAAAACAACAATGATATCTAAAAAAGTTCACCAAAACTTAAAAAAAGTTCATGGATTTGAACCACTGACAAGTTGGCGTGGTGGTTATTTTAGTTCCCACACAACAGTGAGATATCGGGTTCGAACCTAGTCACCCGCACTTTCTCCCGCCCCTTTTTGGAGCTTCGAAATAGAAGAAAATAAATTAATGTGCTGGCCCAAAACTGAGGGACACGTGCTTCAGTTTGCAGAACCAACTACAACCAGCGCGTGAAGCACTAAATACGAACCGCCCAGATCTTTCGTCACACGATTCCAGGTCGATGGTAGACCATTGACCACGAGCATGTGCCACTGACCAGGTAGTCGACTATTAAATTTTACCAAAAAGTTTATGAAAAATTAAAAAAGAATCATAAATTCAAAAAACTATTTACACATCAATTGAAAATTTATGGGTTGAAAAAATCAAGAAATTTAAAAGGTTCATGAAATTTGAAAAAATTCAGAAATTCAAAATAACATTCATTTATTTGGGAAATTTTCATGCATTTGAAAAAAATGAATATGGTAAAAAGTTTAAAACTTAGAAAAAATGTTCAGGAATTCTAGAAGAGTTCATGAATTTGCAAAGAATTCACGGATTGGGAAGAGTTTCATGGATTCAGAAATAGTTCATGAATTTAGGAAAAAGTTGAAGAATTTGAAAAAAAAACAATGGTATTGAAAAAAGATCATCAATTTTGAAAAATAGTTCAATTGTTTTTTGAAAAAAAAGTTCATCAATTTAGAAAAATGCTCATCAAATTTCAGAAAAGTTCAATGAATTTTTAAAAAATCATTGAATTCTAAAACATTCAACGATTTGGAAAAAGTTTATCAATTTCGAAAAAACATTTCAGAAAAACTGAAAAAAAATCATGATCTCAAAAAACTTCATAGAATTTTTTTAAAAAGTACAGAAAAGTTGAAAAAAAGTTCATTAAATTTAAACAAAGTTCATCAATTTAGAAGAAAAAATCACAAAATCACAAAAGTTCATCAATTTTTAAAAATAGTTCATCAAATTTCAAAAATCATCAATTTTGAAAAAAGTCACCAAATGTGAAAAAAAATCATCAAATTGAAACAAGTACATTGAATATAAAACAACAATGATATCTAAGAAAAGTTCACCAAAACTTAAAAAAAAAGTTCATGGATTTGAACCACTGACAAGTTGGCGTGGTGGTTATTTTAGTTCGCACACAACATTGAGATATCGGGTTCGACCCTAGTCACCCGCACTTTCTCACGCCCCTTTTTGGAGTTTCGAAATAGAAGAAAATAAATTAATGGGCTGGCCCAAAACTAAGGGACACGTGCTTCGGTTTGCAGAACGAACTACAACCAGCGCCTGAAGCGCTAAATACGAACCGCCCAGATCTTTCGTCACACGATCCCAGGTCGATGGTAGACCGTTGACCATGAACATGCGCCACTGACCAGGTAGTCGACTATTAAATTTTACCAAAAAGTTTTCAAAAAGAATCATAAATTCAAAAAACTATTTACACATCAATTGAAAATTTATGGGTTGAAAAAATCACGAAATTTGAAAAGGTTTATGAAATTTGAAAAAAAATCAGAAATTCAAAATAACATTCATTTATCTGGGAAATTTTCATGCATTTGGAAAAAATGAATATGGTAAAAAGTTTAAAACTTAGAAAAAATGTTCAGGAATTCTAGAAGAGTTCATGAATTTTCAAAGAATTCACGGATTGGGAAGAGTTTCATGGATTCAGAAACAGTTCATGAATTTAGGAAAAAGGTGAAGAATTTGAAAATAATTGACGAATTCTATATTAGCTCGAGTATTTACAAATATTTCATAAATTTTAAAAAGAAAAATACATAAATAGGAAAAAAATCGCAAGTTAATAAAAAAGGAAAGGAGAAGGAAAAAAGGAAAAGGAAACGTACGGAAAAAAACTGGCGCCTCCCCAATGATCACATGTTGTAGGCTGAGAGCGCTCTCAGCCGTGGCCACGTGTCGTGCTCTGTGTGCTCCCTTCGGATTTTTTTCCACGCTTTTCTGCTTTTTTGATGGGGGTTTTTGGAGTTTTTTGACTTTTTGGTTTTCGACTGGTCTTCATTTGCTTTTCCACAAAAACAAATTTGAAAAAAATTGCACGAAAAAACACGTTTTTCCATGAGAGGCATGTTTTTTTTTCTTCCGCGAGAGGCACAAATTTGCTTCAGCGAGAAACACGGCCTTGCCTCTCAAAAACGGAAAAAACATGTTTTCTTTTTTTTCTTCCTTGAGAGGCATGGTTTAGCTTCCGTGAGAGGAACAGTCGTGCCTCTCGAAAACGGAAAAAACCGTGGTTTCTCTTTTTTTCGCAAAAGGCACGGTTTTGCTTCCGCGTCGGAAATGGAAAAACATGATTTCTCTTTTTTTGTGTGAAGGCACGGTTTTACTTACATGAGAGGCATGGCCGTGCCTCTCGAAAATGGAAAAATGATTTTCTTTTTTTCTTCCATGAGAGGCACGGCTTTGCTTCTGCGGGAGGCACAAATTTATTTTCGCGAGAGGCATGGTCGTGCCTTTCAAACGGCTTCCAAAAAGGAAAGAACGTGCTCCGAATTCGATTTTTTCGTCTAGTTTTTCGTGAATTTTCTTTTTATCAAAACCTATCAACATGAGATTTCGTTTTGAAGATCTCGACGCGAGGAATCAAACAATCAAAACGGTTCGAGATTTTAGACGCACGGTTTGAGAGATAAAATGTTTGAATAAACAGATCTACAAAAAAAAGGAAAACTATCAGATTGCGACAAGTGGGACACATGCAGCGCGCCACTTGTCACAAACTGGGAAAGGGGAGTGATCTTTGGAAGGAGCACTCCTCGATTAGTAATTTCAAGCTTAAGGTTCCCAAAACATTGTGGAAAAGGACATAATGGGCCAGCCAACTTACAACTAACAAACGAAGGGACGGTTTTGGTGTTGTACGGTTTATATGCGGGACCTCCTATATGGCTTCGTACGCGCCGGCAGCCACTCGAGCATGCAGCCTCCACGCTAGCCCATGTGCGAGGCGGGGAGTCCCTTGGGATTTTATTTGTTTATTTTGTTTTTCAGGTTCTTTTTGATTTTCAAAAACAATTCAGGATTTCAAAAAAATTTACTAATTGTTAAAATGTTCATGAATTAAAAAATTGTTCATCATTTGAAAATGTTCAGGAAATGATGAATGCTCACAGATTCAAAAAATGTTTGTCTATTCAATCTTTTTTACAAATCCAAAAAACTGTTCATGAATTTCTAGAAAAAAATTCACTATATTAAAAAATGTTTGTCAATTTTGAAGAATGTTACCAAATTAAAAAAATGTTCACAAAATTCAGAAATTTTCGAAAATGTTCATATTTTTTGATTTCGACTTTCGCTTGAGGACAAGCGAGGTCTAAGCTTGGGGGAGTTGATACATCCATTTTGCATCATGCTTTTATATTGATATTTATTGCATTATGGTTTGTTATTACACATTATAGCACAATACTTATGTCTTTTCTTTTTTATTTTACAAGGTTTACATGAAGAGGGAGAATGCCGGCAGCTGGAATTCTGGACTGAAAAAGGAGCAAATATTAGAGACCTATTCTGCACAACTCCAAAAGCCCTGAAACTTCACGGAGAATTATTTTAGAATATATAAAAAATATTGGGCGAAGAAAGTACCAGAGGGCCCCCCCCCCAGCCATCCACAAGGGTGGGGGCGCGCCCCCTACCTTATGGGCTCCCTGGCAGGCCTCCGATGCCCATCTTCTGCTATATGGTGTGTTTTGACCTGGAAAAAAAATCAGGAGGAAGCTTTCGTGACGAAGCGCCGCCGTCTTGAGGCGGAACTTGGACAGAACAAATCTAGGGCT
>NC_041386.1:105808935-105845183 GCF_002162155.2 Triticum dicoccoides
TGGGGGGGGGGAAATCATCGCCATCGTCATCACCAACGATCCTCTCATCGAGAGGGGGTCAATCTCCATCAACATCATCTCCTCTTAAACCCTAGTTCATCTCTTGTATTCGATATTTGTCTCAAAACCTCAGATTGGTACCTGTGGGTTGCTAGTAGTGTTGAGTATTCCTTGTAGTTGATGCTAGTTGGTTTATTCGGTGGAAGATCATTTGTTCAGGTCCTTAATGATAATTAATACTCCTCTGATTATGAACATGAATATGCTTTGTGAGTAGTTATGTTTGTTCCGGATGGCATGGGAGAAGTCTTGTTATAAGTAATCATGTGAATTTGGTATTCGTTCGATATTTTGATGAGATGTATGTTGTCTTTCCTCTAGTGGTGTTATGTGAACGTCGACTACATGACACTTCACCCTGATTTGGGCCTAGGGGAAGGCATTGGGAAGTAATAAGTAGATGATGGGTTGCTAGAGTGACATAAGCTTAAACCCTAGTTTATGTGTTGCTTCATAAGGGGCTGATTTGGATCCATATGTTTCATGCTATGGTTAGATTTATCTTAATTCTTCTTTCGTAGTTGAGGATGCTTGCGAGAGTGGTTAATCATAAGTGGGAGGCTTGTCCAAGGAATGGCATCAGCCAAGCACCGGTCCACCCACCTATCAAATTATCAAAGTAACGAACGTGAATCATATGAGCATGAAGTCGACCGGTAGAGCAAGAAGTTGCTCATGAACCTACCGAACCTACTGAAAATATTTATTATGAAATTCCTTCGGGTGCGATAGAGAAATTGCTAGCTAATCCTTATGCAGGAGGTGGAACATTACATCCTGATATGCACCTAATCTATGTGGATGGAGTTTGTGGATTATTTAATCTTGCAGGTTTTGCTCGAGGATGATGTCAATAAGAAGGTCTTCCCTTTATCTTTGAAGGGAAAGACATTGACATGGTATAGGCTTGGTGAACCACAAGTATATGGGATCAATTGTAGCTCTTTTCGATAAGTAAGAGTGTCGGACCCAACAAGGAGCAAAAGGAAATGACAAGTAGTTTTCAACAAGGTAATGTCTGCAAGTGCTAAAATTGTAAGTAACAGAGTACTTTGATAGCAAGATAATTTGTAACGAGCAAGTAATGATAGTAGTAACAAAAGTGCAACAAGGTAGCCCAATCCTTTTGAGGCAAAGGACAGGCCAAAACGGTCTCTTATAATAAGCAAAGCGTTCTTGAGGGTACACAAGAATTTCATCTAGTCACTTTCATCATATTGATTCGATTCGTGTCCGCTACTTTGATAATTTGATATGTAGGTGGACCGGTGCTTAGGTGTTGTTCTTACTTGAACAAACCTCCTACTTATGATTAACCCTATCGCAAGCATCCGCAACTATGATAAAAGTATTAAGAATAAATTCTAACCGTAGCATTAAACTTTTGGATCCAATAGGTCCCTTACGGAATATCACATAAACTAGGGTTTAAGCTTTTGTCACTCTTGCAACCCATCATTAATAACTACTCCACAATGAATTCCCTTAGGCCCAAATATGGGGAAGTGTCATGTATTCGACGTTCACATGACACCACTAAAGTAATCACAACATACATACTATCAAAATATCGAACACATATCAAGTTCACATGATTACTTGCAACATGATTTCTCCCGTGACCTCAAGAACAAAAGTAACTAATCACAAATGATAATCATGCTCAAGATTAGAGGGGTATTAAATAGCATATGGAATCTGAGCATATAATCTTCCACCAAATAAACCATATAGTAATCAACTACAAGATGTAATCAACACTACTAGTCACCCACAAGCACCAATCTATAGTTCCAGTACAAAGATTGAACACAAGAGATGAACTAGGGTTTGAGATGAGATGGTGTTTTTGAAGATGTTGATGGAGATTGCCCTCCCCAAGGTGGGAGAGTTGTTGGTGATGATGATGACGATGATTTCCCCCTCCGTGAGGGAAGTTCCCCCGGCGGAATTGCTCCGCCGGAGGGCAAAAGTGCTCTTGCGCAAGTTCCACCTCGAGACGGCGGCGCTCCATCCCGGAAGTCCTTCCCTTATTTTTTCTAGGTCAAAATGACTTATATACCAGAAGATGGGCACCGGAGGTGGGCGGAGGGGAGCACAACCCACAAGGGCGCGCCTGGGCTCCCTAGCGCGCCCAGGTGGGTTGTGCCCACCTGGTGGGCCCCTCTAGTACTTATTGGCTCCATTATTCCTCATATATTCTATAAAAAATCTCTGTAAACTTTCATCTTGTTTGGAGTTGTGCAGAATAGGTGGCCTGACGTAGCTTTTCCAAGTCTAGATTTCCAGCTGCCGGAATTCTCCCTCTTTGTGTGTACCTTGCATATTATGAGAGAAAAGGCATTAGAATTACTCCAAAAAGCATTATTATGCATAAAAACATCATAAATAACAGTAGGAAAACATGATGCAAAATGGACGTATCAACTCCCCCAAGCTTAGACCTCGCTTGTCCACAAGCGAAAACCGAAATCGAAAAACATGTCCACATGCTTAGAGAGACAGGTGTCGATAAAAATAAAATACAGACATAGAAGCATCATGTAGATTATTATAACAACAACAAACTTAAACATAAGACTTTTATCATAGAACTTTTATCATATACTTCTCATGAATAAGTAATGATTCATCACACTATAGAAGTATAAAGCATAAACTCTATTGGAAACCAACAAACTATGTTCTCAGTCAACTTTGCAACTATAATTCATCATATTTTCAGAAGGGTAACACATCGGAGCCTTTAGGCAAGTCCACATACTCAACCATCATATAGTCTTCTATGATTGCTAACACTCATCGCATACACATGAGCAAAACATTTCAACCGGACACATAGAAAGATAGGGGCTTATAGTTTCGCCTCCCAGCATATTCACCTCAAGGGTGATGTCAACAATAATAACTCATGCTACCCATATTCAACTGGACATATGTGCCTAGATCTTTCCTCGCCACATGATGCTTGCCAAAGGAGAACATAAAAAGGAATAGAGAGAAAAACTTTGACTCTTGCATAAAAGTAAATACATAAAAGTAAAAGATAGGCCCTTTGTAGAGGTTTCCATGCGCTTATTTGTTTGTATGCTCAACCCCTTAGTGCAAAATAATGTCACGTTGTAGTGCCCCTTGTGATGGCAACCTTTATTATGTAGTCTGTCGCTTTTATTCTCCACCATCACAAGTTCGTACAATGCTCAATTTTCTCTTACACTAAATGATATCACACTTTTAGAAGCAATTTTTATTGCCTTATTGCACCGATGACAACTTACTTGAGGGATCTTGCTCAATCCCTAGGTAGGTATGGTGGATTCTTGAAAATAAGATTTGGGTTTAAGGGTTTTTGGATGCACAAGTACTATCTCTACTTAGTGCGGAATTTTTGGCTAGCAAAGATAGGGGGCAAGCACCACATGTTGAAGGATCTATGACAATATAACTTCTATGTGAATACGAACAAACATAAATCATTATGTTGTCTTCCTTGTCCAACGTCAACAATTTTGGCATATAATATTTTGATGGGGGTTCACAATCACAAAAGATTTCCAGGATAGTGTATTTATATGTGAATCTTCTCTTCCCTTATTAACTCTTTCATTAATTGCATCATTGACCAATGTTATGTTTGTCAATCTCTAATAAAATTTACTACTTATACTTTTCCTTATGTGGTGTCATCACCTACCATAAGATTAACATATGATCTTTTTAATTTGTTTCCTTCCTTTTTATTGCAACATGAAAGTAAAGAAAGCAAAAACTCAAACTAAACTTTATTATATATCTCGCACATGATTACAAGGATAGATCACTAAGCAAGCTCTTGAAAAGAAAGGATCAGACTAAACTTTTATTCATGTAAAGCAAAAGATCGAACTAAAATAAGTAAAGGCAAAAGATAGTGGGGGTGATACGATACTGGGGCACCTCCACCAAGCTTGGCGGAAGCCAAGGGGAGTGCCCATACCCGATACTCAATTCTCTTTTGGTGATGAAGAAGGTGGTGATGATGAAGTAGAGGCGATCTTGTCCTCGGGTTTCCATGGCAGAGGTCCACCATCATAGGAAGAGGAATGAGTTTCACGGGTCCTGCAACTGGTAGCCAAACTCATACCTTTAAACCTCGCCTCATATTGAAAGACTTGGTTTTGGAGATCATAGATATGGCTTTGAAGGAAGTTGATTTGCTCGTTGAGGGTGAAGACGATGTCCTTCATGGATTTGCCATCCACCTTGAGATCACGGGTGAAGTCCGTGATCAGGAGGTGATTGGCATTGAGTCCATGCTCCACCATCCCCTTGCTCCGGAAGACCTCCTGCTCCATAGCTTCAAGCCCGGCCTCCACGGTTCTCGTCCCCTTGGGACCTTGCACATCATGGATGTGCAGCACCCCCTCATGCATCTGGATGACCTGAGGGTGCTGCACCACCTCCCGCAAATACGGGTTGATGACGTTCTTGAAGAACTTGTCCTTGGAGGAGCTTGAAGCGGCCATGGTAGATGGGATCTGATAGAAAATAGCAAGGAAAAGAAAACAGAAGATTTCTCCGTGATACGGTGGTCAATAGGTTCGGGGGGTATATAAAGATTTTTTATCTTGGGAAACAAGCAAACGGTAGAAAAACGGAGTCTGGAAGCTACCCGAGGCGCACCCAAGGCGCGCCCTGGTGTCTTGTGCCCACCAGGGTGACCTTCCTGGTTGTTTCTCATTTTCCTAATTTTTGTTATATTCCAAAACTGGAAAAAATGTGGATTTTTCGGAGTCCTTTACTTACCGTATCACGTACCTCCTTTTTTCACAATTCTAGAGTGTTCCGGAAGGACTCTTTTATGTGTTCTTCCGATGTCAAAGTTTGGATAATATTACTTTCAACATTAATGGGCGTACCTGAGATATAGTGTTTTATTCATTGCCCATTAACAACCTTCGGGTTAGTACCTTCGGCATTATTTATTTTGATAGCTCTAGATCGATAAACCTCCTCGATAACATAGGGTCCTTCCCATTTGGAGAGGAGTTTTCCTGCAAAGAATCTGAAATGAGAGTTGTACGAAAGAACATATTCTCCAACTTTGAACTCACGCTTTTGGATTCTTTTATCATGCCACCTTTTAACTTTTTCTTTAAATAACTTAGCATTTTCATAAGCTTGGGTTCTCCATTCATCTAATGAGCTAATATAAAATAACCTCTTTTCACCGGTAAGTTTGAAATCATAGTTGAGTTCTTTGATTGCCCAATATGCTTTATGTTCTAACTCAAGAGGCAAATGACAAGCTTTTCCATAAACCATTTTATAAGGAGACATACCCATAGGATTTTTGTATGTTGTTCTATAAGCCCACAGTGCATCATCTGACTTATTAGACCAATTCTTCCAGGACCTATTGACACTCTTTTGCAAAATTAATTTTATTTCTCTATTGCTAAGTTCAACTTGACCACTAGACTGAGGATGATAATGTGATGCAATTCTATGATTAACATCATACTTGGCAAGCATTTTACGGAAAGCTCCATGAATAAAGTGTGAACCACCGTCAGTCATTAAATATCTAGGGACTCTAAACCTTGGGAAAATAACTTCCTTAAGCATTTTAATAGAGGTGTTGTGATCAGCACTACTGGTTGGAATAGCTTCTACCCATTTAGTAACATAATCAACAGCAACCAAAATATATGTATACCCATTAGAGGAAGGAAACGGTCCCATATAATCTAATCCCCAAACATCAAACGGTTCAACAACAAGTGAATAATTCATAGGCATTTCTTGACGCTTACCGATATTACCTATTCTTTGACATTCATCACAAGATAAACGAACTTACGGGCATCCTTGAAGAGAGTAGGCCAATAGAACCCAGATTGCAATACCTTGTGAGCAGTTTTGTCTCCAGCATGATGCCCTCCATAAGCTTCAGAGTGACATTTCCATAGGATTTGTCCCTGTTCATGCTCAGGTACACAACGTCTAATAATACCATCTACTCCTTCTTTATAAAGATGTGGGCCATCCCAAAAGTAATGTCTTAAATCATAGAAGAATTTTTCTTTTGTTGGTATGTAAAGCTAGGTGGTAAATATTTAGCAACAATATAATTAGCATAGTCAGCATACCAAGGAGTGTTATGAGAAACATTTATTGCAGCTAACTGCTCATCAGGAAAACTATCATCAATAGGTAGTGGGTTATCAAGCACATTTTCAAGCCTAGACAAGTTATCAACTACGGGGTTCTCGACTCCTTTTCTACCAGTGATATGTAAATCAAATTCTTGTAGAAAGAGAGCCCATCACATAAGCCTAGGTTTAGCATCTTTCTTTTCCATAAGATATTTTATAGCATCATGATCAATGTGAACAATTACTTTTGAATAAACAATGTAAGATCTAAATTTATCACAAGCAAACACCACTGCTAGAAATTATTTTTCAGTAGTTGCATAATTTCCTTGAGCACTCTCTGGAGTGTTACTAGCATAATGGTCAACATTTAATTTCTTATCAACTCTCTGTCCTAGAACAGCACCAACAACATAATCACTAGCATCACACATAATTTCAAAAGGCAAGTTCCAATCAGGTGGTTGAACAATAGGTGCAGAAATTAAGGCTTTCTTGAGTGTTTCAAAGGCTTCTAAACAATCATCATCAAAAACAAAAGGAACATACTTTTGCAAAAGATTTGTATCAGGCCTAGAAATTTTAGAAAAGTCTTTGATAAATCTCCTATAGAAACCAGCATGACCTAGGAAACTACGAATACCTTTGATATGTTTAGGGCATGGCATTTTCTCAATTGCATCAACCTTAGCTTTGTCCACTTAAATACCTCTTTCAGAAATTTTATGGCCCAAAACAATACCTTCATTAAAAATAAAATGGCACTTCTCCCAATTCAAGACAAGATCTGTTTGCTCGCATCTCTGCAAAACTCGATCAAGATTGGTTAAACAACCATCAAAAGACTTCCCATAAACAAAGAAGTCATCCATGAAAACCTCAACAATCTTTTCACAAAAGCCAGAGAATATAGCAGTGATACATATTTGAAAGGTAGCAGGTGCATTGCATAAACCAAAAGGCATACGTCTATAAGCATAAGTTCCAAAGGGACAAGTGAAAGTTGTGTTTTCTTGATCAGGTTGAGAAACAGGTATTTGTGAAAAACCAGAATATCCATCAAGGAAGCAAACGTGTGTGTGCTTAGATAATCTTTCTAGCATTTGATTGATAAAAGACAGAGGGTAATGATCTTTTCTAGTTGCTTTGTTTAATTTTATAAAATCAATTACCATTCTATAACCTGTAACAATTCTTTGTGGAATAAGTTCATTCTTATCATTAGGAACAACAATGATACCTCCTTTCTTAGGGACACAATAAATAGGACTTACCCATCTATTATCAGCTATAGGATAGATTAGACCTACTTCCAGAAGTTTTAATATTTTCGTTCTTACCACTTCCTTCATTTTCGGATTTAACCGACGTTGGTGATCAACAACGGTTTTAGCATCAGGTTCTGTATTAATCTTGTGTTGACATAGAGTAGGACTAATGCCCTTTAAATCATCAAGAGTATATCCAATAGCAGCTCAGTGCTTCCTCAGAACTTTCAATAATCTTTCTTCTTCATGTTCTGAAAGGTTAGCACTAATAATAATAGGATATATATTATTTTCATCAAGATAAGCATATTTCAAATTGTTTGGCAATTGTTTTAATTCAAACACAGGATCACCTTTAGGTGGAGTAGGGCCTCCTATAGTTTTGATAGGCAAATTGTCTTTAAGCAGAGGATGCTGTTCAAAGAAATCTTATCTATTTCATTTCTTTCATGCATATGTAAATCATTTTCATGGTCTAGCAAATATTGTTCTAGAGGATCAATAGGAGGCACATCAATAGAAGCAATACCAATTATTTCATCCTTACTAGGCAATTCTTTTTCATGAAGCTTTCTACTAAACTTGGAAAATTAAACTCACGAGACTCATCACCAAAACTAACACCGACAGTTTGTTTCTCACAATCTATTTTAGCATTAACGTTGTTCAAGAAAGGTCTACCAAAGATAATGGGACAAAAGTCATCTTGTGGGGAACCAAGAACAAGAAAATCAGTAGGGTATTTTATTTTCCCACACAAGACTTCAACATCTCTAACAATCCCAAATGGTGTGATGGTGTCTCTATTAGCAAGTTTAATAGTAGCATATATTTCTTCTATTTTAGCGGGTGCTATGTCATTCATAATTTCTTGATATAAAGTAAAAGGAATAGCACTCACGCTAGCACCTATGTCACATAAACCATGATAACAGTGATCTCCTATTTTAGCTGAAACAACGGGCATGCCAACAAAGGGTCTATGATTATCCCTTTTACCAGGTTTGGCAATTCTAGTAGCTTCATTACAGAAGTAAATAACATGCCCATCTATATTATCTTCCAAGAGATCCTTAACCATAGTAACACTAGGATCTACATTAATTTGTTCATCGGGTTTAGGTGTTCTAATATAACTTTTGTTTACCACAGTTGAAACTTTAGCATGTTCCTTTATGCTAACAGGGAAAGGTGGTTTCTCAATATAAGCGGTAGGAACAACTGGATCAACATTATAAAGTATAGTTTCCTCTTAGCTAGTTCTGGTTCTTTAATTTCTTCTTTAATAGGTGGGTGAAATTTAAATGAATTCTCTTTAGGGAGATCAACATGAGTAGCAAATGATTCACAAAAGGAGGCTACTATCTCAGAGTCAAGTCCATATTTAGTGCTAAAGTTTTGAAAAGCATCGGTATTCATAAAAGATTTAACACAATCATACTTAAGCTTAATACCTGACTCTTTACCTTTGTCAAGTTCTCAATCTTTAGAGTTGCGTTAATTTCTTTCCAAAATATCCCACCGGAATTCAATACTCTTCTTTATAAAAGAACCAACACAAGAAGTATCAAGCTTGGATCGATCATTATGAGAAAGCCGAGCATAAAAATTCTGGATAATAATTTCTCTTGGGAGCTCATGATTGGGGCATGAATATAACATTGACTTAAGACTCCCCCAAGCTAGAGCAATAGTTTCTCCTTCACGAGGCCAAAAATATATATGTAATTCCGATCACGATGAACTAGATGCATGGGATAATTTTTTTGGTGGAACTCCAATTCCAAGATCCAATATAATCGCATAGCATATACCATGCCAATGCTTTTTCCCTTCAAAGATAAAGGGAAAACCTCGTTCTTAACTTCATATCTGGGAAAACTGCAAGCTTAAACAATCCACAAATTTGTTCCACATATATCAAGTGCATATCAGGATGTTCGGTTCCATCTCCTGCATAAGGATTAGCTAGCAGTTGTTCTATCATACTCGAAGGAATTTCAGATTTGATATTTTCAGTAGGTGCAGTAGGTTGAGGGGTAGCTAATAGTGGTTCCGGTCGAGGTGAAGATACCCCGAACAAACCCCTCAAAGGATTGTTTTCCATAGTAACGAGTGACAGTAAATTTCAGCACACTATATAAATGTTTCCTTACCAAACGTGCTTCACTCCCCGGCAACGGCGCCAGAAAATAGCCTTGATGACCCAAAAGTATATGGGATCAATTGTAGCTCTTTTCGATAAGTAAGAGTGTCAAACCCAACGAGGAGCAGAAGGAAATGACAAGTAGTTTTCAGCAAGGTAATGTCTGCAAGTGCTGAAATTGTAAGTAATAGAGTAGTTTGATAGCAAGATAATCTGTAATGAGCAAGTAATGATAGTAGTAACAAAAGTGAAGCAAGGTAGCCCAATCCTTTTGAGGCAAAGGAAAGGCCAAAACGGTCTCTTATAATAAGCAAAGCGTCCTTGAGGGTAGATGATGTCGTTGAAGCTACGTCGGTATTTCCCCAAAGAGAAGGGATGATGCAGCACATCGGTGGTAGGTATTTCCCTCAGATAAGAAACCAAGGTTATCGAACCAGTAGGAGAACCAAGCAACACAACGTAAACAACCCCTACACACAAATAACAACCACTTGCAACCCGACGTGTTAAAGGGGTTGTCAATCCCTTTTGGGTAAGGGCACAAGAAATGGCACGTGGACAGGAGAAAGTTGCAATAATTAAATAAATAGATCACAAATAAAATAAAGTGTAGCAAGGTATTTTTGGGTTTTTGGGTTAATAGATCTAAAAATAAATGCAAGAGAAAAGTAGATCGCAAAGGCAAATAATATGAGAAAGAAGACTTGGGGCCATAGGTTTCACTAGTGGCTTCTCTCGAGAAAAATAGCAAAGCGGTGGTGAACAAATTACTATTGGGCAATTGATAGAACTTCAAATAATTATGATGATATCCAGGCAATGATCATTATATAGGCATCACGTCCAAGATTAGTAGACCGACTCCTGCCTGCATCTACTACTATTACTCCACACATCGACCGCTATCCAGCATGCATCTAGTGTATTAAGTTCATGGAGAAACGGAGTAATGCAATAAGAACGATGACATGATGTAGACAAGATCTATCTATGTAGAGATAGACCCCATCGTTTTACCCTTAGTAGCAACGATACATACGTGTCGGTTCCCCTTCTGTCACTGGGATCAAGCACCGTAAGATCGAACACACTACAAAGCACCTCTTCCCATTGCAAGATAAATATATCAAGTTGGCCAAACAAAACCCAAATATCGGAGAAGAAATACGAGGCTATAAGCAATCATGCATATAAGAGATCAAAGAAACTCAAATAACTTTCATGGATATAAAAAGATAGATATGATCATAAACTCGAAGTTCATCGGATCCCAACAAACACACCGCAAAAGAGTTACATCATATGGATCTCCAAGAGACCATTGTATTGAGAATCAAGAGAGAGAGATGAAGCCATCTAGCTACTAACTACTGACCCGAAGGTCTACAAAGAACTACTCACGCATCATCGGAGAGGCACCAATGGAGGTGGTGAACCCCATCCGAGATGGTGTCTAGATTGGATCTGGTGGTTCTGGACTCTGCGGCGATTGGATGAATATTTCCTCGACTCCCCCAGGGTTCTAGAAATATTGGGGTACTTATAGAGCAAAGAGGCGGTCTGGGGGCACCCGAGGTGGGCACAACCCACCAGGGCGCGCCTGGGCCTCCTAGCATGCCCTGGTGGGTTGTCCCCTCCTTGGGACTCCCCCCTGGTGCAACCAAGGCCCAACATGTTCCTTCTGGTCCATCAAAAAATCTCTACAAAGTTTCATGGTATTTGGACTCTGTCTGATATTGATTTTCTGCGATGTAAAAAACACGGAAAAAACAGGAACTGGCACTTGGCACTATGTCCATAGGTTAGTACCAAAAAATGATATAAAATGACTATAAAATGATTATAAAACATCCAAGATTGATAATATAACAACATGGAACAATCAAAAATTATAGATATGTTGTAGAAGTATTAGTACACGGGAATTTCATCTAGTCACTTTCATCATATTGATTTGATTCGTGTTCGCTACTTTGATAATTTGATATGTGGGTGGACCGGTGCTTAGGTGTTGTTCTTACTTGAACAAACCTCATACTTACGATTAACCCTCTCGCAAGCATCCGCAACTACGAGAAAAGTATTAAGAATAACTTCTAACCATAGCATTAAATTTTTGGATCCAATCGGTTCCTTACGGAATAGCGCCTAAACTAGGGTTTAAGCTTCTGTCACTCTCGCAACCCATCATCTAATAACTAATCCACAATGCATTCCCTTAGGCCCAAATATGGTGAAGTGTCATGTAGTCGACGTTCACATGACACCGCTAAGGGAATCACAACATACATACTATCAAATTATCGAACACATATCAAGTTCACATGATTACTTGCAACATGATTTCTCCCGTGACCTCAAGAACAAAATTAACTACTCACAAGTGATAATCGTGATCAAGATCAGAGGAGTATTAAATAGCATATTGGATCTGAACATATAATCTTCCACCAAATAAACCATATAGTAATCAACGACAAGATGTAATGAACACTACTAGTCACCCACAAGCACCAACCTATAGTTCTGGTACAAAGATTGAACACAAGAGATGAACTAGAGTTTGAGATGAGATGGTGCTATTGAAGATGTTGATGGATATTTCCCTTCCCAAGGTGGGAGAGTTGTTGGTGATGATGATGACGATGATTTCCGCCTCCGGGAGGGAAGTTTCCCCGGTGAAATCGCTCCGCCGGAGGGCAAAAGTGCTCCTCCCCAAGTTTCTCCTCGAGACAGCGTCGCTCAGTCACGAAAGCCCTCCCCTTATATTTTCTAGGTCAAAATGACTTATATACCATAAGTTGGGCACCGGAGGTGGGCTGAGGGGAGCACAACCCACCAGGGCGCACCTGGGCTCCCTGGCATGCCCAGGTGGGTTGTGCCCACCTGGTGGGACCCCCTCTTGTACTTATTGGCTTCAATATTACTCATATATTCCATAAAAAATCTCCGTAAAGTTTCGACTTGTTTGGAGTTGTACAGAATAGGTGGCCTGACGTAGCTTTTCCAGGTCTAGATTTCCAGCTGCCGGAATTCTCCCTCTTTGTGTGTACCTTGCATATTATGAGAGAAAAGGCATTAGAATTACTCCAAAAAGCATTATTATGCATAAAAACATCATAAATAACAGTAGGAAAATATGATGCAAAATGGACGTATCAAGGCTGATGATATTGGATCATGGAACTACAACCGATTGAAATTGGAATTTCATCAGAAGTTTTATCCTATGCATCTAGTACATCATGATTGGAATTATGTATATAATTTTTTGCCTCGTGAAGGAGAAAGTATCGATCAAGCTTGGGGGAGGCTTAGGGCAATGTTATATTCATGCCCCAATCATGAGCTCTCAAGAGAAATTATTATTCAGAATTTTCATGCTCGGCTTTCTCGTAATGATCAATCCATGCTCGATACTTCTTGTAGTGGTTCCTTTATGAAGAAGACTATTGAATTCAAATGGGATTTATTGGAAAGAATTAAATGCAACTCTGACGATTGGGAACTCGACGAAGATAATGAGTCAGGTATAAACCTTAAGTTTGATTGTGTTAAATCTTTTATGAATACCGATGCTTTTCGTGATTTTAGCACTAAATATGGACTTGACTCTGAGATAGTAGCTTTTTTTGAATCTTTTGCTACTCATGTTGATCTCCCTAAGGGGAAGTGGTTTAAATATCATCCTCCAATTGAAGTGAAAGTAGTAGAACCTGTTAAAGTTGAAGAAGAAACTATTACTTATAATGTTGGTCCTGTTGTTCCTACTGATTATATTGAGAAACCACCTTTACCTGTTAGAATAAAGGATCATGCTAAAGCTTCAATTGTGGTTCATAAGAGTTAAACTAGAACACCTACACCCTCTGAGAAAATTAAAGTTGAACCTAGTATTGCCTTGGTTAAAGATCTCTTGGTTGATAATATTGATGGGCATGTTATTTATTTCTGTGATGAAGCTGCTAGAATTGCTAAACCCGATATTAAAGATAAACATAGACATGTTGTTGGCATGCCTATTGTTTCTGTTAAAATATGAGATCATTGTCGTCATGGCTTATGTGATGTGGGTGCTAGTGTGAGTGCAATTCCTTTTACCTTATATCAAGAAGTTATGAATAATATTGCACCTGCTGAGATAGAAGATATTGGTGTTACTATTAAGCTTGCTAATAGAGATACTATATCACCAATTGGGATTGTTAGAGATGTTGAAGTCTTGTGTGGGAAAATAAAATACCCTACCGATTTTCTTGTTCTTAGTTTTCCACAAGATGATTTTTGTCCCATTATATTTGGTAGACCTTTCTTGAATACTGTTAATGCTAAGATAGACTATGAGAAGGAAATTGTTAGTGTAAGTTTTGGGGATATGTCTCATGATTTTAATTTCTCTAAATTTCGTAGACAACCCCATGATAAAGAATTGCCTGGTAAGGATGAAATTATTGGTCTTGCTTCTATTGTCGTGCCTCCTACTGATCCTTTAGAACAATATTTGCTAGACCATGAAAATGATATGTTTATGAATGAAAGAAGGGAATTAGATGAAATATTGTTTAATCAAGGGCCTGTTTTGAAACACAATTTGCCTGTTGAAATCCTTGGGGATCCTCCTCCACCCAAGGGTGATCCCGTGTTTGAGATTAAACAATTACCTAATATTTGAAATATGCTTATCTCGATGAAAAGAAGATATATCATGTTATTATTAGTGCTAACCTTTTAGAGCATGATGAAAAGAAATTATTGAAAACTCTGAAGAAGCATAGTGCCGCTATTGGATACACTCTTGATGATCTTAAGGGCGTTAGTCCCACTCTATGTCAGCACAAAATTAATATGGAGCCTGATGCTAAACCAGTTGTTGATCATCAATGACGGTTAAATGCTAATATGAAAGAAGTGGTAAGAAATGAAATACTAAAGCTTCTGGAGGCAGGTATAATTTATCCTATTGCTGATAGTAGATGGGTAAGTCATGTTCATTGTGTCCCTAAGAAGGGAGGTATTATTGTTGTTCCTAATGATAAGAATGAATTGATTCCACACAAAAATGTTACAGGTTGTAGAATGGTAATTGATTTTTTCAAATTAAACAAAGCTACTAGAAAAGATCATTACCCTCTACCTTCTGTTGACCAAATGCTAGAAAGACTATCGAACATACACATTTTTGCTTTCTAGATAGTTATTTTGTTTTCTCTCAAATACCTATGTCAAAAGAGGACCAAGAAAAGATCACTTTTACTTGCCCTTTTAGTACTTTTGCTTATAGGCATATGCCTTTTGGTTTATGCAATGCACCTGCTACCTTTCAAAGATGTATGACTGCTATATTCTCTGACTTTTGTGAAAAAATTGTTGAGGTTTTCATGGATGATTTCTCCATTTATGGAACTTTTTTGATGATTGATTATGCAACCTGATACGTCTCCGTCATATCTATAATTTTTGATTGTTTCATGCCAATATTATACAACTTTCACATATTTTTGGCAACTTTTTATATGATTTATTGGACTAACCTATTGATCCAGTGCCCAGTGCTAGTTCCTGTTTTCTGCATGTCTTTTGTATCGCAGAGTATCCATATCAAACGAAGTCCAAATGCAATAAAATTTCACAAAGAATTATTTTGGAATATATGTGATTTTTGGGAGTTGGAATCACCGCAAACGGAGGCCCACATAGCCCACAAGACACCAGGGCGCGCCGGAGGCCCCTAGCTTGTGGTGGTGGGTTGTGCCCTCATTGAACATCGGTTGGAGCTCTACTTCGGGCGCAAGGAAGCTTATATCTGGAAAAAATTGTGTTAAAATCTCAGCGCAAATCGGAGTAACGGATATCCGGGAATATAAGAAACAGTTTTCGGCCAGATCTGAAAAATGCGAAACAGAAGAGAACAGAGAGGGAGATCCAATCTCAGAGGGGCTCCTGCCCCTCTGCCGCCATGGAGGCCATGGACCAGATGGGGAACACTCCTCCCATCTAGGGGGAGGCCAAGGAAGAAGAAGAAGGATGGGGCTCTCTCCCCCTCTCTCCCAGTGGCGCCGGAGTGCCGCCGGGGCAATGATCGGGACGGCGATCTACATGAACAATCTTGCTATCGTCAACACCAACTCTATCTCCCTCTATGCAGTAGTGTAACACCCCCCCGCTGTAATCTCCACTTAAACATGGTTCTCAACTCCATATATTATTTCCCAATGATCTATGGTTATCCTATGATGTTTGAGTAGATCTGTTTTGTCCTGTGGGTTAATCGTGATCTTGGTTGGTATGATTGTATATTTTATTTATGGTGCTGTCCTACGGTGCCCCCCGTTCTCGCGCAAACATGAGGGGCCCCCACTGTAGGGTGTTGCAATATGTTCATGGTTCGCTTATGGTGGGTTGCGAGAGTGACAGAAGCTTAAACCCGAGTATGTGGGCTATGGCGTATGGGATAAAGAGGACTTGATACTTAATGCTATGGTTGGGTTTCACGACCTTAATGATCTTTAGTAATTGCAGATGCTTGCTAGAGTTTCAATCCTAAGTGCATATGATCCAAGTAGAGAAAGTATGTTAGCTCATGCCTCTCCCTCATATAGAATTGCAAGAATGATTACCGGTACTTGTTATCAATTGCCTAGGGACAAATAACTTTCTTGTTGACACAAACCCTTTTACTAAGCACCTAATTTTTATTATCTGGCAAAGTACTTCTAGTTTTGTTCTTGCAAAGTAGTTCTAGCATCACTCCTACAAACTATTTTCATACTTGTTTCCGGTAAAGAAAATGTCAAGTGTGCGTAGAGTTGTATCGGTGGTCAATAGAACTTGAGGGAATATTTGTTCTACCTTTAGCTCCTCATTGGGTTCAACACTCTTATTTATCGAAGAAGGCTACAAACGATCCCCTATACTTGTGGGTTATCACAACCTTGATCGAGTTTTGCAGAGATGTGAAGAAACTAATCTTGTCTTGAATTTTGAGAAGTGCCACTTTATGGTTAATGAAGGTGTTGTCTTGGGGCATAAAATTTCTGAAAGAGGTATTGAAGTTGATAAAGCTAAAGTAGATGTTATTGAAAAGATGTCGTGTCCTAAAGATATCAAAGCTATAAGAAGTTCCCTTGGTCATGCTGGTTTCTATAGGAGGTTTATCAAAGACTTATTTAAAATTTATAGGCCTCTCACTAATCTCTTGCAAAAAGATGTTCCTTTTGTTTTTGATGATGATTGTGTAGAATCATTTGAAATACTTAAGAAAGCCTTGGTTTCTGCACCTATTGTTCAACCGCCTGATTGGAATTTACCCTTTGAAATTATGTGTGATGCTAGTGATACTGTTGCTGGTGTCGTTCTCGGACAAAGAGTTGACAAGAAATTTGAATGTTATTCATTATTCTAGTAAAACTCTAGACAGTGCCCAGAGAAATTATGCTACTACTGAAAAAGAATTTTTAGCGGTTGTATTTGCTTGTGATAAGTTCAGATCTTATATTGTTGATTCCAAAGTGACTGTTCACACTGATCATGCTGCTATTAAATATCTTATGGAAAAGAAGGATGCTAAACCTAGACTTATTAGATGGGTTCTCTTGTTACAAGAATTTGATTTGCATATTATTGATAGAAAGGGAGCTGGGAACCCCGTTGCAGACAACTTGTCTAGGTTAGGAAATGATCTTGATGACCCACTGCCTATTGATGATAGCTTTCCTGATGAGCAATTAGCTGTCATAAATGCTTCTTGTAATACTCCTTGGTATATTGTTGCTAAATTTATACCACCTAGTTTCACATACCAGCAAAATAAAAAGTTCTTCTATGATTTAAGACATTACTTTTGGGATGACCCACACCTTTATAAAGAAGGACTAGATGGTGTTATTAAACGTTGTGTACCTGAGAATGAACATGAACAGATCCTACGCAAGTGTCACTCCGAGGCTTATGGAGGACACCACGTTGGAGATAGAACTGCACACAAGGTATTGCAATCTGGTTTTTATTGGCCTACACTCTTCAATGATGCTCGTAATTTTGTCTTGTCTTGTGATGAATGTCAAAGAATTGGCAATATTAGTAGACGTTGGGAAATTCCTATGAATTATTCACTTGTTATTGAACCATTTGATGTTTGGGGCTTTGATTATATGGGACCTTCTCCTTCCTCTAATGGGTATACACACATTTTAGTTGTTGTTGATTATGTTACTAAGTGGGTAGAAGCTATTCCAACTATAGTGCTGATCATAACACTTCTATTAAGATGCTTAAAAAGTTATTTTTCTGAGGTTTGGAGTCCCTGGATATTTAATGACTGATGGTGGTTCACATTTTATTCATGGTGCTTTCCGTAAAATGCTTGCCAAGTATGATGTTAACCATAGAATTGCATCTCCATATCACCCTCAGTCTAGCGGTCAAGTAGAATTGAGCAATAGAGAGATTAAATTGATTTTGCAAAAGACTATTAATAGGTCTAGAAAGAATTGGTCTAAGAAACTTGATGATGCATTATGGGCTTACAGAACTGCTTATAAAAACCCTATGGGTATGTCTCCATATAAGATGGTTTATGGAAAAGCATGTCACTTACCTCTCGAATTAGAACATAAAGCTTATTGGGCAATCAAAGAGCTCAACTATGATTTCAAACTTTCCGGTGAGAAGAGGTTATTTGACATTAGTTCACTTGATGAATGGAGAACCCAAGCCTATGAGAATGCCAAGTTGTTTAAAGAATAGGTTAAAAGATGGCATGAAAAAAGGATACAAAAGCGTGAGTTTAATACAGGTGATCATGTTTTTCTATACAACTCTCATTTAAGATTTTTTGTAGAAAAGCTTCTCTCTAAATGGGAAGGTCCTTACATTATCAAGGAGGTCTATCATTCTGGTGCCATAAAAATCAACAACGCCAAAGGCGCAAATCCGAAGGTGGTAAACGGTCAAAGAATCAAACATTATATCTTAGGTACTCCCATAAATGTTGAGATCAATATAATTAATACCATAACATCAGAGGAGTACATAAGGGATACTTTCCAAAACGTTTCATACTCCGAAAAGGAATAGGTATGTGGTACGGTAAGTAAACCGACTCCAAAACTGTTCTAATGGAAATTTTTCTCCATTTTGGAATATTAAAAAAATAGGAAAATTAAAAGTAGCCTGAAAGATGCATGAGGAGACCACAAGGGTGGAGGGCGCGCCCTACCCCTGGGCATGCCCCCTGCCTTATGGCCACCTCGTGTGCCCCCCGGACTCCATTTTCTTGCACAATACTTCTTTTGGTTGGTAAGAATTCATTATATAATCTCCCGAAGGTTTTGACCACCGTACTACGACAAAATCCTCTATTCTTGTTTCGAGCTATTTTTCTGACAGATCTAGATCACCATGACGTCTCGAAGCACCCCCATGGACAAGTTTTTCGAGAAGGTCATCAACCCCTACCTTGCGGAGGTGTTGCGACACCCTCAAGCCATTGAGATGCATGAGGGGGTGCTGCACATTCGCAATGTTGAAGGGCTGAAGAAGACCGGAAGCATGGAGACACGACTCAAAGCAATGGAGCAGCAAGTTTTCAAGTGCCAATGGACTCAACACCAATCACTTGATGATCACGGAGTTCACCAACAATCACAGGCTGGATGCCAAGAACATCGGGGAGGCCATCTTCAAGCTTCATGAGAAAATCGAGCATCTCCAAGCCCAGATCTATGACCTGCAAAACCGAAATTGTGAGTATGAATACAGATTTAAGAGGATGAGTTTGGCTGCAGATTTGAGTATCCCGGAGACTCGTTCATCTTTCTATGACGATGATCCTATGCCTTGGAAGATGGATGAGAATCCTACTACATCAACAACTCCATCATCACCACCTCCTAAGAAAGAGATATAAATACATGGGTATGGGCACTCCCCTTGGCAACTGCCAAGCTTGGGGGAGGTGCCCCGGTATTGTATCACCATCACACCTTTACCTTTATCATTTTTCTTAGTTCAATCATTTTGGTATTATCTTGATCTAGTAGAATAAACTTTTAGTATGATCTAGCTTTAAGTTTTGTTTCAAGATCTATCTATGTAATCGAGTCCTTGAGTTATATAATAAAGAGTAGTTTTGAGTTGAGGGTTTTGCTATCTTGCTATGATCTTGAGGGACTAAAATAAAAGAAGAATAAAGAAATAAAAAGATCATATATTGATCTTATGGAGAGTAATGACTTCACATATAAAGAGTATGATGAATAAAAGTTGTTGAGAGTTGACAAATATAGTTTTGGTCATTTTTGCAATTAATAGGAAGTTGATGTCGCTTGAAGCTACGTCGGTATTTCGCCAAAGAGGAAGGGATGATGCAGCACATCGGCGGTAGGTATTTCCCTTAGATGTGAAACCAAGGTTATCGAACTAGTAGGAGAACCAAGCAACACAATGTAAACAACACCTGCACACAAATAACAACTTCTCGCAACCCAACATGTTAAAGGGGTTGTTAATCCCTTTCGGGGTACGACGCCTCAAGATAGGCAAACGAACATGAGATAAATTTGTAGTAGATTAATAGATCGAATGCCAAATAAAATAAATAAGGATAAATTGCAGCAAGGTATTTTTAGGTTTTGGTTTAATAGATCTGAAAATAAATGCAAGGAAAAAGTAGATCGCAAATGCAATTATGTGAGAAAGAGACCCGGGGGCCATAGGTTTCACTAGTGGCTTCTCTCGAGAAAAATAGCAAATGGTGGGTGAACAAATTACTGTTGGGCCATTGATAGAATTTCAAATACTCATGATGATATCCAGGCAATGATCATTACATAGACATCACGTCCAAGATTAGTAGACCGACTCCTGCCTGCATCTACTACTATTACTCCACACATCGACGCTATCCAGCATGCATCTAGTGTATTAAGTTCATGGAGAAACGGAGTAATGCAATAAGAACGATGACATGATGTAGACAAGATCTATCTATGTAGAGATAGACCCCATCGTTTTACCCTTAGTAGCAACGATACATATGTTTCGGTTCCCCTTCTGTCACTGGGATCAAGCACCGTAAGATCGAACCCACTACAAAGCATCTCTTCCCATTGCAAGATAAATATATCAAGTTGGCCAACCAAAACCCAAATATCGGAGAAGAAATACGAGGCTATAAGCAATCATGCATATAAGAGATCAAAGAAACTCAAATAACTTTCATGGATATAAAAAGATAGATATGATCATAAACTCGAAGTTCATCGGATCCCAACAAACACACCGCAAAAGAGTTACATCATATGGATCTCCAAGAGACCATTGTATTGAGAATCAAGAGAGAGAGATGAAGCCATCTAGCTACTAACTACGGACCCAAAGGTCTACAAAGAACTACTCACGCATCATCAGAGAGGCACCAATGGAGGTAGTGAACCCCATCCGAGCTGGTGTCTAGATTGGATCTGGTGGTTCTGGACTCTGCGGCGGCTGGATGAATATTTCGTCGACTCACTTAGGGCTTCTGGAATATTGGGGTAATATAGCAAAGAGGTGGTCCGGGGGCACCCGAGGTGGACGCAACCCACCAGGGCGCGTCTGGGCCTCCTAGCGCACCCTGGTGGGTTGTGCTCTCCTCGAAGCACCCCGCAGGCGCAACCAGGGCCCATTATGTTCCTTCTAGTCCATAAAAAAATCTCCGTAAAGTTTTGTGGCATTTGGACTCCGTTTGATATTGATTTTCTGTGATATAGAAAACATGGAAAAACAACAGCTGACACTTAGCACTATGTCAATAGGTTAGTACCAAAAAATGATATAAAATGATTATAAAACATCCAAGATTGATAATATAACAACATGGAACAATAAAAAATTATAGATACGTTGGAGACGTATCAGCATCCCCAAGCTTAACTCCTACTTGTCCTCGAGTAGAGAAGTGATAAAAACATAATTTTTGGTGTGGAATGCTGCCTAACATGTCATATCATATTTCTTTTTTATAGCATGGACATTTGGACTTTTATATTGTTCAAAGCAATAGTCTAGTTTTTACATGATAATTTAAATACTCAAGCATATCAACAAGCAACCATGTCTTTCAAAATATCAACGCTAAAATAAGTTATCCCTAGCTCATCATGCTCAACCATTGATCCATTCATGAAACACACTCGCATATTAACTACACCCAATACTCAAGTACGATCATATTGCCTCCTAGTTGGTGCTTTTATAAGAGAATATGGATACTCAAATTAAAAATAAAAATTGCATAAAGTAAAAGAAATGATCTTCGCATAGGGAAGTAGGGATTTGTAGAGGTGCCAGAGCTCAAAGCGAAAAACTTAGAGATAAAAACATTTTGGGAGGTGTATCCATCCCACCAACGAAAACGACTTAGAGTTCTCAATACTTTCCATGCTTAGATATATCATAGGCGGTTCCCAAATAGAAAATAAAGTTTATTCCTTTTTCCACCATACTTTCATTTTCCATGGCTAACCGTATCCACGGGTGCCTTCCATACCAACACTTTCCAAGGAATTTATTATTTGACAACAGAAAGTAAATTCATTTTTTCATTTCAGGACTGGGCATACCTAATACCTTTGCCTTACTCTTGTGCAATGACAAGCGAATAAACACTCATCGTGAGAATAACACATCTAGCATGGAAAATATTAGCCACCCCTCATCACTCCGCGAGCGAAACGAACACACAAAAGAGAAGTTTATTTTGAAAATTAGAGATGGCACATGCAAATTTACTTAGAATGGCAAAATAATACCGTATATAGGTAGATATAGTGGACTCATGTGGCAAAACTAGGTTAAAGGATTTTGGATGCACAAGTAGTGATCATACTTAGTGCAAAATGAAGGCTAGCAAAAGATAGAGAAGCGACCAACCAAGAAACGAATAATCTCATAAGCGAGCATTAAGCATAATTAACACCGAATAATGCACCATAAGTAGGATATAATTTCATTGCACAATTATTGACTTTCGTGCTTGCATAGGGAATCACAAACCTTAACACCAATATTCTTACTAAAGCAAAATTACTCATCGAGATGACTCACATATCACATCATCATATCTCAAACTATTACTAAGAATCAAGTTTATTTTGTCCAATGATCTTCATGAAAGTTTTTATTATATCCTTCTTGGATATCTATCACTTTGGAACTAATTTTCATGTGTTGCTTTTGACAAGCTCAAACAAATATAAGTGAAGATCATGAGCATAATATTTCTGTCTTTCTCTCAAATTAATTTAAGTGAAGCAAGAGAGAATTTCTTAAAAAATTACTAACTCTCAAATAAACCTAACTGAAGCAAGAGAGAATTTCTTAAAAAATAATAAGCACACCGTACTCAAAAAGATATAAGTGAAGCACTAGAGAAAGTCCATATCTCATAAAAGATTTAAGTGAAGTAAAGAGAGCAATTATAACAAATTATGACATAATTTTGTCTCTCCCAAATAGGTGTGTCCAGCAAGGAATCAAGACTTAAAACACAAAATAAAACAAGCAAAGACTCATATCATACAAGACGCTCCAAGCAAAACACATAGTATGTGACGAATAAAAATATAGCTTCGAGTAAAATACCGATGGTCGTTAGAAGAAAGAGGGGATGCCACTCGGGGGCATCCCCAAGCTTAGTTGGTTGCTCATTTTTTGATAATATATTGGGATGCCAGGGCATCCCCAAGCTTAGGCTCTTATACTCCTTATTCCTTCATCCATCGTAAGATAACCCAAAACTTGAAAACTTCAATCACACAAAACTCAACAAAACCTTCTTGAGATCCGTTAGTATAAGAAAAGAAATCACTACTATAAGTGTTGTATCAAACCAATTCATATTTTGTTCTTGCATTATACCTACTATATTCCAACTTTTCTATGGCAAAAACTCATCAAGGAAAACCATAGAGCCATCAAAATAAGCACACAACGCAAAGAAAACAGAATCTATCAAAACAGAACAGTCTGTAGAAATCTGACTATTTAGAATACTTCTATAACTCCAAAAATTCTGAAAATTAGGAAGACCTAAGAAATTTGTATATTGATCTACTCCAAGTAGAATGGGTATTTTATCACTCTCTGGTAAAATACGAAAATTATTTTCGCAAGCACAAAAGTTTCTGTTTTTTCAGCAAGATCAAACAACTATCACCCAAGAAGATCCTAAAGGCTTTACTTGGCACAAAAACTAATTAAAACATAAAAAACACAATCATAATAGTAGCATAATTGTGTTAACACGCAAAAACGGGAAAGCAAAAATAAATTTTATTCATTGGGTTGCCTCCCAACAAGCGCTATAGTTTTACGCCCTTAGCTAGGCATAAAGCAAGGATCTAAGTTTTGTCATCCGAAGTTTTGGCAACTTTTGTAAGGGTTTTCTCAAACCCGGGAGGCTCTTTATGCTTCCCTAAATTCTCCAGAAAAGAAACCATCTTTAGATCCAAAATATCCAATCGCTTGTTGCAAAGAGTAATCAAGGTATTCATGTGATTTATACTACCATTAAGATGTTTGAGGGGTTCGTTATATTTTTGTAATTCAACCATGTGTTTATGCAAATCACCAAGTTTGTCCAGCATTTGAACTCCCTCTGGGGTAAAAGTAAACCCCATCTTTTGAGGTGGAATCCCCAAAATTGCTTCTAAAATTTCATAGGCAACATGGGCATCAAGCTCAATAAAATTCCCTTTAGCGGAAAAATCTAGGAGTTGTCTATGATGCAAATCCAATCCTATGTAAAAATTACGAAGCAAGACCTTAGTGTCCCCCTTTAAATTGGAAATACGGTAAGATTCCATAAGCCTATACCAAGCATCTTTCAAATTTTCTCCTTGTCTTTACTTGAAGTAAAGCACTTCAAAATCATGTGACAAAGGAGGAGTAGGCACGCTAGCCACTAAGACTAGAAGGCAAAAAAATGGCGAACGGAAAAAGAGGGGCGAATAAAACAGCAAATTTTTGTGAAGTGGGGAGAGGAAAATGAGAGGCAACTGACAAATAATGTAAATTGTGAGGAGATGAGATTTTTGATTAGGAACCTGGTATATGTTGAAGATCCACCCCAGTAATGGCGCCAGAAATTCCTTTTGATGTCGCTTGAAGCTACGTCGGTATTTCCCCAAAGAGGAAGGGATGATGCAGCACAGCGGCGGTAGGTATTTCCCTTAGATGTGAAACCAAGGTTATCGAACCAGTAGGAGAACCAAGCAACACAACGTAAACAACACCTACACACAAATAATAACTTGTCGCGACCCGACATGTTAAAGGGGTTGTCAATCCCTTCCAGCGTACGGTGCCTCAAGATAGGCAAACGGACGCGAGATAAATTTGTAGTAGATTGATAGATCGAACGCCAAATAAAATAAATAAGGATAATTTGCATCAAGGTATTTTTGGGTTTTTGGTTTAATAGATCTGAAAATAAATGCAAGGAAAAAGTAGATCGCAAAGGCAATTATATGAGAAAGAGACTCGGGGCCGTAGGTTTCACTAGTGGCTTCTCTCGAGAAAAATAGCAAATGGTGGGTGAACAAATTACTGTTGGGCAATTGATAGAACTTTAAATACTCATGACGATATCCAGGCAATGATCATTACATATGCATCACGTCCAAGATTAGTGGATCGGGTCCTGCCTGCATCTACTACTATTACTCCACACATCGACTGCTATCCAACATGCACCTAGTGTACTAAGTTCATGGAGAAACAGATAATGCAATAAGAACGATGACATGATGTAGACAAAATCTATCTATGTAGAGATAGACCCCATCATTTTATCCTTACTAGCAATGATACATACATGTCGGTTCCCTTTCTGTCGCTGGGATCAAGCACCATAATATTGAACCCACTCCAAAGCACCTCTTCCCATTGCAAGATAAATAGATCTAGTTGGCCAAAGAAAATCCAAATATCGGAGAAGAAATACGAGGCTATAAGATATCATGCATAAAAGAGATCAAAGAAACTCAAATAATTTCATGGATATAAAAAGATAGATATGATCATAAACTAGAAGTTCATCAATCCCAACAAACACACTGCAAAAAGATTTACATCATATGGATCTCCAAGAGACCATTGTATTGAGAATCAAGAGAGAGAGAGAGAGGAATCCATCTAGCTACTAACTACGGACCCGAAGGTCTACGAATAACTACTCACGCATCATCGGAGAGGCACCAATGGAGGTGGTGAACCCCATTCGAGATGGTGTCTAGATTGGATTTGGTGGTTCTGGACTCTGCGGTGGCTGGATGAATATTTCGTCGGCTCCCTTAGGGTTTCTAGAATATTGGGGTATTTATAGAGCAAAGAGGCAGTCCGGGGGCACCCGAGGTGGGCACAACCCACCAGGGCACGCCTGGGCCTCCTGGCGCGCCCTGGTGGGTTGTGCTCTCCTCGGAGCACCCCGCAGGCTCAGCCAGGGCCCATGATGTTCCTTCTGGTCCATAAAAAATATCCGTAAAGTTTCGTGGCATTTGGACTCAGTTTGATATTGATTTTCTGCGATGTAAAAAACATGGAAAAACAACAACTGGCACTTGGCACTATGTCAATAGGTTAGTACCAAAAAATGATATAAAGTGATTATAAAACATCCAAGATTGATAATTAACAGCATGGAACAATCAAAAATTATAGATACGTTGGAGACGTATCAGAAGTAACAAAGAAAGAGAGGCTTCACATATATATAACTATACTATCTTGGACATCTTTTATAATTGTGAGCACTCATTAAAATATGACATGCTAAAAAGTTGATGTTGGACAAGGAAGACAACATAATGGGTTATGTTTTCTTATTTCCGAATAGAAGTTATATTGTCATGGATCCTCCAACATGTTGAGCTTGCTTTTCCCTCTCATGCTAGCCCAATTCTTTGCACCAAGTAGAGATACTACTTGTGCTTCCAAACATCCCTTAAACTAGTCTTGCCATGAGATTCCACCATACCTACCTATGGATTGAGTAAGATCCTTCAAGTAAGTCGTCATCGGTGCAAGCAATAAAAACTGCTCTCTAAATATGTATGATCTATTAGTGTGAAGAAAATAAGCTTTATACGAACTTGTGATATGGAAGAAATAAAAGCGACAGAATGCATAATAAAGTTCTTTATCACAAGCGGCAATATAAAGTGGCGTTCTTTTGCATTAAGATTTTGTGCATCCAACCATAAAATTGCATGACAACCTCTGCTTCCCTCTGCGAATGGCCTATCTTTTACTTTTATCTTCTACCCTTATACAAGAGTCATGGTGATCTTCACCTTTCCTTTTTACACTTTTTCTTTTGGCAAGCACTGTGTGTTGGAGAGATCTAGCTATATATATATCCACTCGGATGTAGGTTATCATAAAGTATTATTGTTGACATTACCCTTGAGGTAAAAAAATTGGGAGGTGAAACTACAAGACCCTATCTTTCTTTGTGTCCGATTGAAGCTTTGAATCCATAAGTATCGCGTGAATGTTAGCCATTGTGAAACAGGGGCGGAGCTTGAGCAAATGTTACCCGATGCACCACTTTGACAAGGCATAAGATTTTCAAGCAAGGATGTATTGACCAAAGGTGTGTGTCATAGGTTCTAGCACACATTATTGGATATAATAGAAGGCAATTTGTGAAAATGAAATGTAGCGAGCAAATGTATACTATAATGACAAAACAAGGGACATAATTACTTGAAAAGGATTTGCATTTCCAAATTCCAAAATATGAAGTTGGACAATAAGGTTCAGTAGAACATAATAAAAATGCCCAAATGAAAGTACTTAGATGGCTACAAATTGAAAATTACCTTTTGTAGGTTCTATTTCTCCAAGCCATGAAATACTCAACCACTTGAGTATTGCTGACCTTTTTCATTTCTTCCTTCTCCACATAAAAAATGACATCATCACTCAAACTTTCATCATTGAGGCAATTGCCGGGATCATATTGAACCTCCTCTTCCCAATTTATGTCTTCTGGGACATCCTAGTGCTTTTCTTTTGAGAAGAAGCTTAGCCATAGTATTGTATTTGACAACTACAAATTATAAATGAGACATGAAGACTTCTATAGACAAAAAACATAGCCTAATTAAAAGTTATAACCCTAAAAAATGCCCCACATTTTTGCTATAATATAGTCATTTATTATATTTGCTACAAATTTATACATGATTGTTGCAGTTTGTAAACAAAATTAGGAAAAGCAAGACAAGGGCGCTACCACAACTGTGGCCTTGCACAGAGAGACAAGATTCAAGATTGGAATTTGGAAAGGATGCGAAAATTACCGAGAGCCGGACCGGCCGACAGCGTGCAGTGTCGCTCGCGTGTGTCGCGTTGTCACCATGTGAGGACCCAGGCTGCGTGGTGTCCGGCGACTGGCGCGCTGCCGCTGCCGTCTCTCGCGGCTCCCACCTGTGTACGGGACGGCGATGTGCAGGGGGCGTATGGAGTATGGTACGCGTCCACAGAAATCAATTATTAGTGGGGAAAAAGGTGGATCTGTTAGACTTGCGTACGTGACTACGTGAGGAGATCTTTTTGTGAGACAAAACTACTGGAGTACGTGAGGAGATGGGTCCGCGAGCGAACCGGAACGCACGCACGCGTCCTTCTGCGTTGGGCCAGTGCGGCGGCCTGGCTGAATCGGGCTGACCTTGATGCACAGCTCTTGGGCCACCCTGATGCACTGGGCCTTTTGCATAATAGGTCTTGCTAGCGATTTTTTCCACTCGTATTCCTGTGCATACGGGTCGACCCAATGGGCTCCGCTCCTGTTGTGAAAGACTAAATGATAGTTGAGTATGTGGACTTGCTGAAAAACTCTTGAATTGACTCTTTCCGATGTTATGATAAATTGCAATTGCTTCGACTACTGAGATCATAGTTTGTTAGTTTTCAATGAAGCTTCTGATTTATACTCTACCTTGTGAATGAATTGTTACTTTAGCATAATAAATTATATGACACTATATGTTGTTGTTCTAAAGATGATCAGGATGCCCTCATGTCCTTATTTTATTTTATCAACACCTCTATCTCTAAACATGTGGACATATTTTTTGATTTCGGCTTTCGCTTGAGGACAAGCAAGGTCTAAGCTTGAGGGAGTTGATACGTCCATTTTGCATCATGTTTTTATATTGATATTTATTGCATTATGGGATGTTATTACACATTATAGCACAATACTTATGCCTTTCTCTCTTATTTTACAAGGTTTACATGAAGAGGGAGAATGTCGGCAGCTGGAATTCTGGACTGGAAAAGGAGCAAATATTAGAGACTTATTCTGCACAACTCCAAAAGCCCTTAAACTTCATGGAGAATTATTTTGGAATGTATAAAAAATTGGGCGAAGAAAGTACCAAAGGGGGGCCACCGACCATCCACAAGGGTGAGGGGCCTACCTTGTGGGCCCCCTGGCAAGCCTCTGGTGCCCATCTTTTGCTATCTGGTGTGTTGTGACCTGGAAAAAAATCAGGAGGAAGCGCCGCCGTCTCGAGGTGGAACTTGGCAGAACCAATCTAGGGCTCCGGCGGAGCTGTTCTGCTGGGGAAACTTCCCTCCTGGAGGGGAAAATCATCACCATCGTCATCACCAATGGTCCTCTCATCGACAGGGGTCAATCTCCATCAACATCTTGACCAGCGCCATCTCCTCTCAAACCTAGTTCATCTCTTGTATCCGATCTTTGTCTCAAAACCTCAGATTGGTACCTGTGGGTTGCTAGTAGTGTTGATTACTCCTTGTAGTTGATGCTAGTTGGTTTATTCGGTGGAAGATCATATGTTCAGATCCTTAATGATAATTAATATTCCGTTGATTATGAACATGAATATGCTTTGTGAGTAGTTACGTTTGTTCCTGAGGACATGGGAGAAGTCTTGTTATAAGTAATCATGTGAATTTGGTATTCGTTCGATATTTTGATGAGATGTATGTTGTCTTTCCTCTAGTGGTGTTATGTGAACGTCGACTACATGACACTTCACCATGATTTGGGACTAAGGGAAGGCATTGGGAAGTAATAAGTAGATGATGTGTTGCTAGAGTGATAGAAGCTTAAACCCTAGTTTATGCGTTGCATCGTAAGGGGATGATTTGGATCCATATGTATCATGCTAAGGTTAGATTTATCTTAATTCTTCTTTCGCAGATGCGGATGCTTGTGAGAGTGGTTAATCATAAGTGGGAGGCTTGTCCAAGGAAGGGCAGCACCCAAGCACCGGTCCACCCACATATCAAATCATCAAAGTAACGAACGCGAACCATATGAGCATGATGAAAACTAACTTGACAGTAATTCCCATGTGTCCTCGGGAGCGCTTTGCTTTATATAAGAGTTCGTCCAAGCTTCTCTTCCTACAAAAAGGATTGGGTCACCTTTCTGCACCTTAGTTACTTTTGTTACTTGTTACCCGTTACGAATTATCTTATCACACAAATATACGTTACCGATAATTTCAGTGCTTACAGAGAATACCTTGCTGAAAACCGCTTGTCATTTCCTTCTGCTCCTCGTTTGGTTTGACACTCTTACTTATCGAAAGGACTATGATAGACCCCCTATACTTGTGGGTCATCACCGTTGAGTCCTACCTTCTCTCCGGCGATCCGCAAGGCTTCTGCACGACGGAAGCTGCAATGGCGACCCCTTCGGACGCACGCTCGGCAGCGAGTGGCGGGTCTCGAGGTGGAAAAACGGATGACCTAGATGATTTCTTCGAGCATATTTACCTAGAAGATGAGGTGTTCGATGATTTGGTGATTGAAGAAGAAATTCCAGAGATCAATAACCGTGTATGACGTATGGATCTTGTTCGGGTTCACACTAATAAGACCTTTAGCCAGTCGGCGTTCTTCAAGGACATGCGGGTAGCTTGGAACCTGGCGCAGCAGGTGAGATTCCGGCGAGTTGGTGCCAATCTATTTGTGGTGCAGGCTTCATGCCTTGGCGATTGGGAGCGGATCATGTTCCAGGGCCATGGCTTTTTAGATTTTGGGTTGTGCTTATTGACCCATACAATCAATTCAGTAGGGTGGAGGATGTTTAGTTCATTCATATTCCCATTTGGTTGCAGATGCACAAACTTCCTGACGGTTATTGTAGTATGGATATTATGGAAAAATTGATTCGCACGGCTCATGAGATCTTGGAGTTCAGGCTTTCAGGAAATTCTAGTGGATATTATGGGAGGATTAGAGTGAAACATGATGTCAGAGAACCTCTAACAAAGCACGTTAGTATCATTAGAGGAAAGGAGAGGCAGGTGTATGCTGTGAGATATGAGAAACTTGCATGTTTTTGTAAGCATTGTGGTAAAATCGGACATGATCATAAGGAGTGTGGATTGGGTGTTTACACAACAAAGGAACTGAAGTTTGGGGATTGGTTATATGCAGATCTACCAAACATGAACAGAGCTGAGATTGGAGGATGTGGTCGGGCTTTTTCTCCTCCACTGGCTGCAAGCGTTGATGAGGATTTAACTGATACGACAACCTGCCCAAGTAAAAACCATGCTATTGTGTTGGTTCCAGCGGGACAGGGGATTTTCAATCATGTAAATGTGAGTATGGATGAGGAGGTGTTAGGAAATGCCTTCTTCTAGGGGGTGTGCAGGTCAAGTGTCAGGGTGAGGCAAAGGAACCATTGCTTGCTATAACTTCAGTACCGGTGATGATATCCAGAGTTCTTCCCCAAAGTCAAGCTCCGATGTTAAGAAGGCAAGAACGATGTTGACCTCTGGTGATGATATTCATAACTGGTGTGCTCCCTTGGGGAGTCACGGCGGGAGCAATGAATTCCTTGATTTGGAACTGTTGGGGGCGGGGAACCGCTAGATAGTTCGTGGGGTGTTGGCCCTCTCTAAAACCAATGTCCCCAAGCTTGTCTTTCTCTGTGAGACAAGGCAAGCAGCTGATAAGATGGAAAAGCTAAGGTGGAGGCTAGGTTTGAAAGGTTTCTGTGGTGTTAGTTCTGTGGGACTAAGTGGTGGCCTTGCTCTATATTGGGATGAATCATTACTAGTCATGGTGCTAGACTCGTGTCAGCGTTTTAATGATGTTTCCGTGGAGGACAAGGGTTGTGATAAAAAGTGGCGTATGACCTTTGTATATGGAGGGACAAGGGTTGAGAATCGGCACCGCATGTGGGATCATCTCACTCATTTGAAATCGTTTCGCAAGATCCTTGGCTAGTATGTGGTGATTTCAATGAAGCCCTATGGCAACATGAGCATATGTCAAGGGCGTTGAGATCCGAGTCTCAGATGACATCTTTCCAGGACTGCTTGTTGTTATGTGAGTTGGAAGTCCTGGGTTTTTCTGGATTGCCTTTCACTTATGATAATGGGAAACTCGGTAGCAGTAATGTTCATGTGCGTTTGGACCGGGTCTGTGCGAGGGAACAATGGCGGAACCTCTTTCCGGCATCGAGAGTGGTACACCATGTGTCCTCTTGCTTGAACCACTGCTCGGTTGTCCTTGAGATGATGTCGGATGATGACCAGAGACGTCACGGTGCTTCTAGGTATGAAATATTGTGGGAATGTGATCCCACCTTGCCGGATGTCGTAGCATGTTCTTGGGACAGAAGCAGACCGGATGGGAGGTTGGGATTAGTTGCAAAATCACTAGAACATTTGATGAAGAATCTGCGTGAATGGAGTAGGAAGAATTTTGGACACGTTCGAAGGGATATTGAAAGACTCCGGTCTAAACTTTCAAGCTTACAGGAAGGTAATGCAGACCGTGCTTTAATTAGGCAAAAATGCATGAGCTAGACGAGCTTGTTTATCGAGAGGAAATGTTGTGGTTGCAATACTCGTGAATCACTTGGTTGAAGGAGGGAGAGAGGAATACTGAGTATTTGCATTGTATAGGTGTTTGGCGAGCTAAACGCAATTACATTCACAGACATCGTAAAGTGGATGGCACATGGTGCAATGTACCTTCAGAGATGGAATTGATGACAAGGTCATTTTTTTAGGAAGTGTATACTAAGGACCCGACCTTAACACCTCATGTGGCCATTAAGAGCATTGAAGAGAAGGTAAAACCAGCGATGAATGAATTGTTGTGTGCTCCTTTTAGGGACAAGGAGATCTCGAATGCTCTTTTTTAGATTGGTCCCCTTAAAGCTCCAGGTACGGATGTGTAACACCCACGATGCGGCTATATCTCCCACGTATCGGAGCACGACTTAGAGGCATAACCGCATTGTAGGCATGTCACAAGAGGGGTAATCTTTACACATCCCATGTATTGAATAAGATAGAGATAAATAGTTGGCTTACAATCGCCACTTAACACAATACATAAATATAGCATTACATCATCCAGATACAATCAAGGTCCGACTACGGAACCAAAATAAAGACAACCCCAAATGCATAAGATCCCTGATTGCCCCAACTGTGCTCCACTATTGATCGTCTGGAAAGGAAACGTAGTAATGTCCCGAGTCCTCATCGATCTCCCACTTGAGTTCACTCGCATCCCCTGGAATGGCATCATTGGCACATGCATCTGGTTTAGGAAGTAATCTGTGAGTCATGGGGACTCAGCAATCTCACACCCTCGCGATCAAGACTATTTAAGCTTATGGGTAGGGAAAAGGTATGAGGTGGAGCTGCAGCAAGCTCTAGCATATATGGTGGCTAACTTACGCAAATGAGAGCGAGAAGAGAAGGCAAAGCACGATCGAGAATCTATGATCAAGAAGTGATCCTAGAACTACTTATGTTCAAGCATAACACGAGACCGTGTTCACTTCCCGGACTCCGCCGAGAAGAGACCATCACGGTTACACACGCTGTTGATTCATTTTAAATTAAGTTAAGTTTTAGGTTCTCTACAACCGGACATTAACAAATTCCCATCTGCCCATAACCACGGGCACGACTTTCAAAAGTTCAAATCCCTACAAGGGTGTCCCAACTTAGCCCATCACAAGCTCTCACGGTCAATGAAGGATATTCCTTCTCCAAGATGACCCGATCAGACTCGGAATCCCGGTTACAAGAAGTCTCGACAATGGTAAAACAAGACCAGCAAAGCCGCCCAAGTGTGCCGACAAATCCCAATAGGAGCTGCACATATCTCGTTCTCAGGGCACACCGGATTGTCCAAGGTTCCGGTAGGCCAACCCAGAGTTGCCCCTGGTGGCCACCGGCTGCTGATAGGTTGGACCAACACTCAGAGGAGCACTGGCCCGGGGGTTTAAAATAAAGATGACCCTTGAGTCCGCGGAACCCAAGGGGAAAAGGCTAGGTGGCAAACGGTAAAACCAAGGTTGGGCCTTGCTAGAGGTGTTTTATTCAAGGCGAACTGTCAAGGGGTTCCCATTATAACCCAACCGCGTAAGGAACACAAAATCAAGGAACATAACACCGGTATGATGGAAACTAGGGCGGCAAGAGTGGAACAAAACACCAGGCATAAGGTCGAGCCTTCCACCCTTTACCAAGTATATAGATGCATTAAATTAGACAAGATATAATAGTGATATCCCAACAATAAACATGTTCCAACAAGGAACAAACTCCAATATTCACCTGCAACTAGCAACGCTATAAGAGGGGCTGAGCAAAGCGGTAACATAGCCAAACAACGATTTGCTAGGACAAGGTGGGTTAGAGGTTTGACATGGCAATATGGGAGGCATGATAAAGCATGTGATAGGTATCACGGCATAGGCATAGCAATAGAGCGAGCAACTAGCAAGCAAAGATAGAAGTGATTTCGAGGGTATGGTCATCTTGCCTGCAAAGTTCTCCGAGTTGACGTAAGCTTGAACCTCGTAAGCGTACTCAACGGGTTCCTCAATCACGTACTCGTCTCCCAGCTCTACCCAAGGCAAGAACACAAGAAAGGGAAACACAATCAACCATGGTGCAATGCACAAGCAACATGATGCAAAACATGGCATGATATGCGGGATATGATATGCAATGCATATGCGTGCTCCGAAAGGAAAAAATTGAACCAGGCCTCAACTTGGCAAACCAAGTGCGCCGCTGGAAAGATGAGTTGATTTCGTCGAAATCGATATAAAGGTCACCGGAATCGGATGCACGGTTTGTAAACGGCAAGCAAAACAATAATGGCACCATTCTGCGATTAACAACACGATGCCATCTAAAATGCATCAAGGAACTAAGCTACTGCGCTCTAACATAGCAACAAAGCACATGATAGTGATCCACTCAAGATGCTTGACAAAAGATGAACACTGATCTACGGCTAAATCACACAATAGCAGGTTCAAACAAGCATGGCAAAAGTGCAAAAGATATCAGGTTCACGGACTTGGTGAAAATAACATGCCAGGAATTAACATCAGAAAGCAATGTTTAGAGCAATTTATCAACATGCTACAGGATCATATCATGGCAAAGCAAGGCATGGCATGAATCTACTCAAAGCATATAACAAAAGTCCCTTACTGACCATAAGCCAAAAGGAGTCAGAAGATATGATGGCAACCATGTAAACATAGCAAGTTTCGTTAACAGATTCAGACAAAACTGGACATGGCAAAAACAGAGTTACGTAGGCATGTTTGCGAGCTCGATGCACTCACCACAAGGCGTTGCATGGCAAACTAAGCATACACCCATCAAGAAGACATTATCAAGTAGCTAACCATGGCAAGAACAATCTCATAGCATGCAAGGATCAACTACAACAACCTTGGCAAAATTGATTAAGATGTAAACAATCTGCCAAGAATATTTTATAGCAAAAGTAGAGCAAGATTGAGTCATGCTAGGGTACTCCATAAATTCAAACAAAGACACGAATGGATAGAGCATAACAATATATCAAAATCATCCTTACTGAACATGCTCAAAAGAGGCATGGATCACACTGTAGCAACATGAATACATGGCATAAAAATAACATCAGGGAAATGACTTAGAAGAATTCTAAGTCCCTGAAAACAGCAACATCACGAGAGCTACTTTGCATGATTGTGCTAGTCACCAAATTGATCACAAAAATACATGGCATACACCCCTGTAGATATGGCATGGCGTAGACCAAAACACATGTAGGGCTCAAGTTCATAGGAGGCACACAATAATCATGGCAAAAATGACAAATGTCCATAATCTGTTAAGAAACAGAAACTAACATTTTATAGCACTCTTCCAACATCATTTTAGGCATCAAGATGAACTCAAACAAGCATGGTGCAATGGAATGAAATGAAGAGGACAACCTAACGAACAATTCGATATATGGCACGCCCAAAACGGAGCTACGAATGATGAGATATGATGCGATGAACACAGCTAAAAAAATATGCAGGGAGAAGGACTTAGGCAAAATTCTACCTAGGGTTCGTCAGCGCGCGTCTCGAGGTTCGCCGAAGATTTGTTGGAGATAGACGAGGACGGCGGCCGGCGAGGCAGATTCGGGGCGGATCCAGCCGGATCTCGCCGGATCCGGGCACGGACGCCGAGGCCGGCGAGGAACGCGGCGGCGGGCGGTGCCGGCGGCCGGCGTGGCGGTGAGGATGCGCGGCGGGTGGTGGCCGGAGTAGCGGACGGCGGCGGCGGCCCGGCG